>NC_056725.1:327431005-327798505 GCF_019279795.1 Protopterus annectens
AAGGTTTATATTCAACTGGGAGAGTTTATCAGTGGTGCCTGAATGTGGGAGTGTATTGAAGGCCTTTGCTAAGTCAAGGTAGGTTGTATGCACAGATTGGCCTTCATTTATGCGTCACCTTGGTGATGCTTTTGAAGAAGTCTACCAGGTTTAACAGGTATGACCTCTTTGACAAAAGCAAATGTGTCAGATTAAGGATATGGAGGTCATCTATGTCCTTATTTATAGGGTTCATGATGATTTGTTCCATGGCCTTACAGATAAGGTTGGTTAAGCTTATGGATCTGTAGTTTCTATAGTCTGAACCACACTTTTAATATTGTTGTGAAGTGGCATATGACGAATGGAAAAAAAAAAAACTATTACTTGTAAAACTTTCTAGCCCAACGGTTCCTGGAGTTCATAAATTCAAATGCCATGGAACAGCTAGTCACTGTTCCCACGAGAGGAGAAAATATACTAGATCTCATTGTCACAAACATGGGGACAAAATGCTCCACACCGGAAGTATATCCCTCATTGGTGAGATCTGATCATAAACTAATCTCACTGGAAATCCACATCCCGCCCCCACCCCAAACAAAAAAGACCATAGTGAAGAACTTCTCTAAAGCAAACTTCACACTACTCAAGACTGGTGTGGTATCCTTCAAGGCCCCTGAGTCAGAGGAAACCACAACCCAAGCTGGAAGCCCTTACAAATGCCTTCTATGAACACCTCCAGGACTGCATGGATCAGGCAATCCCAAATAAAACCAAGACTCTTTCCACAAAGGGCAAACGTCCAGTCTGGTGGACCCCAGCCATTAACAAACTTTACAATAAGAGGAGAAAGCTATTACATGATAGAACAAAATCCATAAAAGGGAAGTCACCCTGATCATTATTAGTAAAAAATACGAGCACTCATAAAATCAACTAAGGCCAATTTTGAGAGAAAAATTGCCATGGATTCAAAGGACAATCATAAGGCCTTTTTCAGCTATGTTAGGAACCTGGGTGGAAACTCACAGATATGCTCAGAATTAGTCCAAAATGATACAAAAATCACTGAACCCACAGACATTGCCAACATACTGGCAGACAGGTTCAGTGCAAACTTCACCCCTCACCACCTAAAGGAGAGATAACTACCCAATCCGAGTGTAGCCTCCCGGACATCTCAAATGCGCAGGTGAAAGCTGCTCTCTCTAAAGCTAAAAACACAGCATCAATGGGACGGATGGTGTCCCCGGCTGTGTGCTACACGAGCTAAATGAGGAATTAAACCCGCACATAAGGCAGCTGTTTAATCTCAGCCTTACCACAGGATACGTGCCCAAGGAGTGGCGACGGCAACTGTGGTCCCACTCCACAAAGGTGGCGCCTCTACGGACCCTGGTAATTACCGCCCATAAGCTTAACAAGTCTAGTCTGCAAAGCTATGGAGAGGATCATAATGGAGCTCATAAACAAAGATATAGGGGACTTGCAGACATTGGACCCGACCCAGTTTGGCTTTGTCAAGGGAAGATCATGCCTTTTGAACTTGGTCGACTTCTTCGAAATAGTCACCAAGGCCATTGATGAGGGAAAGGCAGTCCATACAGCCTACCTTGACCTTGCAAAGGCTTTCGACACAATACCCCACTCGGGTATTGTAGAAAAACTTACCAGCTTAAATGTAAACCCATATGTCACAAGATGGGTTGCAAACTGGCTTAAGGACAGAACCCACAGGGTTAGAGTTGCTGGCGCTGTGCCAGACTCCAAGTTGGTCACAAGTGGTGTCCCACAGGGCTCGGTCCTTGGCCCCCTATTGTTTGGCATCTACTTCTCAGAAGTACAGGCCAACATGGGAGGACTTTGGCTGACAAAGTTTGCAGATGACTGCAAACTGGGCGCCATAGTGGAAAGTGCATCGGACACGGATATCCTTCAGAAGGGACTCACTGAAACAGATAGCTGGTGCCAGAGCCATGGCCTGAAGTTAAACGCCAAAAAATGTATAGTCATACCCTTCGGGAAAAACAAGGTAACCCCAAGCTACCATATAGGTGGCAATCCACTAAGCACAGAAGAGGTTATCAGGGACCTGGGGACCCAGGTTGACAGTGGCCTTTCTTTTGACACTCACATTGCTAAAGTGGTTAGAAAGACCTTCTACATTGCCCACCTGATCATGAAGGATTCACATCCAGATCTAGTGAGGTCATTGTTCCCTGTACTCTTCACTTATCAGACCAATGATCGAGTACAATGCCCCATTCGGGATGTATCTCACCCGACATCTGCAGCAATTGGAGAGACCCCAAAAGTTCCTCACCAAAAGGATAAAGGGACTCCAAAATCTGTCATATGCTGCCAGATTGAAGAAACTCCAGCTCTATTCAGTCGCATACCGTCTGCTCAGAGGTGACATGTGCCTGACATACAAGGCCATGTCCAACCCGGAATTAATGGACATGCTCCACCTCAAAAATCCAAATCCACCAAAACCACTAGAGCAAGCGACTTAAACCTTAGCACGGATATAAATAGGACGTGCTGGAGGGATAGATTTATCACTCAGAGACTCCCTATGCTGTGGAATAAAATCCCGGTCCATGTGAGGCAGAGCACCTCGCTGACTCTGTTCAAGAGAAATCTAGACCTGTGGATGGGAGATCGAGGTTTACCCGGGAATCATCTCTGGGTCACTGCTGGACAGAGGCACAACAAACTAATGGGCACAGTATTTTTTTTCATATAAGGGTAGCGTAAGCCACAATAATTTGGGCTAGGCTTATAAATGCCTTAGGGCAGATAGCCTAGTATAAACCTATGAACCTATGAACCTATGAACTAGCAATAAAGGGTCAGTGGCACGAATGTTGTAAGGAGCAGCTGTACTGTCACCTTAGTCAAAATGCCTCCTGCATGACAGTGAATGAGTGTCTGCATGTACATATATTCACAAACATACCACATGTACAGGTGTGTGTACATCTGTGTATATAAACAGAGACACAGACAAATTCAGAGGCAGGTGTGTGTGTGTGTGTGTGTGTGTGTGTGTGTGTGTGTGTGTGTGTGTGTGTGTGTGTGTGTGCGCATTTTTTTAGCCTTTTTTATGGGTCTCCACTGAAATGGGCCTTTGGCTCAGTTATAACAAATGTCAAATAAGAAAATAAATAAAAACACACACACACACACACACACACATATATATATATATATATATATATATATATATATATATATATATATATATATATATGTATATTGATCTATAACAAAGATATACAGCAAATCCATTTTAATCAACCAAAGCAATGCATATGATAAACACATAATGACATGGCATATGCATTTATTTCTTTAAATTATTATCTATTTCCATCTTGATAAGGGGGTAAGTGGTCTCATCAGCACAGCCATTTAAGTTGCAAAAAAGGCAAGTTTGAGAAAAGTTATGTGAATTCCAATATTACAGGTGAAGTATACCATTAAAACAAGTAGGTGCACTGCATGCCAAGGCCTAATAAAATGCACGCATTATTACATATCCAGCCTACAACAAATAGGTCGCTGCATACAAAGGTCTAATAAAATGCATGCATTATTACATATACAGCCTACAACAAGTAGGTCACTGCATACAAAGGTCTAATAAAATACACACATTATTAAATATCCAGCATGATTCCACAGTGGTACAGTGGTAGTGTGGTTACCTCACAGTAAGAGGTTCTCCCATTCGATTCTCAGCTTGTCTTGGCAGTGCCTTCTGTGTGGAGTCTGCATGTCCTCCCCGCAGTTGGGTAGCGTTCGAAAGACATGCATGCATAAATGGGCGAGCCTTTGTTGAAGGTTGGGCGTTGAGTTGGCACCTCGGCGTTTCATAAAAATCTACTGCCAATCATTAGCGGACCGTAGTTCTGCTTTGGTGACCCCTTACCGGGAAAAACCCGAAAGACAAACAACAGCAATTAAATATCCAGCATATACAAATTTGACTGACAGTCAAGAATGCCTTGAATTACAAGCCGGTCAATAAGACATAGCAAGGCTGTGGTTTTACAACCACATGAATATAAACTTAGATTACATATTTCATACATACTTATGCACACAGATAGGGAAATAGAGAGACTGCATTTACCTCAACTTTCAAATGGTAACCTGTGTAACTCTACTGCAGTCAAATATTCAGCAAAAGAGTGAACGATCCAAACATTTTACCACAATGCAGGAAAGATAAAGAGAAAGATAAAAAAAATAAATTCAGTGGAATGGAATCCATATTATACAGACAGTCACTGCGAGTGATTCATGAAGGGTGTCACCTAATGGGAAAATACTTTTAGTACACTAACAAGATTCAATTTCACAGTTGTCTGACATGTTTTTTTTTACTATTATTATAAGATTTTATTCTTCTAGAATCTTAGGATATTTGCAACTCAGGGGATTTGTTTCCAAGACGAAAATGTCCAAAGCAATGCTTCCTGTGAAATGTGGAGAAACTGTTATAAATATATGTCTGCATGAGTACATGCACAAATAAGCAACACTGTTGCAGAACATATGACAAATAATTACCAGTGAAGGGAAAAAAGCATGTAGCAACTAACATAAAACAAAAGCAAACGAAAGAAAATACAATTGCCTAAGTTGGGATAAGCTTTCCACTAACTTTTACAAAAAGCAAGCACATACTAAAGATGTAATTTCACTGCTGCAAAGGCTGCAGGTTTGAGTTTGACTAGATAGCATCTCAGGCTGATGCTAAACCAGTCATTCAACTAATAGTCTCTGGGTAGGGGAGGGGAAGTTCAAAACAACAAACTGTAAATTCTAAGCAGTTCCCATCATAAACATCCAACAGTGAAGTTTGTGAACTCTAACCTGCAGTATGCACACAAGCTTGTCTGAAAATTCTGACTCTGTGTGAATATGTGACTTACACTACACTAAAAGGTAAACAAAATAGTCTGGTAAACAACTGATTTTATAAACAAAAAAATGTCTCTTTATAAGAATTGCATTACTGCTGTGCTTTCTAGAGTAGCAGCAGCAGCAGTCTGGTCGTAAAATGTCTGAAAGGCTACTTTTCTGAATGGATAAAATGCACAGATTACACCAATGAATGGCTCACATGGAAAGCTGTTGTCAGTAGGGCTGCAATTTGAGATGGAATGTGGCTAACTCCTTTGAAGCTTCCTGCAGGCACACTTCCCCTACCCCCCTCAGCCACAGGTGAGCATGCTCAGAAAGGCAGACTTGAAAAGTAAACAAAGGCTGAATCAAAACAAAAAAATCCCTGGGATTGTCCCTTTAAAGTTATACATGTATTCAACCCTGGTGGATGATTTGCTGCTAGCTCTATAATCCAGTGTAGTTAAGTGAGGATAGTCTCAAAAATATAGTGGATATAGAACCAAGCTTTGGTTTTAGATGCAGCAGTAACTTGAATGACATGTTGTATAAAGAACCAGGAATGAGAAATAAAACCAGGTTAACATCAGATAGAACAGTTACTTTTCCTTGCAGGCACTGTAAGACTTGCTTCATGATTAGTGATAAAAATAGCTTTGTTTACCCCATAAATAAAAAGGAATATATATTTAAGCTATATGCAGACTGTCACATGGAAAATGTGGCATATTTAGCAATGTGTCAATCATGCCCCGGTTACTATGTAGGGAAAACCAACTGTAAACTGAAAGTTAGAATACATCACTTGTACCGTATTAGACAAAAAGATTAATGTAATGCTCTGTATGTGCATACTTCTAAGAATCTAACAAACACCTTTAAATTTATGGCTATACAGATTACTCATATGAGTTAAAGTGGGAGGACATAATGAATGTCACTGAGTATAATGAACTACACTGGATTATAGAGCTAGCAGCAACTCATCTACCAGGGTTGAATACATGTATACCTTTAAGACCCAGCCCTTAAGAAAAGTAGGGCAGTGAGATGATTGGTGGTTGTGTTTTTAAATGTATTTAAATAGACTTCATGAATACTGTTTCACTGTCTGATGAAGGGTTATCCTGGAAACGCTCACAATTTTATCACCATTTTACCTGTTTTTTATGGAATAAAATTTAGCACAGTCTGTTTGGACTGGACTGTTTTCTTGGATTTACATTGTTTTTTTTTTGGCAAGCGAGTCCTTAAGGAGAGGAAGAGAGAATTTTTATTCAATATTATTAGTTCAGGGATGTTAAATGTTTCTAGATGCAAAGGGTTAAAACACAGAAGCACGATGTAATGAATGAGGTAATGGGCACAATTTCTCATGATTTGCACTATAAATCAATGTTTACTGAAAAATTAATTTATTCAGGTTCTAATGTCAGTATGGATTCAAACTTAAATCACATGCAGATTGTAACAAATTCTAGTTTGCAGTCTTCACAAATCAGTATAAATGCTACAGCACATGTAATTCAAAATACAGAGTTAGGTTGCAGTATTGCAAATATAGACAGTCAGTGTTATGCAACATGCAGATTTCCGGACAAAACACAAAGCAAACATTTGCAGTATCTCAAGATCACATTATTTCAATTACATATGTTCAGATTGTAATAAACTGTAGTTTGTTGTTTTCAGAATCAAGTGAAAATATTACACTGAGAGGGAAAGACAGATGGGGGGGGGGCAGAGTGTGGATTTTGATCGTTTTAATAACGTAAATACCAGTGTAAATACACAGACTTCAGAGCAAAATAAAAAATGCATTTAGAATGTATATAAAGGGTGTGGCAGTCCAAAACCAAACCAGATGATTTATTTGTCATCATTTAAGATAGAGAAAGTGATATTTTTTCCATTGTTTAAAGAAAAGAAATTATGGAAGCAATATACTGATTAATACGGATGCATCCATTTCAGTTACAAACAAACCTCTACCAGAGGACACAAATGCAGTTATAATGTTGTTAGAATTTAAAGGGCCAAAGGCTAAAACTGAGAACAGTTCTGCATATCAGAATATTGTATTAGGTATGGACATGTCACCAGAGTTGCATGTTGTTTTAGATTTCAGTAACAAGGTTTTATGGAGAATTAAAAATACTGCAGAAAGTACTGTATTGTAAACAAGTGATACTAAGAAATTGTGTCCGGTAGATTTTTTAAATAATGTACAGAATTTGAAAAATCAGTTATGACAGGAACATGCAGATTCATAGTTTAAAGATAAAATACATTCCTGTTCAGTTGCCACAGCTGAACTGGGGGTGGACAAGTTACCACATTTTCAGAAACAGTATCTTATTCTCAGAAAAGCAAAGACAGCTTGGAAAGGAAATTTCAATTTTTTAGACCAGTAAGAAAAAAAAAAAAAGTAACAGTTTCAGGCTAGTCCTAGATTTAAAACTGTTATGCATATTTACCATCCTGGATGCACATGTTGTGTATGGTATACCAGAAATGACAGTCAAGTTGAATTTGCAGAAAAAATGGGTTTCAGGTATAGATCTGGCAGACGAATTAGATATTTCAAAAAGCATTAGACATGTTAAGTGGGGAGAAGAAGATTTTGTCTGAAATGGGTAATGCCTTGTTAAGAAGTATCCCTCCCCTTTCATGGACTGAAGCAATATAATTATGTCCTTCACTTCCAATGTCTCACAGACAGATTTCCATTTTAAACCATGATTATAAACTGATTATAAACTGCTCACGTACATCTTTGCATATAGATTGGTTAAAGTATTTATAGTCTAATCCACCTGGATCAAACAGGTTTTATACAAAGCTGGACCACTTTTTTTCAGCCTAATCAAAAATCAAAACAGATATTTAATAGACAAAGCCTTGACTCTAAATCACAAGTTGGTTCTGGCCAGTTTTGATTCAGAAAAATCATTTCTTGGTGTCTGTTAGAATGATCTATGGGAATGACTGCCTTTATGGGGTTTCTCAGAACGGTTTATTGATGTTAAATTCTCATACTTAGGAACATCTTCAGATTGCAGATTAATAACAATCTTTCAAACTCCTTTCCTATCTATAGAGGAACTAGCCTTTCCTCTTTTTACATTGAACTTCTTGCATCCAGGCTATTGTGATCATATGTAGTTGGTTACGCTATAATGGGATAGAGAGCATGTTGTGTTTATATGTAGATGGCCTTTTGGTATATTTATTTAATCTTGAAGAGCAGCTTCATTACTCTATTATCAGCTTCAGTCCTTTGTTGGTTTCCTCAGGAGATAAAGTTAACTCATCCAAAACCAAAATAATTAAAATTAACTACTCACTTCTATTTCACTGCTATCCTAACTTCTTTTTCTGCAAAATTCCAACAGTATCATATATTTTGGTATCCAGCTTAATACACCATTAACCAAATCCATTAAAGGCGCATGCAATGGGATACTAAGAACAAATAGGCTATTTTTGATGAATGGAAATTGTTATGCTTAGACAGGCCACAGAGAATCACTGCTGTCATCTGCTTTGTTCTCCCACTGATAATTTACAAAGCTCAAACTCTCACAGTACCCATATGCATTCAGATTTGGAATGACATTCATTCTTACTTATGGCAGGTTATTTGATATGAAAAAACACTTATACATTTGGAATATCTCTCTCTTTCTACCCCCTTGCTCAAGGAGGATTGGGGCTTCCTGGCTTAATAGTTTATGTTGTTGCTGTCAGGTTTTCACAGAATGTCCAGATTTGTGCCTCATATTTTTGGCCTGTTCCTCAAAAAATTGGTTATTTTCTGGATTTTTGTGGCAAATCAGTGAGAAATTAATTCACTAAATTATGACAGGTATTTTAGTTTCAGACTTGACATCCTTCAGAAAATGCATGATAACACAATACCTTTTATTCTAGCAACTTTCTAACTTTATAAGAGCAATATTTAAAATGTGTCCCTATTGTGGGGGCTCTGTCCCCCCATTCCTTTTGGCTTTGCCCAGATTTTTTGTGCTAAGAGGTTGAGAGCGATAAGCCTTTAAGTTCTCATTCACAAATTTTCTAACTACTTCAAGGAATCAAAACAAACCCAGTTTAGGCCGCTTTCATTTATGTTAACTTCCCTTAAAAGGAGCGCAGAAAGGGTTCAGGATTACTGTCACCACTGGGTGGATCAACAAATTCTTCCCAATTACATGTCCCAGAAACTCAGAGATGTAGTCACAAGTGGTTACAATGAAGTTGAGAGCATCTAGGGGCTTGCATCTATGGGAAAAGCTAGTGAGTGGCTGATGCCATCTACCCTAGGAAACCTTTATGGTTCAATATAACTTAACTGATCAGGAACCAGGCCTACTTAGGAGACTAATTAGCTACATTCTCTTAAATTAACAATACTTCCATGCCTTAATAAACCTAGGTGGGCTTTTTTGGCTGTTAGATGTTGGAAGGTCAAGTAGTAAAGTAAACCTGAACCACTGTAAACCATGCACTAGTTCAACCAAAATCCAAATTTATTGTTGCAAATTAAAACATTCACCACAAAATGGTTTCCTCAGGCAAATCTAGAATCACAATTCAAACCTTCAGTTTAAACACTAGAACTTTGGTCACGTGAGTAAAATACTGTTCAGGTGATGAATATAAAACCACATGAGATTTTCAAAAACCTTTAAAATTTAAAGAAACCACTTGACATTTAAAAGTCATATAACATTCAAATATCTGAAAAATATATAAAATATATAAAAAGCCTATATGTTATAAAAATGTATAATTCCATATATAAAATATTTAAAAGAGAAATTTCTTAAATTATGATAACTTACTTAACATTAGAAATGATTAGAGAAATGATGTTTAAACTTGGAGATGATGTTCTTTCAGTAATGGTTTCAAAGAGACAAAGCCATTTAATCCAGGTGGAATATGTGTTTTTAAGTGTAAAATCCAGTAAAATTCATCTAGTTCAGTTTTGTGTGTGATGTTCCCATTACATATAGATTCATACTAGATGTGTAACATACAGAATTTAAGCATATGATCATTGTCCTTTGTCCATCTAATGCTTATAAAGAGCATTAGTGAGAACCTGTTGCTTGCACTCAGAAATATGACTTCCTATTTACTCTTTAAGTTTCTGGTTAGTTTAACTGATGTAGTATACATTGAAGTTGAGAGCACACATGAGCTTGCATCTATGGGAAAAGCCAATGAATGGTTGTTGCCCTCTACCCTGGAAAACATTTAGGGTTCAATACAACTTAACTGATCAGGAATCAGGCCTGTTTAGGAGACTATTGAATTATCTACTTTCCTTTAAATTAATAACACTTCCATGCCTTGATAGACTTAGGTGTTTTTTTTTGGCTGTTAGATGTTGGATGGTCCACATATGAAACTAAAAGGGTTATATGCTTGCTATGTCAGATCCTTATCACCCCGGGTAACAATGTTTAACAAGTTAACCCTTGACTGGGAGGAGTAGTTGAATATACAAATAGATAGGGATCTTTGGGAAAAACCCTTATAATACACAGATTTGCTACCAACTTACTGGAGTTTAGATTTTTTTTTTTTTGAATGGCAGTGCCAATTCAAATACTTCTATACACCATTTAAGCTGCATAAGTTATACCATAATGTATCCCTTAATTGTTTTAGATGTAACCCTGCAGACACTGGAGATTGACTATACATTGTGACTGTCCAATTCTGAAGGACTTTAGAAATATCTTAACAGCTGGTAAGTCACCTAGTATGGCCAAAGCAAATAAGGAAAACATAAGTAGTCTTTCTTCCACCTGAGTCTCCATAATACAGACTTGGGGTCATTTATTGCACTGTTCTGACTAGTTTGCTACTTGTGTGTCTCTGCTATCCTTAAACAAAAGCAAAAAAAAACCCCCAAAAAAATCTTGCTATTTTCCCACTTTCTATAATTTAAAAAAAAAGTTCAGTTACAGGGTTGCTGTTCTGAACTGTTTGTAAGTTTCTTGGAGGCCAGTGCTTACTTGGGCTAAAGGGAAGTCTCTGTGTTCACCAGTGGCAGTGGTTAACACTGAGCAGCCTGCCTGTCCCTGTAGGAGTGGTTACTGCCTAGAAACTGTAGTTTTATTGGCCATTTTGGGTCAATTCCAAACTCCTTGATCTCTCTTTCTCTCTTAAAACCCTGCAACTTTCTTTTTGCGCGGTCTTGCATACAGAGCAGCATCGGGCAGTGCCAGTTAGTTGGGGTATACTATTCCTGGCTCCACAAAGTCTGCACTGCAAATTTTCTCTTAGAACTAGGCAAGCCTCAACTCAAGTGCTTCAGATCAACTGCTTTTATTGCAGCACTTGCATAACCCAAATCAGCACTTGTCCAAATCTCCTAGACAGCACTATTATTTTCCAAATCTCCTAGACAGCACTATTATAATACAGCATAAGACTCTCGACTGTCTGCAAGACAAGTGAAATTCACTTTTCCTAGCATGTCCAGAGGTCAGCTTCAGGTGTACTCTCCAGTTCATCTGGTGGAATTGGGCATCCTGAGGCAATGTCACAACTGCCTCATGTATACAGACAACCCTTACTCTTACCTCTAGACACAAACACGTGTGAGAGATGCAAATACACAGCCAGACTGGAGGCTAAGCGCTCTCAACCCATGACTGTAACAGACAGTCAAGAGGAGATGAGACACACTAGCATCACACCACCAGTCACACATGGATCTACAAAACTAGCACCGGCAAAACATACACATAAATACACAAAAACCTATTCAGAGGCACTAGGTACCAATCTGAAAAAATAACAGTGCCCTCCAAAGCAGACAGGCAAGCAACCTGCACCTCCAAACACAAGCCAGAAAACACATAATTCACCTCAGCAGTGTGCCTCATGACAGCCCCTAAGACAAAACACCATACCCAACACGTTAGTAATAGGAGACTCTATAGTAAGGCACACAGATGTTCCACTCACCAGGCTGAACAAGGAGAAGGTTACTGTCAGCTGCCTGTTGGGTGCTAGGATCCGCCACATAACACAGGCACTTAGGTCACTCCAGAACAAGTACAAGTATGATGCTGTCATTGTACATGTTGGTGTGAATGATCTAAGATGTACCTCCCTGGACTACATGAAAAGAAACATTGAGGAGCTCTCTGATCATGTAGCCCAAGCTGGTATGACCCTGACCTTGAGTAGCATACTACCTTCACCTACAATGATACCACAATGCAAAGACAAAATGATCAGTTGGCTAAGCCTCTGGTGTCATTCTAAGGGGATTCAGTATCTGTCTGCCTGGGATGACATGATAGACAGGCCTTGCTGTTTTGCCAGAGATGATTTGCAGCTGTCTCCCCTAGGCCTTCAAATACTGGCCAAGGCTCTTGCCGTCCCCATAGTGCCTTTTTTAGGCAAGACTCAAAGGACAAACCAACCACCATAACCAGCACAGGTAATCAAAAA
This sequence comes from Protopterus annectens, assembly GCF_019279795.1. Lineage (NCBI taxonomy): Eukaryota > Metazoa > Chordata > Ceratodontiformes > Protopteridae > Protopterus > Protopterus annectens. The sequence goes on from NC_056725.1 coordinate 327,443,384, forward strand.
CTGAGGGTAATGCTACTCAACGCCAGAAGTATCAACCTCAAAATGCATGCACTCGAGGCACTCCTCAGTATGGAGAAGATCGATGTTTTTGCAGTGCTGGAAACCTGGTTCAAGACTCCAGAGAGCACCCCAGCACTACCAGGTTACAATTCATATCATACCTTCCGGCCTCAGTTACCGGATCACAGTACAAAGGGTGGAGGTGTATCCATATTCATCAAGGATACCCACATCTCCAGGTTAGTGGCACAGCATGATGCTCCAGAGATCATCCATGCGCAACTATCAGCAGGCAAAACCACATTTCAAGTCGTAGCCTGTTATAGATCACCTACCATGTCCCAAGATGCTCACTCAGCATTCCTTGAGGCATTGGAAAATATAAAGGTCCTACCCAACACCATAACTTTGGATGATTTCAACTACCTTGGTATAGACTGGGCGAACTACCAAAGTTCTAACGCCTATGCCCAGTGGTTCATAGAATTTATAAATTCAAATGCCCTTGAACAACTGGTATGTTCTCCCACTAGAGGGGACAACATATTGGATTTAGTCATAACAAATATGGGCGTCCAGTGTACCACACCCATTATCAGTCCCTCTCTGGTCAGATCAGACCACAAATTGATAACCCTGGATGTCCTCACCCCTCCACCTCCCCCAGTCAAAGAAACCATTGTAAAAAAACCTTTCCAAAGCAAACTTCAGACTACTTGCATCAGACATGGAAAGCTTCACTATTCCCTTGCAGAAGGATAATGATATCCAGGATGCAGAATCCTACACCAAGGCACTTTATATACATCTTCGGGATTGCATGGATCGTGCTATCCCAAATAAAACCAAGACTCCTTTCTCAAGCAAGAAGAAACCAGTCTGGTGGACCCCAGCCATAAGCAAAATATACAATAAAAGGAGGAGACATATACAAAAAAAGGCCAAATCTCAAGTAGAAAAATCTTCCCTGATCAGCTTTAGTAAGAAATTGAGGGCCCTCATCAAGTCAACTAAAGCCAGTTTCAAAAAGAATGTTGCCAAGGATGCCAAGGATAACCATAAAGCCTTCTATGGTTACGTCAAAAACCTAAATGGCAATGCTCAGGTCTGTTCTGAGCTAGTACAAAATGGAACAAAATACACTGACACCACTGACATTGCCAACATCTTGGCTGATAGGTTCAGTGCAAATTCCCCCACCACCACCTACAGGGCCTATTACCATTCCAGGGGATTGTGTAACTCCAATTATTACTGATACGTTGGTTAATAAGGCTCTATATAAAGCTAAAAACACTGCCTCCATTGGACCAGATGGTGTCCCGGGCTGTCATACGTGAGCTTCAAATGAATTAATCCCGCATTTGAATACCCTGTTCAGTCTCAGCCTCTTGACAGGATATGTGCCCATAGAATGGCGAACAGCAACGGTGGTTCCACTGCACAAAAGTGGGCCCACAACTGACCCTGGGAACTACTGAACAATAAGCCTGACCAGTCTGATCTGTAAGGCATTGGAGCGAATCATTACGGAACTCATAAATAGAGAGATTGGGAACCTCCAAACACTTGACCCCACACAGTTTGGCTTTGTCAAGGGCAGATCATGCCTCCTGAACCTGGTGGACTTCTTTGAGACAATTAGTCAGGCTATAGATAAGGGAAAGGAGGTACACACGGCTTACCATGACCTTGCTAAGGCATTTGACACCATTCGCCATTCGGGTATTATTGATAAACTCACCAACCTGGGCATAAACCCTTACGTCACAAGATAGATCACAAACTGGCTCTCAGACAGATCCCACAAAATAAGAGTAGCAGCATCTATGTCCGAATCCAGACCAGTAATGAGCGGTGTGCCTCAGGGCTCTGTCCTGGGGCCCCTCCTGTTTGGCATATACTTCTCAGAAGTACAGGCAAGCACTGAAGGGCTGTGGCTGACCAAGTTTGCAGTAACTGCAAACTGGGTGCTATAATAGAGTCTCCGGCCGACATGGATATCCTCCAGAAGGGCCTTAATGAGACTGATGCATGTTGTCAAAGCCATGGTCTCAAGCTAAATGCTAAAAATTGTGTAGTAATCCCCTATGGAAAAAACAGAGTACCCACGAACTACCACATAGGAGGTAACCCCCTGAAATCTGAAGAAGTAATAAGGGATCTAGGGACCCAAGTAGATAGTCAGCATTCCTTTCATAACCATGTTGCCAAGGTGGTTAGAAAATCCTTCTATGTGACCCATCTGATCACGAAGGGGTTTGCATCAAGATCTAAGGATGTAATTGTGCCCCTCTACTCTTCCCTCATCAGACCCAATATTGAGTACAATGCACCAATTGGAATGCACCTGGCTAGACATCTCCAGCAGTTGGAGAGACCACAGAGGTACCTAACCAAGAGGATTACTGGCCTCAAACAGTTGCCCTATGCAGCACGATTGAAAAAGCTAAGACTGTTCTCTGTTGCATACCGCCTTCTCAAAGGCGATCTCTGTTTAACATACAGAGCCATGTCCAACCCAGAATTGTTGAACAAGCTCCATCTTAGCAAAACTAAATCTACTCAAGCTACACACTCTAGGGATATAAACCTTGGCACAACAATGAATAGAACATGTTGGAGGGATATATTCCCTTCGCAAAGACTTCCCTTGCTATGGAACAAGGTCCCGATAAACATAAGACAGAGCCTCTCACTATCACTCTTCAACAGGAACCTTGACAAGTGGATGGGTAACAGAAAGTTCACGCCAAGGATCATACCAACAGCTCTACTTGATAGGGGCCAAGGGTACTAGCTGCTAGATCAAGGGCCTAGGGAACTAACCAAATGGGCGGTGAATACCACACAATGTGGCTGAGCTAATATATGCCTTCGGGCAGATAGCCCAGTACCTACCTATGAATCTATGAACCTATGAACCTATCAAGAAATGTATAACTAAACATTGAAAAACTACATGTTCTCCAGATTTCCAGGGCCTCCTAGATGAGACAAACTCTTAATCGTCACTGGAGTTGGAACTTCCTCATTCCTGTTGAAGACAATAATAGTGACCTATTTATCTTCTTTATAAGCATTATATTCAGAATCATATGGCTGACAGAACTGCTATTTTCCTATTTCTTCCTCCTACCTGTCCATTCCCTCTCACTGATCTTTATATCCCTCGTGTATTATAACTTTGCTCTTTTGTAATTATGTCACACTGGTAGTTCTTTTATGTTAATGCTGTGCGATGGTTGTAATAAAATCTCTTAAAAGAACAGTGATTTGTATTTCTTTGTCTAAATTCAGATTTAAAGGTTCACTTATAACACCTTCTCTAAAGTAGTACCAACCATCTGGAGTTTACTTTCACAACTAATTTAACATGATAATGATTATTGTTCTTTTAGAATAATACTTGAGCATCTAACATGCCTCAAAAAATGTAAATGCATCAGAGAAGATGGACAACATTCTAGTTCTTGCTAGTTTGCTCTGAAATATGTTTATAATTTAAGTACAGTAAGATGTCTTGTTAAATAATATTTGTTTTATACCATTAATTGGTACGTCACTAATCAGACGTGCATTCTGTGCTCTAGAGTCTTTATAGTCAAAATGTATTATGTGCTTTTTAACATAAATTGTTGCCTTTGGCTTGGGTCATGAATAAAAAGTTCACCTGGACCACTGCAACTATCTAGTAAACAAAAAAAAAACAAATACATAATTCAAGCTAATTTTTGCTTTAATTGATGGCATAATTTCCATTTATCAAGAAAACATTGTTTTATGTGCAAATACATTCTCCAGGTCTCAGAAAAAAAAAACTTAATGCTAACAGTAAGAGCTTCTTATAAGATGTGGGTATTTGTAAAGACCTTATCAGTGACTATTTTTAATGCCTCTCAATAGTGTTTAACTATTATGACTGCAAAGCATCACTTTTATTCAGAAGTTAACACTGGTGGCCCATGCATCATGTTGTCATAGGCACCTCCCCATTCACTTTCACACACACACACACACACACACACACACACACACACACACACACACACACACACACACACACACACACACACACACACACTCCTGTCCCTGAGATGACAGATTGTTCCCTGATGTTCCTTCTTGTTTTGTTTTGTTTTGGTTTTTTTTTTGTCTCTGACCATGAAAATTAAAGTCAGTCAGTACTGCCACACATTAGAGTTTCCTTCCTCTTAGTGGTCAAACGTGCACTGTGATGATTGACCTGTTTCTGTATTAACTTTGAAAGTGAGTCTAAGTAATAATTGCAAAATTCTCATTGGTGTCATCTATGGATCCTAACATCATTGTCTCAAACCATTCCCCTACATAGACACACCTCATCCCTTTCAACTGTTCTCAAATCTAAAGGACAATCTTGCTATTACTCCTTGAAGGACAATCCTACTAGTACTTCTTATGCATAACTTGTCCCTTGTAACTCTCTGTCTGCCACAATCAGTGAGTAATGCCACTCATTAGAGTTTCATACTTTTTATAAATGAAAAAAAAAATACTATACTAATTGATGCATTAGCATTGTGGCATAAAGCTTGAAGGCAACATGCTAGGGGTACACAGTTACTACCCCATCCCCCTTTACTTCAAGTTTTATAGTTTCAACCCTATCCCCCTTTACTTCAAGTCTTCTTGAACTTAAATAATATGACAAAAATATGTTTGTTGTCCAGCAGTGGCATAGAGAACTAAAAAGCTGTATAAAAACAGCACAATATAAAGAGTTATCCTGTTGACTAATGTTGCCCCTGAACCACATCGTCTTTCTCATTTTATTCAGCAAGTGCATTTAAGGCACAATTATCAAGTATACCTGGTGTCTAGGTTTCCTCTGACTCACATTGCTTTTCTCATTTTATGTTCTTGGTACCTTTAAGGCATAATATGCATGTCAGCCCTGGTGTCTGGTGTTACCCCCAGGACTTGCTCATTAGTGTAGTGGAGTGCGAAGGTATGACAGACTCCTCACACACATACACACACACACACACACACACACACACACACACACACACACACACACACACACACACACGCACAAATGCAACTACTCAAACAACCCCCTTACTAACCCTCTACAGCAAACTTCCATGCAGGCTGTGCAGCTGAAAACCTTTATGAATCACATGGCTACCTTACTACAGGCTGCTCTAGGGATATCAGATGTCTAGTTAACATATTCCTCTCCCACTGAATGCCTTATTTGCATTTAACACAGCAGAGACAGCCTGCCATAGTGCTGCATATCTTTGTGGTAGGGCTGTCTTTGAATCAGAAATGACTATGGTTACGTTTTCTGACTTGAGCCTATTGTCTTATGAGTAGAAAACTAAAGACATCTTTTCATTATATTGTTTTTCTCACTTCCTCTCTCCATATAGTTTCTTTCTCAGTTCTTGAGTTTAGTGTGCAGGTACAACAAACCAAAGGTTCATCTTATGTATCACTCTTTGTGGAATGGAGGCCGGTAGCAGGGTCATTTTAACAGTACTCTACAGATGACTCTCACAAAACTGCAAATGAATTTACTGTAGTTAAATGTCAGCAATGTCACTAACTAGTATTCAATATCATGATCATCTTGGAGTGGGGGGGGGGTTGCATATTTATAACCCAGTTAATGTCAATGCAGAACAGCATCCGGCAGTTAGAATACCAGTTTTATAATAAGGTGTATCATTACATTGCTTACCATAACACATCCTTTTTGCTGCAATGCTTCTCATCTGAAAAAAAAATTATAGTTTACTTTCTACTAAACATGACTGAAAAATATCTAAAATTAAACCTGACATTTTGCATTACATTTTGAGGCCTGATGTTTATCTCCGACTCAGCAAGAAATAACCATATGAATAAAACAAGGGTCAGATTATTTATAGAAAAGTAAAAGTTCAGACATTTTTTGTACAAGAAAGAAGAGTCACCTTATATAAATCATTCCAAAGCTATGAAATTAAAATGGTGTTCTAACTATCATATTCATAAAGTCAATGATTTCCTGTGTCCATAGAAACAAGTACCTATAAACATATTTCTAAACAGTTCATTTATTATACTCGAACAAAAAATGGTTAAAATCTACAATGGAGAGTACCATCACTAGTACAAAAGAAAAAAAAAAGGCAGCTTTAGTATAGTCCATCAAATGAAACAGCTACTTTGACAACAGTGAATGTCAAATGGTTATCTGAAAAGTGGTCTAATTAGTGTAAAGCCAATTTGTTGAACAGTCTTTAAAAACAGAAAGTTTTGATGACTATTTACTTTAGCATATTTATCCCAGTCACTGAACCTTAAAAACAGTGAAATTAGGAAACAAAAACATAATTAATTACACAGATGTGAAAAAGTCAGAACTGTACCTCTGAATATGAGCACGCAAGCACATGGATTTGGGAAGTACATAACTCCACCGACAAATTCATAATTCATAAAGTTGAAGCTTATGTAATGATCTCCAAAGATATATGTGAAGCCATCCAATTGTTTTTTCCCATCTAAACCAAGCAAATGCTCTTTAAAACAAGATAACACAGAAGTCAGATGAAGGATTTTTTTTCTTTAGTTTTATTCTTCTTGCACTATCACTGATGTTTGAAAGCCTAAAAAATTGACAATCTTAGCAGACTATTCCAGCCTTCTGAGCTCAAAGTAGCATGCAGACACCAGATACACACACACACACACACACACACACACACACACACACACACACACACACACACACACACACGTGCATGCACACATGCAGAAATCCACAGGCATGCATGCTGAATCTTAATTCTGACTTGCCATGATTTTCACAGATGGCCACCATTTTAACACCCTCTAACCTGAAAACATATTTAAGCAATAACCGATGACAATGGTGTGGCATTTTAAGATTTACCTGTGGTTAGTGTGGCTTAATCATGAGGGTGAAGCCCTGGTGATTAAATAAAGCCAACTGGGGGTAAATCTTAATATACCACACCACAGAGTCGGTTATTGCTATTATACAATGACATTATTTAAGAAAAAAAATACTTACTTTTCTTAAACTATGTCTTTGTATAAAGGCCCTCTGCTGTCCTTCCGAGGCTGGTATATATCCTGTTACCTTTTTGATGTACTGCTCATGTATATGGGACTTGCGTTCCCAAGCACACCCAGTACATCAGTGCTTTGGAAAGGAAGCAACGGACAAAAAAAAATGTCTCTATTGCTCCGTTTTTCTTTTCTTTTTTTTTTTAAATTAAAAAAAATGTTTTGGACAGTTTAGGGAATAGGAGAAAGACAGAATGGAGGAAATACAAGGAAAATCAGGTACGTGTCTTTAGTTTTGAATAACATACCTGATTTCCTAGTATTTTCTCCATCCTGTCTCTGCTAACTCTGAAGTCCAGATTTCAGTTTCTATTTATTTAATTTTTGTAAAAAAAGAAAAAGTTAAAAGTTAGTGTATACCAATGGAAAAAAGTCCGGGCGTCTGGACCTTTTCCCTTTGGTATATGTCCCGATTTACAATGGGCACGTTGATTGGGCTGACCAATCAGCATGCTCGTTTTGGAATATTAATGGCCAGTCATTGTATAATTCACATTATACAATGACCCCCGATTAATATTTAAAAACATGCACACTGATTGGTCAGCATGCACGTTGTGAATCAGAGTTATAGTAATGGAAAATGGTCCGGTCACTCGGACATTTTCCATTACTACAACTCTTTTTTTTGCAGCAACAGAGAACGCAAGATCTCCATTGCTTCACACTGTCTCGCTATGTTAAACGAGTTTAACATAGCGAGACAGCTTAAAAAAAGCAACAGAGATTCTCTGTTGCTTTTTTTTAAAGCTGTCTCACTATGTTAAACTCCTTTAACATAGCGAGACAGTCTGAAAATAGCAATGGAGCTCTTGCTTTCTCCGTTGCTTTTTTCAAAACTGTCTCGCTATGTTAAATGGGTTTAACAAAGCGAGACAGCTTTAAAAAAAGTAACGGAGATTCTCCGTTGCTTTTTTTAAAGCTGTCTTGCTATGTTAAACCCATTTAACATAGCGAAACAGTTTGTAAAAAGCAACGGAGATCTTGCTTTCTCCATTGCTTTTGCCCACAGCTCTGATGTACTGCGTAGGCATACGCATACGCAGTACATCAGAACTGCCACAGAATACCAGACAGCTGCGGAAGGGCAACAAGGAGGAATTATACAATGCCATTATTTAAGAAAAGTAATTTTTTTTTCTTAAATAATGTCATTGTATAATAGCAATACCCACTTCTGGGTGTGGGTAATGCTGGATTTACCCACGGTTTGCTTTGTTTGGCCACTCGGGCTTCGCCCTTGTGACCAAACCACACCAACCATGGGTGAATCCAGCATTACCTACACCCAGGCGTGGGTTATTGCTATAATAGTCATGCTTCTTAAATGAACTCTAAAGATTAACATCTTGATTTCTACTTTATATACATTTGTTGTGATTAAAATCCAGCAGCCAGAACTTAACTCTGTTATCATTGTTTTCAAAAAGTACAAGGCATCATTGGCAAATGTTAATAATTTAGTGCTTCACATCAATGTATCCTGCTTCAGCAAAAAGTAAAGGTAACTATCTCAGGCAGAATTAAATGTCAAATGTTCCCATGCAGAGAATACACATTTTTTATAGTTTCCTCTTGCGGCTGCTGCTACAACATTTAATGAGGCAGGTGCTAATAAGCAATGAATGTCAGTTTATTTTCTGCAAAGAGATTCTTGCATAATTTTCTGAAATACTATAAAACACGTTACAAATTGCCAGTAACCTATCTACATCAGCTGTAATTCACAGCAGATTGAACAATGAAACACTTTAACATTTATATCATATCAACAGCACTGTAATAAAGGGGATCACTAAATTAGTCTTCTCTAGCTAGGACTGAAAGGATCAGTTTCAGGCTGTCATTACTTAGATTCATTGTTTTTCCCTAGTAAACTGCAATATTCACTTAGGTAAGATATTTTCTATTTCCCATTTGGAGGTAGGCAAGATGTTACAGCTAGCATTCATCTTTTGAATCTCGTTTATGGTGACAGTTTAGACTTTTAATATGTGCATCACTGTATGTTTCTGTAAACGATCTTTCAAAAGTCATAATGTTTGACATAATTCAATAAACAACTTTAAGAAATACAAGACTTCTCAGTGCTTCTCTTACTTTTGGAGAGGGACAGGAGTGCAAAAAATAATTTTCTGTTTCAATCAACCTCCCATCATATGCATGATACAATTTCTCAGCACTGCAACTCTTAAATCACCCACTACATATCTTCAAGTCTAAATGGTTAAAGCTTCACTCAAATAAAAATTATCTTCAGTCCATTGGGAAAAATAGCATAAGCTGCTTTCTGCATATAACAAGACCCCAGTGTATTCTTTGCCCTCCCCCCACTACATAAATCCCTTATTTAAACATACTTTCTCCATTGTCATACAACTACAGAGAAAAAAAAAACTCACATATGTTCCAGACACAGTAATAGAATATGCACTGGCAACTATTATCCTATGCAAAGAAGATGAGAAATACAATCTCTTCCAACATATCCCCATACAGCCCAACTGTCTTTCTCAAGAATTCTGGACAGAACAAAAATATATGGAGGACAGAATAATTTGTCTATATGTGAACATGTTATTTATTTATTTATTTATTTATTTATTTATTAGTCACTCTATGCATGTGTACATTCATGTATCTATGCATGTATCATCTATCTTTTTATCTGTCCATTTTTGTCAACAAGGGAAAATCAGTGATGTACATGGAACAATTCAGACCAAAGCTAAGAAAAACATTTGCTTTGGAGTTTTGGCTCACAAACACACAACAGAAAAATGGAGGCGGAGAGAACCAAACTCAGGACAAATGGAAGCAAAGCATTAACAGATTCAAGCATTACTTCTCAACTCAAATATCCACCCACATATGGAGATCATCTTCAATGAATGGGCATACTAACACTTACATGGTACAGAATAAATGCAGGAGACAAGATAAGAACCAGAGTTAGATCTTGTGCAGCTATCGTAAGCTTGTGCTACTCCCCAAATTTCTGTAGTGAATAAGTGCCATATAGTCAACTTTTTTATTGTTTTTCTTAGCTAATTCCTCCCTTGCAGCAGCTCCTCCTCACTTATGACATCTTCCCCCTCCATCCTTACTATTCATTGTGGAGCCTCCTCCTTTTGTTCATGCAGTTCAGTCCACTGATTTGTCTTTAAGTGACTGAAACACATCTGACAACAGCTAACTTTTGCCAAAATAGTAGAACACCTGTAGCAAACACTGATAATGCAGTCAAAAGTCAATAAATGTATATAGCCATGTCAATCCTTCTCATTAGATTTCATTGACTAGTAGGTTAGGCAGATCTATCTGTCTGTCAGTTTCTATCCAGCCTCACGTGTGTGTCACCATATGTGTATGTTTATGTGTGAGTGTGTGTATGTATGTGTGAGTGCATGATTTGCATACACACACACACACACACACACACACACACACACACACACACATATATATATATATATATATATATATATATGCATGTGCATATATCTATCTGTCTATATCTATATCTATTTCTATCTCTCTCTCTCTCTCTATATATATATATATATATATACACACACACACACACACACACACACACACACACACACACACACACACACACACACACACACACACACACACACAGATATATACATATATATATATATATATATATATATATATATATATATATATATATATATATAGGTACTATACTGAGTGTGTGTTAGGTCAACAGCTGCCTATTCAACTGCATATGGTCAACTAAGCAAATAATCAATGGGTCTGTGAGATCACACAAATTGAGTGGATGGGAAATTTGCTGTTACCCCATGTTTGTGCAATCTCTGAGTTATTATATATATAACTAGTAAGGAGTATGTGGAAGAGGGGCATGCCTTCTGCAAAAAGATGAAGTTTTAGTTTTTTTTGAAAGTTAAATTTCCATACCCAAAGCTGTTTTTCAGTGTATTTGTAGAACTGTATCAGTCAATTGTTTTTTACCATTTGGAGTCAACTCGTCAAATTCAGGCATTTTAGATTATACGTGGCACACGTGTGTGTGTGTGTGTGTGTGTGTGTGTGTGTGTGTGTGTGTGTGTGTGTGTGTGTGTGTGTGTGTGTGTGTGTGTGTGTGTGTGTGTGTGTGTATATATATATATATATATATATATATATATATATATATATATGTGTGTGTGTGTGTGTGTGTGTGTGTGTGTGTGTGTGTGTGTGTGTGTGTGTGTGTGTGTGTGTGTGGCTTACTATCATTTTGTCGATCGCACAGAATTGAAAAAATGAATGCCACAATGTTGAAACTTACAACAGCAAATGTAATACAGCATTCACTGTTGTGAATTTTGACATTTTGATGCAGATCGCACTATAGTGGGGATCAGGAAATGTACCCTTTCCATCACTATACTGCGATCCCAAAGTTTGCATATCTAAGTAGCACAGGGTGGGGGGTGCAGGGGGGCTTGCCTCCCTTCAAACACATTTTTTACTGTGCAGCACACAGTAGTGCTGTTCCCAGAATTGTGGTGAATGCTTGAATTATGTTTAATTCCAACATTCACCACTTCCGAGTTCGGGATTTTTGTTGTTCACTGTAGTGAATTTCATTTTTATATTTCATAGAAATGATAATTTGCCTACACTGAACTCGACAAAATGATAGAAAACCTATATATGTATATATATATATATATATATATATATATATATATATATATATATATATAGTCTCAACAAATCAAAAAATAAAGCAAAAGCTACCATGCAGAGTCCAATAAACAGAGTTGCAACGTTTCAGTTCATATACTGCTTCATCAATCCACTGCTTACAGAATCCAGCAAACAGTCAATACGTATTGAATATAAAAAGTTTTTTATTATTAGTGAATTTCATTTTTACATTTCATAGAAATGATAATTTGCCTACACTGAACTCGACAAAATGATTGAAAACCTATATATGTGTATATGTATATGTATATATATATATATATATATATATATATATATATATATATATATATATATATATATATATATATATATATATATATATATATATATATATATAATATATAGGTTAACTATCATTTAACCGGATCGCACAACAGCAAATCATGGTTATGTCGAGGCAAAACCTCGAAACTAACAACAACGAACGACAATTAAATTGAAGTGTGGTGACTGTAAATGTCGACTTCAACATTTTCAAACAGTCACCAAACTTCCGGAGACACCACTACTGTGCATGACACTGTAAATAACATGTTTGCAGGGGGGCAAAACCCCCCAGCAACCTCCATGTGTGGCGCCCCCCCCCCCACACTCCCTGCTACTTAAATCTACTAACTCAGGGATCGCATTATAGACAGGGAAAGGGTACATTTCCCAATCCCCACTATAGTGCGAACTGCATTGAAATGTCTGAACTGACAACAGCGAATGCTGTATTGCATTCGCTGTTGTAAGTTCTGCCATTTTCTTTGTTGACTTAATAAGTCAGTGCCAGCAAAATTTGAGATTTTGTCAATCGCACAAATTGTGACACTATATATATTTATATATATATAAAACCCGTGCATGCTGTTATCATTAATCTTGAAATGTGTTATTTATGACTAACCAACGTATTTTTTAAAACTTCAATACCATAGCATGTTTGGGAAGGCAGATTCCATCAGATCCGCCTGTCCCACCTTATCTGACCGTGACACCAGGCCCCATCACGACTGGGACCCAACCCAGGACTTCCTCATCCACTGGTCCTGCTCCCCCTTCGGGTGGAACTGCCTCAGGGGACAGGACTGCCCCCCCCAGGAGTGGGCACAGACAGGAGCCTGTCATTCACAGTCAGTTCTGGGGTTTGCTGCACAGCGCCATCCAACTAGAGTTGGGTGGGTAGCTGCACCAGATTGAGGGCTGCCTGGTGCACCTCGAGGGACAGGCCACCCTTCCTGTCCAGCCCCCAGCACAGCAACCTTTGAGGCCATCCAGGACCAGTGGTGACTGCCCATGGGTGGGGACCTCAGTACCACTGTATCCATTTGGGAGCTCATGGGCTTCGGATTCCCAACCACCCTCCCTATCATAGGTGTTTACCACCCTCATGTGTCATATACCACCCCTGTCTGCTGTCTTGTCTGTCTTGCCTGTCTGCAAATGCAACATATCCCACCCAACCTACCTCCCCAAGCATACCTACAGCCCTTCCCCAACATCCCACTCTCACCTTAAAAAAAAAGGGTCATCTGTCCAGCAAAAAAAAACATTGCCCCATACATAGCTCTACATTTCACCCCCCCATGTACAGTGAAACTAATCAATGAAGCCACAGATTACTCTGCAAATGTCTGTCACCAACACCCCTGCCTGTGCTGTAAATTCCAAATTCTACACCTTTAAATCACAGATATTGCTGCCAAAGAAATGTAGAGCTATGATCTTTTCCTGCACCCATCCTGCACATCCCTGGCTGCTTTTGATAATGTTTTACCCCCTGAGTTCCCTAATTTCACCACTTCCCTATCACCCTTTTTTCTTTTCTTTAAAGAAAATTAGCATGAGTGTAAGCGGGAGTAAGCGGTGATAAGCGAAGCTAACAGGTCTTAACCATTTGTTAGTATTGTTTAGCTCCATGCAAAACCTCGCAAACCCATTTACAATTGCTTAAAAGTGCCTTAATCATTCTGTCTCCATCAGCCCTTGTTCTGCCCAGCAGCAAAATATTCAGTGCTTCCAGGTCAAGAACCCAGGATGCTGTGCACTGCAATCACAGCAGCATACCACTACACCATCTGTGATGTGATACTGTCTAATGCTTTTACAAACATATCAGTCATTCAGGTCATTTAACATTAATTAAAAAAAGTAATCACTTTTAAGGACCCTGTTCACAGTAATGACAGCAATATACCTCTACACCATCTGAGCTGTAGGAATTTGTAATGATTTTACAAACATTTCATGCACAACAGTCATTCAACATAAGGGCGAATTATAAATCCGTAGTACTGTTATATACTTATATATGTATATATAGATACCAATATATATATATATATATATATATATATATATATATATATATATATATGGATCACCTTCAGATGCCCAAAATCGCATTTCACCGACACGGAATCCGACGGGTCGAAAACACCGACAACGCAGATGACCAACAAGGTGAGAACCCGACGGACTCGGTAAGTGTGCGATAGAGTAAGGGATTAGGGAGCGGACAGGTAAGTGTGCGATAGTGAGGGACTGTGGGTTTAGGGGTGGGTTAAGTGAGTTAGGGTTAGGGTGCAGGTAGGGTGAGTGTGCGGTAGTGTCGGATCTTGGGGTGAGGGGTGGGTAAGTGAGTTAGGGTTAGGGTGCAGGTAGGGTAAGTGTGCGGTAGTGTCAGACCTTAGGGTTAGGGTTTGGGTTAGGGCTAGTGGATATGTTATGTAGTGTACTGTGTTGTTTACGTGTAGTGTGTTGGTGTAATGGTATTCGGTGTTTTGCGTTGTCGGTATTTTTTTTGTCGGTCTTTTGGTGTCGGTGATTTGTGTTTCGGCGGTTTGGCGTTTCGAGCATCTGAAGGTGATCCATATATATATTTATATATATATATATATATATATATATATATATATATATATATATATATATATATATATATGTCTATATACATACATTTACATACATAGATATATAGTCAGATAACCAACCTCTTACTGCAACACATCTGTAAAAAGCCCAACAAACGGGGGAGGGGATAAAGGGCAAAAAATAGTGATATCTTTGAAATATGGCTGTCATGCATGTAGAAAACAGCTAGAGTGGCATGGTGTGCTTTAACATATAATGCCGGATAGATTCCAGTTTTGAAATACAAATGAATGCCATTATTTACTGATGTCAATGCTCACATCATTCCATTGATTTCTCAGAAATCTACAACTGTTGTGGCCTACAGACAAAACATATGAGCCACCCATCAGGACAGTGTCTAGACATCTTGACATTGGAGAGAAATGACAGCAGTCATGTAACAGTTTGGAAAAACCCATGGCAGCTGCCAACAATGTCACCCAGCACCTGCAGAACCACAGTAAGACCAACACAACACTTTCCCAAATTAGCTCTGGGCAATTACCCATGTATATACAAATATATCATGCACTGCAGGGATGGAACTGTAGGGAAAAGCAGATAGTCATGCATAAATGTCCACCCACAACCATTTGCACCACAGTCACAGCAACATGCCAGCCAGTACCCCAAATGAACTCTACAGTAGAACGACTGTCTGAATGAACATATCCTGATTCCCAGTCACACACTACACTGACATATACTGGCCCAACTCACAGTGTACTGGGAATCGTGAGGTGTTACAGGACATTTCTCACTCTGCCCCTACAGACATATACACCTGATAGACTACCAGCAGCTGTAACAGCATCCACAATCAGATATAAAAAGAATCTGTGACACTCACATCTGCTACTGTCCCTACTCAGCCAAACATCTGCACACAACACTGCTACACAATCTTGGCAGTTACTTCACAATGCCTAGACATACATAACTCTCATATGTACAGATTTCCACAGAATGTCCAGCGTGTGAGACCATATTAATGTCCACTGCCGCAAAAACTTCAAAGAGTCTGCTTAGTCAATGGGATGATACCTTGAGTGCAGTCACTAAATAATGATATCACATACCTCTGACCCTCTTATTGCAAGACATCTGGACAAATCATGATATGGGTCTATATTATAAGATCAACAGTTGAAAACATCGAACACCATATGGTCTTCAAACATTGAACTTATAAAAACAAACAAAAAAAAAAAGACAAAAGTACCCTCGTGGGTTTAAACAGGGGGGCAAGCCCCCTGCATCACCCATGTGGGGGGATGTGCCCCCCACACCCCCCGCTACTTAAATACACCAACTCTGAGACTGCACTACATTGCAGTAAATGGAAATCTCACCTTACGGAGATTTCCGTTTACACGTTCGATCTTGTGCACTTTTGCTATTCTCGTGTTGACAATATCAGCTTTGATATTGTCGGCTTTCAAGAATATAATATAGACCCGCGTGACATACTTGAGGGACAGGGGGCTGGAAAGAGTGACATATCTCACATAATGGTGTTACAAACTGAAACAGTTGCCAGTGTCACAGGCTTTGTTGTAACATAACATCCCTGAAGGATATAATGTCTGAAACACCAATGGATGTCAACAGTTACTGACTACAATCCTCACATTATCTCACTGCTTCCACAAAAACAGACATTGTCTGAGAAACAGATTAAACATAACAGGCAATCCTCAGGGCAGTCTGTGGACATCAGGACAGTGGAAAGGTATGTCAGAGACATATTGCTGTCAGATGTCAAGCCACGCAGAAAATCCATGTCCAGACGAACCCTGTTAAACTAGCAACCTTCTATGTGTATTGCAGCACTACTGACTTACAATCTGTATCCAATTCTGCATCTTTGCTCCCCATGTTGTTGGGTTGTCTCGGCAAGTCCTCTCCTGAGTGGTATTCCCATCTACTGTCTGTGAAGCTGTAGCCCCCAAACCTTCATAATGTCCTCCACACAGGCAAGAAAAAGGGGCAAGGCACACATGAAGACCATAATTATAGCACTGTGCTGCTGTGGCTTTGGCAAATGGAAAGACAACACAGCTGCTCGATGCAAGTAGCAAGTGGGAGACACCGATTGGTGCACAGGCCATCACCTCCTCATGAGCAGTACCTACAAAAGGGAAGCTGCTGCCTATGCAACACAGGTCACAACCCATCTCCACAAAGACAGACTGCAACCACACAAACCTAAACATTTGCATTGTTGTGAGGAAACTCCTGAGCACTATAACATGTACGTTAGTCATGTAAGCTTGTAATGGAGTGCAGAAGGGGGGATGCAATGATATGAAATGGGACATCAAACATTAGGCTGCAACAAGACCTGCTGGACTCACATGCTGCTGTCCAGCACCTATGGTCATTTCCTCTTGCCCTGCCTGCTTTGCCATGGAGCACATCTCTGGCCTCTGAATCACCCCAGCAAAGGTCAGCTCATGTATGACTACTACTGGGGTCTCTGTTGTCCAATACTGATTGTGTCACTGGTAGGCCAGCTACCTGGGATGTTGTAATTATTCATATGTCATCTCTGAATGCTACTCTGATACATATGCTTGTCTTAGAAATGTAAGAGATGTACACAGGGTATGTGCATACTACATGACAGGTGCAGATGTGTGTGTGTTGAACTGTATTTGATATACTGAGACCATACCCGAGAACTGTCCAGAGTTTTGCAGACTGACCATATGTCTGCCTCATATGTAGTCAATGCCTCAGACAGTTGTGTATTGTCTAGCACATCACTATCAACCCATTAAAGACTGAAGTCATAATAAATTAGCATACATGTGATTGTCAAATGTCATATTCTGCAGAGTACACCTGTGAATCTGACACCATATTTGCTGGCAACTAAGTGTGGTTTATCTAGATTCATAAAGTGACATTATTTACTGTCCTTTGCCCACCAATGATGTGTGCCTTTGTGCAGATGTCTTACTCTAACAGGAACTAGGTGTCTCACTATGAAACCAATGTCAGTGCAAGCGTATCTTGTCCTATAGAATGCTGACATTTGTGCAGCCACTTAAACCTGCTTTCAAGGAGTGGAGAGAACACCAACCTTGCCAGGTCACTCATCCCATCATATGTTTAGATCCACAAATGGAGCCCCACAAAGCCACAGGAGGTGGAGTGTTGAACATTAACATACATATGCACACCTCCAGGATGGCCAAACTGTATGACGCATGGGTGACATCCTAAGTGCAGTTAACAGTTGATAAAACACCTACTCAAATCATAGCTAGCTACAGGCCTCCAGCCATGACTATGGACAACCATGACACCTATTAGGACCTGCTGGAATCTGTCAGGATTCAATTATCTACCCTGCTCCTGGGTGACTTCAAATATCCAAACATAGTGTGCATGACCTATGCCACCTGAACATGAATGTACATAGATTCCTCAGCTTTGTCAATGGCATTGCAGTGGATCAGCCAGTCAGTACTCCTAAGGAAGGTGGAAATCTCATGTATCTGGTCCTAACTAACATGAGTAGCCACTGTAGCACTCCTACAGTGCCATCCCCCTTAGTACTATCTGACCATATAGCCATCACTGTTCAGGTCCCCCCACCCCCCATTTACAATGTCAAACAGAATGAATTCTACACAAATGACTATTAATCCCCTCAGAGCAGGTAGAAGTAGCTGTACAGCCAATGTACCATCTGTTGGAACTAGCAGCAGTGTCCAGGTCCACACCACAATACTACGTGGGCACCTACATAGCTGTATGGACTCAGCAGTACCTGACAGGACAACATCATCTTCCACAAGGTAAGATAAATGCCTGTGGTGGACATGAGCAATGCACAAATACAATAATAGGTGAAAACAATTGCTGGACAGGCCAAGAAGGAACTGGTGCATCATGGGAAGCAATGTCATCTTGGTCTGCACAAGCAAATAAGGGAACAGCTGATATACCCCAAGGCTGTCTTTGAGTGCAAATTGGACACATCCAGCAAGGCAAATCACTAGGCCTTCCACACATGTGTCTGCAATTCCAGAGGCAACACACAAATCTGCTCTGTAGTGGTGATCACCTCCCACATGTGTCATACATCACCACTGTCTGCTGTCTTTTCTGTCTTGTCTGTCTCCCTACCTAACCTACCTCCCCAGACATACCTACAATCCTTCCCCAAGACCCCACTCACACCTTAACAAAGTAAAAAGGGCATCTGTCCCCCAAAAGAATTATCACCCCATACATAGCTCTCCATGTCCCACAAGTGTCCACTGGACACGTAATCTGGTCCATTTGGCTTGATAGCATATTTCTGTTGTCCTCACCCCTCTCCCTGGGGTTTGAGTGTCCAAATTTACCTCAACATTCCATACAAATGCACAGCTGTCGCTGTAGTACAAATGGACAGCTATGGACCTTCCGTACACCTGTCCTGCACATCCCTAGCTACCTTTTATATTGTTTTTTCCTCTGCGTGCCCCTTTCTCACCACTTTCCTATAAACCCTTTTTCTTTTCTTTTAAAGAAATTAGCATGGGAGTAAGCGAGTTTGCGTGATGCTAAGTAAAGCCAAAATGGATTAAGCATCTATATGGTTAACCATATGTTGGCATCACTTAGCATCATGCAAACTTGTGCAAACCTGCTTAAAACTGTTTAATCACTCTTTCTCCATCAGCCACTCTTCTGCCTAGCAGCAAAATAATCATCACTGTCAAGTCTCTAACCCAGGACATGGTACAGTATAATCAGAGCAATGTACCATTACACCATTTGAGATGTAAGAATTTCTGATGCTTTTTTATACATACCATTCAGCAGAGTCATTCAATAGTAGGGAAAAAGGTCTGTGGAATCACTCAGGTTTTGTATATATACATATACAGATATATATGTATGGAGACACATATATATGAAAAAATATATATATTATATATATATATATATATATATATATATATATATATATATATATATATATATGCGTATGCATATATATGTAGATAACATGTAGTGCAGTCATACCTCAGAACCATCCCTCTCATCCTCTTAGTGCAAGACATCTGGGCAAAGGCTGTCAAAAGGAAGGGACAATGGGCTAAACGTAGGGACGTAATTTAAATATTGCCATCAGAAACTTAGACAGTTGCAAGAGTAACAGGGTTTGTTTCAGCATACATTTTCAGAAGGATATGAGGTCTGACACTGAAATGTATTTCATCATTTACTGACAGGAATTCTCAGATCATCACAGTGATTTATCAAAGAAATAAGAACAATATGTGGAACTGACCAAAAATATGAGCAATAAACCTGGACATTCTGAAACAATCCAGCCAGTTGACAGGTATGCTCAGAACCCCTTAGTGCAACGACTTTGGACCAAACCCGACAAAGTGGGGGGAGAAAGCCATGAACATAGGGGCATATCTGAAATACTTGAGTAGATAAGCTGAGACAGTTGCTGCAGTAACACTGTCTGTTCTAACATATATTGACTGAAATAGCACAAGTCCAAGACTGAAGTGTTTCTCATTAGTTAGTGACTTAAATATTCATATCATCCCACTAATTTGTCACAAATACACAACAGTTATGGGGACCAGACCAAAGATATGAGCTAGACAACTGGACATCCTACGAATATCTGGGCATAACATGACATTACAGAAACCACACTGTGCTGCTGAGCATATCACCAAGCACGATCCAAACTACAATCAGACTGACACAACACTACCCCAAATCAGCTATGGGCAATTACACATGCATTTGCAAATATATCAGACAATACAGAGATGTAAAAGTAGTGAAAAACAGACTAGTGTGAAAGTGCATACCCATAACCAATTCCACCACAGTCACAGTGATATACCAGCAAACCAAATGAACACTAGAGTATAATGACTGTGTGAACAAAAATATCATGTTTGCCACTGACACACTACCCATACATCTACTGGCCCAATTTACAGTGTAGTAGGAATCCTGAGCTGGGACGGGACATGTCCCAGTCTGCCCAAAGCAGATAGACCACCAGAAAAGGAGCCATGACACTTACATCTACCCCCTCTACACAGCCCAACTAAAATCTACACACTACACTGCTACACAGTCTTGACAGTCTGTCAACAATCCCCAGATATACACAGACCTCTCAGCTGTACATATTTCCACAGAATATCCAGGCTTTGTCCTCATCTATATGGCCTCTACCTCATAACATGTCTGATAGTCTGCTACATCACTGGGATGATATCAGGAACGAAGGCACTAAATAATGATATACCATACCTATCAAGCTCTTACTGCATGACATCTGGACAAAGCCTGACATAATTGGGGGACAGAGGTCCAAAAACAGGGGCCTATTTGAAATATTGCTGTTAGAAACTGAGAAAGTTGTTGGTGTTACAGGGTTTGTTGTAACATATCTTTTATGAGGAATATGAAGTCAGAAACACAAATGGATGTTAGCATTTACTGACTGCAATCTCCAGAGTATGCTACTTATTTCCCAAGGACAAAAACTGTCTGAGGAACAGACCAAAAATATGAGCCACACATCTAGACATTCAGCAAAACTTTGTATAGTTGGGGTATGTTCTGTAGGAGTTGCCACTGTGCTATACAGGTGAACAGCAATAATGTGTACATGGATGCAGTGTGTGCTAGGTGAAGACCCATCTGATCACGTATCCCAGAGGTGTATATTAGTAGGAACATTAAGTGGAAAGGGCAGTATTGCATGATGTTGAGGGCCTGTCCAGAATGTGTATGTTGTGGTCTGTGTGTCATGAATGTCACCAGCTGGCAATTGTGAGGTCTGTGTAATGCCTTTGTGCCACCTCACCTGTATGTGTGTGTGTGTGTGTCCGTGTGTGCATGTATGTGCGTGTGTGCGTGCATGTGTGTGTGTGCGTCCATGTGTGTGCGTGTGTGAGTGTGTGCGTGTGTGTGTGTGTGTGTGTGTGTGTGTGTGTGTGTGTGTGTGTGTGTGTGTGTGTGTGTGTGTGTGTGTGTATGTGTACCAGCAAGCCTTATAGTGCATATATTAATGTACATATGTTGTCTTCCCCTCACAGCTGGACATGGTAGCTGTGACCCTCCCACTCAAAATTTGATGTCAGTGTCTCTGCAGACTCAGACCATGATGGTGATGCAGTAAAGCACAGGTGGGGTTGTCAGCAGCTGAATCTGTGCCATCAGTTGGCATCCCACAGTTGTCCACAATGTCCCCAGACACAGTCACAATGCCCACACATACCCCATCCCCAGCAGCCACAGAAAATGGACAGTTGGCGGGTTGTGGCATGGAACAGACTAGTGTGGTGACTATGGCAAGTGTGAATGTAGACACTAGTCATAGCCAGAGTGCAAGTGAGGCCTCACACAGGCGAGTGGAGGGGGTGCTCGAAGGAGGACCGCTGCCCATCGAGCCACTGTTGCAAGTGCCACAGCAGGTTTCAGCAGATGCATGTTTTGGGCTGTCATGGATGCAAAGGCACATAATGAATGCAACACCAGACAAATACTCAGGGTCTGGGGTGCACCTCTTCCTGCCTTATGTGATGACATATGTGACCTTGGTGAGGCCACATGTCAAAATACTGAGGTCATGAATAGATGGTGGGGTGAGACCTTTGTAATCCTTGATTGTGGAATGCCTCTGCTGCAGTGTGTGGTGGGAGATGGGCATTGGCCACATGGACGTAGGTCAGCACCAACATCAGCTGAGAGTCCACATGGCTGTGCACCTTTGCACTCCTGTAGTGGCAGTCCCACCAGCAGGACCAAAGGGCAGATGATGTCCACACCACAACAGAGCAGGCTATGGGCATATGGTCCTGGTCGGTCCCGTCAGAGACATGGATGCAGCAGACAGCAGTCACCATCAGGGAGTAGTACTGCATCTGTTCTTTGGCCTGGTGGTGCCAGTGAGACCCCTGGCAGGACCAGTTCATTCCTCCATGGCCAGAGATAGTGAACTGTACACCCTGCCATAAACGTCCACAGCTGTCTAACATAGCCCTGTGTAGAGCAGCCATATGGTGTGACTGTGTGCATACAAACTCACACACATGACCATCACAGCCCAGCCAACTCCAGACACACACACACACACACACACACACACACACACACACACACACACACACACACACACACACACACACACCACCTCTGCATGGCCCATTCATAGAACACCCCTCCAAACACACACATGATGTCAACCATATGGCCCTGGCTAGGCTTCTGGCAAACCCACACAACACCATGTGCATTTGATGATACCTATGCTACATCACTGTCATCCATACCACTGATGCAGGGACATGCTAATATGGTTTTGATGCACAAAGTGATTAAGTATAGTTTAGCTATGTAATGCTGTGTAAGGTGCTGTCAACTGGCATATGTAATGGGTACACTTCAGAGCGTGTTTACCTTTTCAACCATGATGCATTATTGGTCTTAGTAATGCTGACTGAGTTTAGTCTCACATGCTGTATTCTGTTTGTGTTCTAGGTGTCTGTGTGTCAGCAGGATGTGGCAATGCAGACATTCCCAATGAGGGGTATGACAGAGTGGTAACACATCAATCATGCCAAAGCTGAGGCACAACTGTATATGTACACATTTACCAGATCTGTGTAACAGTTATTGCATGTGCCACAGAGCTTATAGGGCTGAAGGGTGTATACAGGTAAGTCTATCGTTTTTTATGTCAGCAGCCCTTGTAAAGTAGACAATGGTAAGTGTAGTGGGTGGAATACATCTCAGACTGGTAAAACCCACACCCCTATTGTGTTAACCAAACACACAGAGAAAACTATTCCCACACACAGTTACACACACACACACACACACACACACACACACACACACACACACACACACACACACACACTCAGAATCACAGTTGCCAGTGTTGGGTTTGGAACCCCTACCCATGTAGTTAGTGGTACTACAGTGCTATGCGGTTATCGCAGGTGGCACGGAACTAATAGTGTGATGACTGTTCCAAGGTACCTGTAAAGTGAATAACATCATGTGCCCTTGTGAGGTATGGCAATGGGGTGTAATGGGTGTAGAAAGACTTATCAGACTGTCACCTACAAGTCTACACACTCACAAACACTGCTATACATACCAATACACACACAATTGCCAGTACTGACATTAGCAGCCCTGCCTATCATGTTATTCATTCCTTACTGTTACATAGCTGTTGCATGTGACAGGGAACTTATAGGGCTGAAGAGAGTCCACAAATACCTTTACTGTGGATGTAAACAGCGGCCTTTGTAAAGTGGATCTTGGGACATTTACAGGGAGTAACATGCCCTAAAATTGTAAATCACGGCCACCCAATGGATATAGTTCTCAGTCAACACACACACTTGCCAGGACTGAGATTACAACTTCTTCCTAGCTAGTAAATGCTACTACAGTGCAATGCATTTATCGCATGCACCACAAAGCTTACAAGGTGAAGAGTGTCCCAAGGTAATTCCAAGTGAATAACATCACCAGGCATTGTAAAGTATGGCAATGGATGATTTACTGGGTGATAATGGACCCAAAATACTTGAACCTACAGTTAAGCACAATTACACACAGAAATACATCCATACACAATATTTTCCAGGACTGAGATTGGCAGCCGTGCCTATCTTGTTAGTCAGTCCATACTGTTACATAGTTCCTGCATGTGGCACAGGGCTTATTGGGCTGAAGAGTGCCAACAGATACCTCTATGGTTGATGAAGACAGTGGGCCTTGTAAAGTGAACCTTTGGATGTGTACTGGGAGTACCATAGCCTAAAAATGTAAAACCCACCACCCCAATAGATATGGTTTTCACTGAAACACAGGATACAGTTCTTGCACACACACACACACACACACACACACACACACACACACACACACACACACACACACACACACACACACACACACACACACACACACACACACAAACACACACACACACACACACACACTCTTGCCAAGACTGAGATTAGTACCTCTATCTATCTAGTTATTGCTAATACAGTGTTATGCATTTATCACACATACCACAGAGCTTATAGTGTGAAGAGTGTCCCACAGTTCTTCTAAGGTAAACATCACCAGCCCTTGTAATGTATGGCAATGGGCAGTGTACTGGGAGACTGAGTTCTCAAAATGCTGTATCCTACAAGTATACACACTTACACATTGGTACAATAGTGTTAGGAAGTTACCCCATGCACCACATAGCTTATAGGGTGAAGAGTGTCCCAAGGGACCTATATAGTGAATAACATCACCAGCCCTTGTAAAATATGGCAATGGTAGGTGTACTGGGTGAGAAAGGCCTCAAACTGCTTTCACCCACATTTACACACTCACAAATATGGTTATACATACTAATGCACACACACACATTTGCCAATACTGAGATCCATGGGTTTATAGGCTCATAGGTGTGTACTAGTCAAATGACCATAGAGCCTTTACAAGCCTAGCCCATGGGATTACCCTGGCAAAGTGCGATCTGACGATAGTCCCCAGTGTGTCTAATGAGTATAGCCAATAGAGTAATTCCCGAGTGGGATTTCTATTCCCCATCCACTCATCCAGATTTCCCTTGATGAGAGCCAGTGAGGTGTTGTGTGTCACATGTATGTGAAGTCTATTCCATAGCATAGGCAGTCTCTGGGTTATGAACCTGTCCCTTCAGCATGTTCTGCTGATTGTGGAAATGGGTTTGAGGTCTCTGGGGCATGTGGTGTGGATAGATTTGGTTATTTAGATGTAGCATTCCTGACAGAGTTGGGTCAGACATGACTTTGTAAGTCAGAAAGAGATCGCCAAACCCTGTGGGACTCCATTTGTGACTGGTCAGAAATCTGACATGGAGTCTGCTGCTTTTGCACCGTGGGTTCTATCTGTGAGCCAGTTTACAAGGCACCTAGTGATACAGGGGTTGATGACTAGCTGAGTGTGTTTGTCTATGATTCCTGAGTGGGGAATGGTATCCAAGGATTAGAAGGCCTGCCGATCATGTTATTTATTCCATACTGTTACATAGTTATTGCAAGTGGCACAGAGCATATAGGGCTGCAGAGTGTCTACTGCAACCTCTACAGTAGATGACAACAGTGGGTCTTGTAAAGTGGGCATTGGGACATGTAATGGGTGGACCACAGCAAAAAAATTGAAAACCCTAGGACTGAGATTAGAATCCCTACCTAAATAGTTATTTGTATTACATTTTTATGAAGTTATGGCGCATACCACAGAGCTTATATAGTAGAGGCCAGTCCAACAGCACTTCTACAGTGAATGACATCAGCAGATCTTGTGAAGTAGGACAATGGGATGTGTACTGGGTGGGAATAGACTAAAACACTTATTCTTACACACACAACCACTGTTACATATGCCAAGACTGAGATTAGAACTCCTACCTATCTAGGTATTTGTATGATAGTGTTACACAGTTATCATGCGTACTATAGAGTTTATAGGACTGAAACCTGTCCAAAGGTACTTCTAAGGTGAACAACATTAGCAGATCTTGTAAGGTAGGGCAATGGGAAGTGTCCTGGGTAGGAAAGGCATCATAATACTTAGACCTAAAGTCTTGCACACACACACACACACACACACACACACACACACACACACACACACACACACACACACACACACACACACACACACACACACACACACACACACACACACACACACACACACACACACAAAGGTAGGTGATGTGATATTCCAACTCCCACCTCAGTACCATCCGACAATGAATTTCATCTTCATGCTGACACATGCCAGTGGTTACAACTGGTATGCAACTGGCTGCAGCAGGACATCACTCTATGCCATTCAGGGTATCCCTGTGTATGACTCACTGTATATGTGCATCTCCCTTTGTGTCTCAATCTATCACTGTCTGTCCCTCTCTTCCCCATGTCTATGTGTGTGTATGCTTGACATATTGTAATATGTTGCCCATATGTGTGTGTGTGTGTGTGCGTGTGTGTGTGTGTGTGTGTGTGTGTGTGTGTGTGTGTGTGTGTGTGTGTGTGTGTGTGTGTGTGTGTGTATCACACACAACAGATGCAAAAATACCACATATGGGCCACCTACAGCTGGCTGTGGGTAATCCTGTCTGATGGGTGTGTGTGGAAACAGGTTTACATAGCTGTGTGCACACAAAAACATTTTCACAATACACAGATATATAGTCCGATGTGGTTTCAGACATGGGCTTCACTTCTCTAAGTGTAGGAGCATGCTCAGTATGACCTTCTATAGTAAGTGTGGGAATCCATTCCAGGGATAGTTGTACTCCAGTCCAGGGTGCTGTGTGCTACAGCCATACCTTGCAACCTGTTTGAGCAAAATAGCTGGTGACTGGCTACCAATATGGGGAAACAATGGGCCAAACATAGGGGG
This sequence comes from Protopterus annectens, assembly GCF_019279795.1. Classification (NCBI taxonomy): domain Eukaryota; kingdom Metazoa; phylum Chordata; order Ceratodontiformes; family Protopteridae; genus Protopterus; species Protopterus annectens. Next base: position 327,470,630 of record NC_056725.1, read on the forward strand.
GTACTGTAACTATTGCTCTTATTGATGTATGATTTGCTTGAGTTACAGTGTTTGTTTTAGCAGACATTTTCTGGCATATGTAATGTTTGACACTGTACTATATTGTGTCATTACCTACTGACAGATATAATCAGATCATCACAGTTATTTACCAGAGAAATACAAGATATATGATACACAGACCTATGTTATGAGGTAAAGGCTAGACATTCTTGCACAGTCTGGTTACTTAGGAGGTGTGGCTACAGCCGATTGACTGATGAAGCTGTGTAAAAGGTCCAGCACCTTGGTGATATACTGGCTGGAGATCTCCTGGTTGTGCAGTATTCTTCTTAACTGAAAGGTCATATCCTGGTGTGGCCATACCTGTCAACTGTACAAATTCTCACAGATTATCCAGATTCATCCCTCATACATCTTGTCGGTTTCCCTTAACATTGTGGTTTTCTAGCACTATTTTTGCAAATCACTCAGGGTTGCAGTCAGGGAATAATGACAGAACATTAGAGTTTCAGACTTCACACCCTTCATGACATTCATGCTATTACACACACCTCTTTGTTATTCTACAAACTTTCTAACATTATGAGAGCAATATTTCAAATGTGTTCCTATACTTGGGCCTTTATCCCACCATTATGTATGGCTTTGTCCAGATTTCTTCCTCTATGAGTTTGATAGGTATGTTACTAGCATTTAGCGGCATGGTCTTACATTTAGGTTCATAGGTTCATAGGTGTGTACTAGGCTAATGGCCCTGAAGCCTATATAATCCTCGTCCAAGAAGATTCCCTGACATTATGCCACCCAAAATTAGTTTGCAGTGCCCCTGTCAAGCAAGGCCACTGAAGTGATCCCCGGGGTGAACACTGAAGTGATCCCCAGGGTGAACAACCTATTGCACACCCACTGGTCAAGATTTCTCTTAAAGAGGGCCAGTGAAGTGGTCTGCTTGATGTGAATGGGAAGTTTGTTCCAGAGTATGGGAAGTCTCTTGGTTAGGAACTTGCCCCTCCAGCATGTTCTGTTTATTGTTGTAATGAGTTTAAGGTCCCTGGGGCATGTGGCATGGAGTGATTGGGATTTCTTTAGGTATAGCATATCTAGCAGCTCTGGGTCAGATATGGCTTTGTAGGCGATAAGAGACAGAGTATAACTGGGTTTATTTGAGTCTGTCCTTATAGGGCCTGTGTCTAAGGCCTAAGATCCTCTTAGTGAGGTATATTTGTGGTCTCTCCAGTTGTTGTAGATGTCTAAAAAGGTACATACCAAATGGGGTATTGTATTCTATAAGTGGTCTAATGAGGGATGAGTAGAGAGGGATTATGAGCTCTTTCTTCCTGGATGAGAAACCTTTTGTAATGAGATGTGCCACTTAGAAGGACTTTCTGACTATAGTGGCAATGTGGTTATCAAAGGAGAGGTTGCTGTCAACCTGTGTCCCCAGGTCTCTTATCACACCTTTGGTGTTTATTAGACTACTGCCTATGTGGTAGTTCATGGGCATTGAATTTTTCCCAAAGGGAATGACAATGCACTTTTTGGCATTGAACTTAAGGCCATGGTTCTGGCACCAGTCACTGGTGTCAGTGAGGCCCTTTTGTAGAATGTCTACATCAGTTGGAGAATAAATAATGGCTCCCAGTTTACAATCATCTGCAAACTTGGTCAGCCAGAGTCCCTTTGTGTTGGCTTGAACTTCATAGAAGTAGATGCCAAACAGGAGAGGACCTAGATATCAGATCTTGGTGAATGCAACATTTCATGCCAAACAATACCAGAGTAAACACAACCAGTCCAGGATTTGGAACTTTATTTCCAGGCAGTTGCAGTTTTATTTAAATATGACCTATATGTGACTATTACTGTCATATTGTCTGGTGTATTCAGTACAAAGAAGCAAAAAAATCCTTGGAAAGACACCGCTATATATCCAAACATTTTATTAAAAATCTCCAATAGAACAAGCCAAAACTGCAAAAGGATAAGCGCTTTCGGGTATTAACCCTTCTTCAGATAAAGGTTTTATCTGAAGAAGGGTTAATACCCGAAAGCGCTTATCCTTTTGCAGTTTTGGCTTGTTCTATTGGAGATTTTTAATAAAACATTTGGATATATAGCGGTGTCTTTCCAAGGATTTTTTTGCTTCTTTGTTTGTTTTTATCTTTTGGTTGGACTCAGTCAGCACCGAGCATTTGTTTGGATTGTATTCAGTACAAACCATGCACATTTTTTCTACTGCCATTCTACTCCTTTATATTTATTTGGTATGACTACTACAAGCAGGATTGTTACTCACTAGCATCGTGATGCAGCCTATGCAACATATTGGCATGGGCTTCCTGGTTTGCAGCCTGTTCTGCTGGAGCTGTAATGAAAATAGAGAAACATTTAGGCATACCTATTCATCACATACACAGGCTGGAATTTGGTAAACAGTTATTGCTATGAGTACTTACACAGTGCGGGGACATCACCCCTCTGTCTTGCTTCTTGGACCCGCTGTTCCAAGAGCTCCCTCTTCCTCCCTTTCAAGTCAGCAGAGTGGTGCAGGACCTGTTCACCAGTCCGAGGGATACCAGTGTTACTGGTGGGATCACAGGCAAGACTTTCCCAAGCTTCTGCTTTGTATTGGGAGCCCTGGTACTGGTTCTGCAGCAGTCTCACATCATGTTTTTTACCAGGAGTCCTACCATGACCTTGGACTCCTGTATGCACCAGTGCTGTACCTGAAAGCACATGCCCTCTCCAACACCTGCCATACTGTCTACAATGGAAAGCTACAACTGGTCATGAGCTGTATTCCCACCTGCGAGGTTTAAATACGGCCGATTTCCCACTCTTTGCCTTTATTGGATATTTTTGAATATGCTGAGCTAAGCTAAGCTACAGGCAAATCTGCTTAGCTAAGGTTGGCAGTGCTTAAAGGGGAAGGTTCAGCACTGCTTACCAATGAGCAAATCCACTTAACTGGGCTACTCATTGCTTAGCATTCATATTTGCACAATGTTTACACCCAGTCAGCATAGCTGTACAATGCGCAGCATTGCTTATGTATTATTTTATTGGACTACTACCTGTATGGAATTGAGTCATGATTCATTACATATTATACATTTGTGCTTTCATTACATTTATTCTTGTGTGACTATACTGTATGGCACACTTGTGTTTATATGGGGGTTCACTACTTTATTACATTGACACCTCAAATCTGGTCCTAATACACTACTTTGCTTGAGAAATATAAATTACTTCCTACATAAATATACAAATAAATTAAAATTGCAATGATTACACATACAACATGAAAACAGCTTTGGTGAGGCTCGAACAGTGAATGATTACATGTAAGGCATGTACTCTAACCACTACACTATTGCTTATGCTGGACATCTATTACTAGATAACTTATCTTGCCATTTCAGCTGGGCTAAGTATAGCTAAGCAACAGGCACACCCGCACAGCTATGTTTAAACTTTATTGCACATGTTAAAAAAATGATTTGTTGCATTTTTAACTCTGTACCCTTCAGAATATCCATGATAATGCTAAACCTGTTATTCTATCAACTTTCTAAGTCTGTAATAGCAATATTTAAAAAGTGCCCCTATTTTTGGAACTTTGTCCCACTTTTATTTATGGCTTTGTCCAGATTTCTTACTATAAGAGGTTGAGAGGTATGGTAGGGACAATTGTCCCTTATACCATTGCCAGATTTCTTACCCTGATGGGTTGGGGGTGTTACAAGCATTCTCGCTCTATTTAAATTGCAGTGCGGCAATTCTGATGTGCAGGGAGCATGTGTATTGTGATAGCACTGCTCTCAGACACACCCCCTGTACTCATACACAAAACCATGTCCATTTTACAGCATAGCAGCGTGCCTTCATGAATATGCATGGCGCGCTGCCATGCTGTATGGGAATGGTCCCTTCTGTGCAGGAATAGAAGCTTGCTGAATCCCGTGGTAAGTGTTTTCCAGAATATATTTCATGCATTAAAATCCAGAGATGCTTTAGAATAGTTCTTAATAAAACAATATTGTATTTCAATGGCTAGCTTCTCAAAAGTTCATTGTATTTGTTTAGGTGGTCTGAGTGACTATAGCTATATATATATATATATATATATATATATATATATATATATATACTGTATATGTATGTATATTATATATCTATCTATCGATATATATATATATATATATATATATATATATATATGTGTGTGTATGTGTGTGTGTGTGTGTGCGTGTGTGTGTGTGTGTGTGTGTGTGTGTGTGTGTGTGTGTGTGTGTGTGTGTAGTTATTCCAACTTTCATTAGCCTTTAATATTATTTCTGCTGTAAAAGGTGGCATGATTACAACACTATATATATATTGAAACACCATCATCTCTTTTGCACAATCTATGTTCAATAAAGCAGGAATTTTTAAGATGTGGCAACTATGACTAAACTATATTCTTTAATAAATACAATGTTGTAACTTCCCACCAGTCCTGGAGATTGGTTACTACTTTACTATGGCTGCTAGCATTTGTCAGAAACATTTAAGAGAGAATACTGCCTTGTGCAGCCATACCTCTTTTGGTGTAGTTACCCTAAAACATTTTTGATAGGTTTTATTAATTTGATGCTCACTTTCCTGTTTTACTGCTGGTTGAGATGCAACAGTTTTTTTTTAAGTAGAAAGGTTTTATCGCTAAGTTTTTATCGCCTAAAAGTTGCCTTTAATTTGTTTACTAGACACTGTGCATGTAAGAACCTAAACATCCTTCTGGAGATTTTTTTACCTTGACAAGGCTAATGATGCCTTCAACTTCCTCAATATGATTATCATAATTTGGCCTCTCTATCTTATTTGTGTGGCATACTTCATTAACTAAGCCATACTTTGTGTTATATGCATAAATAGAATGTAGAGCACATTGTTATTGCCATCAAACCCGAACCACTCAAACAATAAACTGCTATTCTAAATATGTCTCTCTAGCTGGCTGCCTTTTCTAAGTGCTTAAATATCAAATTTACAGACTGTATATTGTGCAGCAAAGAGTGGGAACTAACAGGCTTACTACCTGTCCCTGTAACATCTGTAAAACTACATCTCTGTAACCCGCACTTGAATGCAAACAATTATCTCTTGTTGGTTTAGATTATTTTTCTTTCTGTTCTTCTAGTCTGTAGAAGCCACCATTTTTTTAGTAAATCCCAAACTTGCATACCTACAACTATCTCCTGTAAGCTTGCTGTCCTGTTTAAAGGCTAGAAAGCTGAAATGCACAACTGTGTAATACAGTGAACTACTGTTTGCCAAACCTTACTTAATGTGGATGAGTGTAGACATATAGTATTGTACCTAACTAATTCAACCATCAAGAAATCCTTAAGGTTTTTTTCTCTCTCACTCTCTCCCAGTGAAACAAGCACATGTAAGTTTGACTACTGCTCCTGCAGCAAAAGTTATCCTGTTCCACTACTGAAAGAACTTGCACAGCTGAATTTCACCTGCAGTTAGCAACAGTTCCACAAGGAAAAAAAAACACTGAGTTAAATCTATGTAAGGCAATTTCCAAGACTCACACTAATAACTTAATTTGTTATATCTAGTGTGTATTGTTTTGTAGTGTTGAATCTTCTGGAAGGATAACCCCACCCCCACTTACTCACCCACACTCACACATCTTTTACTGCAGAAGGTGAAGCTCCATTAACACTTAAGTATATTTCACTCTTATCAGTGTAATACATCCCTGGAAAGACACTGAAAAGCCCATAAGTATAAAATTTGATGCTGTGACTCGGGTCAAGTATTTAGAGTTCAGCCACCTTGTTTTGGCATCCATGGACATTCTACCTTACAGATTGTTTATGGTGTAAAACCATCGAGGTGGTTCTTCCTGCTTCATTCGCTACACTTACTCTGCTCCCCTGCCCTTCCCCCATATCCCACCCTCCCCCAGCATCTCTACTCTTATACTACGCAAACCACTCCCCCTCATTCCTATGATTCAATTAAATACAACTCTAACTTGTCCACACCCACATTTCATTCATGCCTTCTTTCTTTTATTTAGCCAAACTTATTTGCTCTCCCTTGGATTCTCATTACCTCTACAATAATATTTTGCATCTTACTCTACTTTACCATCACAACACAATCACCACCTCAAACTATCTTACATTAACTCCAGGCTTACTACCTTCTCTTGTGCTATTCACACAAACTAACATTACACCATAACTTTACTACTAACCAGTCACATCTCCCCCACCCATCCTTAGCACAAACTGCAAGTCAAAACACCTAATCACACTTCAGCCCACTCTGAAGTCAAAACATTTCCAACCTTACCTTTTGCTGTACACATACCCCATAACATAATCTCTATTCTTACCTGATATCATATTCAAACACACAAATTCCACTTTTACTATGTTTAAACCCACTATCACAGCTGACATGCTCCTACTAACTTGCCCAGCCTCTTTACTCTTAATTCTTAACCTCACTACAGCTATATCTTCGCACACCCCCGCACAGCAATACACATCAACAACCTCCTCTAACCTTCTCCCCAATAAACAACAAAGCTTCGCACATATCTCCTCCCAGCCTTGCCCCTATACCCTCCCATATTGTACAAGTCATAAACTGGCCTCTTCACCTCCTGTGACCACACTTGACACCTGTACCCTCACCTAGGTATAAAAACACTTCCCATGGTACGCATTCCTCATTACCTATCTACTTAAATGTGGAGACATACATCCTAACCCTGGCCCACCCTCTAATCCTAACCACAAGAGTAACCCTAAAGAATTAAACATACTTACTCTGAACCTTAGAAGTATATGTAATACAATAGCCCCACTGCATGCCTGGATTGAGTAAAACAAAGCTGACGTACTAGCCTTTACTGAAACATAGCTACACCCCAATGTAAAAGACACTGAAATAATACCTCCAAACTTTGCAATAACCAGAAGAGATAGATATAAAAAGGGGGGGAGGGATATCACTTTTATATCCCTCTACACTCAGTGTCACACCCTATACCAGAATTATACCCATCTTTTCCAATGCTGAGGTAGTAATCTCTTTTCTGAACCTCAACATATCAAAAAGAATTTGCATAATAGTAATATATATTCCCCCAGGTAACAATATTCCAGTGTTGGAAAATATTTTATCCTGGACATCCCAAACAATAAACCTTGAAACAATAATCTTAGGAGATGCAAATATAGATTGGAAACCATAGCTTCCAACTCCTCCAGAAATAGTATAAATCTGTATTTTTTTTCTCAGCTTATCAATACTCCAAGATACAGCAAATATCTTACCTGCCAATCCACCCTAGACTGAATCCTAGTATCCCACCCTGCCAACTACCCCTCTTCCGGTACACTGTCTAGCTCCCTGAGTGATCATCTACCAGCTTATTCTCTTAGAACAAACACTCAGCAACTAAATGTACACACTTTAAAATCAGTTAGGAGCTCAACTAATTTTTGTCCACATAAATTCAACAGTCTCCTGCAGGAAATAGACTGGACACCCATTAAACAACTAACCCCTTAATGATGCTGTACTATACTTTAATAACACCTTCCTTCACATACTTAATACTCTAGCTCTCATTCATATGAAAACAATCAAAAAGAACTCAGCACCATGGCTCTCTAAGGAATGTAAACACATGATGAAGCAAAGGGACCTAGCCTGGTCAACCTGGAAACAAAACAAAAATGAACAAAAGTGTGTTAATTTCAAAATGCTACGTAACAAAGTGACAAAACTAATCAACAGAGAAATAAAAAAATCATATTATTCCCAGCTTCAACTCCAGCGTAAAATCAACCCCATCAAAATTTGGCACTCTTCTCTACTAAACCCTGGAAGAAATAGAGAGCACATCCTGTCACCTGATACCCCTCCATCACAAATAGCCAGAAACATTAACAATCGCTTCATAAAATCAATCTAGAACCTGTTAACTAACACCCCTAATGCAGGACCTCCTCCACCCTTCACCCTATTCAGACACCAACCACAGACCATCAACTACTTCTAATACTGTCATTATTAAACCTCCTACTCAACAAAATGTCATACAAACCCCATTCTCATTTCAGCTTATGCCCACTGACACCATTAAGAAACTGCTAGAAAAACTAAAACTCTACTCTACCTCAGCTGACAATCTCCTGCCATACTACCTCAAATTAGCTGCTAACTCAGTTGCCTACCCAATCAGTATCCTTATAAATAGGTTTTTATCCAAATCAGGTATACCTACCATATGGAAACAGTCTTATATCACCCCCATCCACGATGGAGGCAACTCTTTTGATCCATCCAGTTTCCGTCCTATATCCATCTTGTCACCCATATTCAAAATTCTCAAGAGAGGTATCCATCAGCAGATAATGCAATATCTACTGCAAAACAATCTTTTAACCAAAACCCAACATGGCTTCCGACCTAACCACAGCACAGTTACAGCTCTATTATCTTTTACAGACACCGTGAACAAAGCCAGAGATGCAGGATGCTATACAGCCTCAGTATTTCTTGATCTCTCCAAGGCCTTTGACACATTGTCTCACCCCTTACTTTTGAACACATTGTCTAACTTAGGATTCTCACATAACACAATAAAATGTTTTCAGAGCTACCTCAAGGATCGTAAACAAGCAGTGAAATGGTCCAATGAACTCTCACCCTTTCTCTACAAACCTACTGCAGTCCCTCAAGGTTCTATCCTAGGACCCCTACTCTTCAACATTTTTACAAAAAACCTTCACACTGCCTCTCACCCTGGGACCCTCATTCAATATGCTGATGATTCCACCATTATCTGCACTGTTCAGTCACTACCAGAACTACTTTCAAAAACTCAACAGTCCTTTACTGCAGTCGAATCCTGGCTAAGAAATGCCCAACTCTTTCTTAATCCAAAGAAGACAAAAGTAGTACTCTTTCATCCCAGAAACACCTCCCCTGTCATTGATCATTTCAACATCCTTGCATCTGACAACACTGTCATAGAAATAGTGCAGGAAACCAAACTTCTAGGTGTTATCATTGACAATAGACTTTCATTTGACCCCCATATACAGCAAAATATAAAGAAAACTCATCTAAAACTAACTGGGACTCTTGTATAGAAACAAACATTTCTTTACTGCAGCAACCAAAACTACCCTTGCAAAAACATTTTACTTCCCTCCCTTCTTTATGGTGCCCCTGTCTTAACTAACTTATAAACTTCTACCCTAAGCAAGATGGAACAGTGCTACAACAAATTTGCAAAGTTTGCCACAAATTCTGACTATCACACACACCATTGTAAATCACATCTAGAATTAAACTGACTTGAACTCCCCAACCAACTTGCCTTTATTCAGCTCGCTACTTTGCACAACCTTATTTTCAAGCCTACTACCTGCCCTGCACTAGCCAATCTAGTCACACCTTACACACCAGATCGATCCCTACCATCAGAAGGCAAAATCTCTTAGCTATCTCAAAACCCACAAGAAAGCCAGGTCACTCTCTGTATTCCTACTCTGTCTTTATACTTTGGAATTCACTACCTCCAGCTACCAGGTCTATGCCTGGCCTAACCCATTTCAAAGCCTCTTTAAAAACTCATCTCAAAAACACGTGGCTCTGCTCCTGCATAAAGCTTGCCTAATGCTCAGGTCTTCCTCTTCTTCCACACTAGCCTCATCCTCCTCTTCTGTCACATTTCAGTTCCTCACAGTCTGTGAGATCCTAAGGCTCTTCTAACTCCTTCTCTTTCTATACCATATCTTTAAGCTACTGCTCAGGCTTTATTGCTTCTGTTCTTCTTAACTCTCTCTCTCTCTCTCTCTCACTATCTATCTGCATCACTAACTTTCTGGCTTCTATTTTCCTAACTGAAACTAACATTCTATTTTTCATTTAGTATAATAGTAAATGTCACACATTGTACTACCTACGTACTATTCTTTTTTGGACACTATCTATCATGTATGATGATACTGACTATTATTTTCTGTAATGTTTTTAACTCTATTGAACTTTCTAAATGTGTAGTAATATATTACAACATCTTGTAATAATAGTTTGTTCTTTCAGCTTATTCCTGTATAGTATTTCAAATGTAATTTGTGTTGTATTGGATTATACTGTGTTCATATTGCAATGTATGTGGAGTTTTTCTCCCCAGGTCTCTGCTGAAAATGAGTTCTGTAGACCCAGTCAGATCACCCCGGTAAACAAATGTCAAATAATAATAATAATAATAATAATAATAATAATAATAATAATAATAATAAATATCAACCCAACGTAATAGATTAATTGCACCTGTTATCTGGAAACCCCCTGTATTGATCACATTCAGCCTCAGATTAATGTTTCCCTTCAGGATGTTAGGAAATGACATTCTGATCTTAGGTAACTGGAGGAATATGCCTCAATTTGCACCACTAATGCCAAGGTGACCACAGCTACAGGCAGAGGAGGAGTCAGAGGAAGAACCACCAACTGCTATGGGTGTAGGCAGACATAGGCATGCTCAATATGCCCTTGCATTGGCTAAGAGACAACATGTAGCACACTCACTCACCACCTAGGGGCCTAAGAACTTCCTTCTATGTACATACATATAGTAACATTGATGCCAGACAATGCTCACAGCCTTTATCCTCCATGTATTGGCTGTGTACTGCTTGCATCAGACAGAGTCAGCCCTGAGCTAAAACTATGGAAACTGCTGCATTTACAAGGTAAGTCTTGAACCTGGAGTGTATTGTGTAACAGAATGAATGAGTGGCATATCCTTGCATGTTGTTACTTGATAGTGCAAGCAATTCAAAGGTGGGAGATTTCTACAGAAATTACCTTAATATGTGACAGCATAGACATATTTCACTTAGATGTGTAGGCTGTATGCAAAAAAAGAGAGTAACAATAGCAACATGTCCTTGCTTGTGCCATACCACCCCCAAAGAACAGGCAAATGACACATTTGTCTAACAAAGCATCGTTAAAATGCTAAAAGTGCTATCAAATTACCTGACTCTGAAACATGTCTACAGATTTAATACAGACTGCTCTATGTGATGGCATTGCAAATCATGCATACCTGTGAAATGCCCTTACAAACTTGCCCACACCATCAGTACACTTCTAACTAATGCATGCAGAAAAAAAGTATAAAAGTCTGTGCATATCAATATATATATATATATATATATATATATATATATATATATATATATATATATAAACTATTAAACAGATTATTCATAATTATATCTTGGCATATGCAGCATGTAGCTGAGAAAATGTAGGCATACCAACTCAAAATCAGTAATCCTCTGTACAGGTATATCCCAAAGTAATAGTCTGTCTTTTTGAATTTACCACATAAACAATTCTGCTCACCTTCAATTTCCCTAGCTACATGATAGCCTTCTGGTGTAGATTCAGGGGTGTCAGCATGGTGAAGATGCAAATGAGATATGAACTCATTAGAATGGCTAAATCCCAAAGCCTTGACTCCATGCAACAGACATAGACATAGTGCAGGCACTCCCTCAAGTGTTTGTTTTTAATGGATTGCAAATGTGAATGATTACTGGTTGGGAGAAGGTAAACACAGCAACAATGCAGACTGCCCTACATCCAGTAGCTGTGTCAGGTTAGACTTAGAAAATGTTAGATGTACTTTAGTCAAGTTTGGAAATGTAAGTACACAGCACACAATTCACATATTTTTTCATGAATATCCAACCCATTTTCATTTGTAGGCAACTGACTATAATATTATTAGCATGTACTATCATCACACATTTTAAGGTCAGTTATATAGAATGGCTTACAGACTGCATGTCTCAGATTACTGATAAGAGAAAAATTACTAACAAACACAGAGAAGGAACAATGAGCTCTATATTTGCAAGCAATAATCATAACTGGTTGTGAGACCACTCAGTACACCACATCTAAAAGTAATTAATGTACAAATGACAGTTGTATGGTGTCATATTACCATAAATGATGTTGCAGTTGGTTGTATGCAGAATGATTTTAGTTCCTTGCTGAAAACCTGTGTGGCAAAGAGGGATAAGGCACACTTACTGTGTCCTGAAGGTTCAGTGTAGTGAGAGATCAAATCCAGACCTCTGTAGAAATACCTCATGCGTAATACATGTTGCAATGTTTTGTCATACATTGCTTTTACTCAAGTCAGCTACTTTTCCCTTTTCTTTTTTCTTCTTCTTTTTTTTATTTTATTTTATATTTTTTTGGTTTTGTTTTTTTTTTTTACTTTTCCCTTTTCTTTTTTCTCCTTTATTTTATTTTATTTTTTTGTTTTTATTTTTGTTTTTTTGGTCAGTGTTTGTGCAATGCGGTGCTCACTAAAACCATAGGAATGGAGGAAATGAATGGCAAGTTTGTCCATGCTTATCTCATTTGTGTGAAGCTCAGGATTGTGAAAATTGGACAATTGGACCACTCAGGAAGCAGACGGGACCCAAATTGCCAAAAATAGAAACCGGATACATTCAATTCATTCCCTTGGGCACCACACAAACCTGCTAAGTGGGGTTGTGTGGTGGTCAGCAGACAGACCTTAAAAATGATTATTAAATTATGGAATGTTATGTTACTAGTCCTGTGGCAGCAGGTGTAATTGTAGAGCTGGAGTACAGATGGTCCTGGGTTCTACTACAGGGAGTGCAACCTTTTTTTACTGTTGCAACATTGCATTAGATAGCAATAAACTGAAACATGAACAAGTGTTATTTCAACTTTCATGTTGCAACAGGTGTAAGTGTAGGACTGCCATACACATGGCCCTGGGTGTTAAGACAGGATATTCCATACATTTTTACTGTCGTCTCCCTTCCCATTATATTCATTCTCATTTATAACACTTTAAATTGTAGAGCTGATATTATGAGGGATGGGACACTGTTATTGTGTTAACAGATTAACCTTACAATTGTAATTATTTCATTTTTCACTGCTTGAAACTACTGCTTTCCACTTACCATCATGCAAGTGCATTGCTCGAGTATGTGCACCCAGTAAACACAGTGAGTGGGATTGGTGGGAAAGCATCAGTCTACATTGCTCATGGTCTGCTTATAGACATAGCTGGTGTTAGTGGGGAAGGTGCCAGGTTTTGAGCACAGAGGTGGGGTGTCCAGGAGTCCAGGATACTTATTGAGCTCCTAGTAAAGCATTATAGCCACAGGCTTCTGCAGGGGGACTACTCTAGCTCCCAGTGCAAGGCTTGGAATAGCTTATTCAAGGCTGTATCCAATGCCACTATTATCCTGTACACTGGAGACCAATGTAGTCATCATTTTAATGACCTACAGAGGAGGAAGAGGGATACTCTCAACCATTGGTTCAAGGAATGTAGGACTGCTGACAACCCACAACTGTGTAAGTACCAAATAAAGAGAGTACTCCTAAGACTTAAAAAGCTTAAAATAGGAAAGACTAATATGCATAATGCTCTTTTCTTTCCTTCTGTTCTTTTCACGGCTGCCAGAGATAGGGAGTTCAATGTCTGGGCCTATAAAACTCGATTAGAGAGACTGAGGGATGCAAGTGGTGTGTCTTCAGCAGAGGAGAAGTGTTATTGTAGCATTGCAAGAGTTAAATAGCTTTTTTGGTATTTTATAGAGTGGTATCAAATTGAACATGCATATCCCAACTGTAAAAGCAAGTATGCATGCATTAGTCTGTAGCACAAACCAATTGGAAGAGTCCGATATTAGACTTTAGTCAGAGGTTGTGGGTTGAAATACCACAATTCACAATTATACAATACTATTATTTCCTCAATAATATTTACAATAAATTAAAACCTCTATACCAGTGGCACAAATGCCCTGTTGTAAACTGTAATCTGTATAATTGGAACACACATATGCGCAATATATGCACATGTCAAAGATTACTTGCAGCAATCTGTAGTATAGTGTTAAGAGGTATACGGAAATGTAAAACTTAAGATAATAGAGTTGCATAACTGCATTAGTGCATTGTATTTCACATAAGATGGTTCTAATTTTATCTCTTTTTTCTCTCACTCCAACCCTTCTCTCTCTTGTTTTTATTTTCTTTTTTTTAATTTTATTTTTCAAATTTTTATTTCATTTTATTTTATGTTTAATTTTTTTTTTATTTTATTTTTATTCTAGGTTATATTATTTTTTAAAAAAATATTTTTTATGTTATTTTTATTTATTTTTTTATTTTATTTTTTTATTTCTATTATGTGTCATCTAAATGTGTCTATGTTATCAGTGTGTACCACATAAGTAAATTCTTCACTGCAAAGCGAGGTAGGCCAACCCCATTCTATCAACATTCTCCCTCTCCACTGGCTACAGCACTGATGCCCAGCACATCTGGGAACCAGCCTAGTAGCACTGCCTCTGCTGCCCCTGCTCTACCTGCACTCTCAGGTAGTCCTGCCCTGAAGGCTGGTCAAGTGGTACCTTCCATGAGCAGTGGTAGAGGTGGTGATTTCATCACCCACAGCGAGTTGCCAGTGATGGTGCATAGGATGATGCATTGCACCACTGCTGCATCCCTATGCCAGATGAAGACGCTGCGCTCCTTCGTTTTCAGTTAGAGGAGGAGGAGGGAGAAATAGCAAGCACTCCAGCCACCTGCAGAGTAAGGTGACAGTGATGACATTCCAGTGGGTGAGGACTTGATTCTCACTGTCTCCAGCTCTATGGCCATGGGCCTGGGTTGTTCCCACCCTCACCCCAATCATGAAGTCCGCTGACCTTTTGTATCCATCACTGTCCCTGTCTTTTGCCTTGTTTGTTTTGTTTGTCTACAATTGCTTCCTCACCAACCCAACTTACCTGACCCTACTATACATACATTCCTTCCCCAACATTGCTCTCTTTCTCTCTCTCTCAAATAAAAAAAATAAATAAACGGGCAACTGTCCCACTAAAAAAAAAAAAAAAAAAAATCATTCCATACTTGGATCTCCATTTCACACACCTCTTCTTGACATACTTGATTTGGTCTAATTGAGTATACAACATGATTGCATTTTGGTCACCCCCTATCTGGAGCTGACAGACAAAATTCAGTTAATATTCTGCACATATTTTCAGTTTACACTGTTTAAGAAATGGATAGCTAATGGTTCTTTTCTACCTCCCTCCTGCACATTCCTGTCCTACTTTCCCTTTATCTTTCCCCCTCCTTGCTCCCCTTTTCATCACTTTCCTATCTACCCCATTTTAATCTGTTTAATCTGGTCAAAAAATAGAATCACACACAGCACAAATAAGTATCAGAAAAGGCAATGGATCCCTTCATCTTTTGAGATCCATGTCTGAGCAGAGGTGTGCATTGTACAACGTGCAGCAACAGCAAGATGTGGCAAAATGCTGTGGTTACCTCTGCGCAATGCCATTTAACCACATTGCACTATGCCAACACACAGCAACACATGTACTATAAAGAATTCATGTCATTGCCTTAACAATGTTTATGTAAAAGTATTTAAAGAAATTAGATACACCTGGATTCAAACCAGATACCACCTGGGCCCAAAAAGAAATGTATCACTGCATCAATACATACTGCCACAGAGACAGTTAAACAACAGGTGTGTTTCATAGACTGAATACTGTCAGAGTTTAGCAATGTGGCACGCATTTGTGCATTGCTTAGCTACATGCAAACGTGTATATCACATAAGTATACATTTTGACAATGCTGTGCAAGTCCTCTGCCTGCTGCTCTATGGAAAAATACATATTGTTATGTATTACTGCTTACTGCCCATTTTCTATATATGACATGAAATTACATGTGGCAACATAAACTGAAAGCCCTATCTAACAATATGTCACGTATTTACAATACAGCCAAGTGTTGCCACCCCCCCAAGCACTGCAACCCTGGTGTCTCAGAACTTTTTCCACACATATATCACCTACACTACAGAAAGTAATATCAAATGTTGTGTGATATGCAATGAACATCAATCTGGTAGCATGCAGAACTGTAACTGTTAACCCATAAGCCTAAAAATCCTTATCTGCTAGGCTGATGAAGCAATCAGCATGGACCTTTTCCACAGGGACATAGGTGACCTTCATCACACTTGACCTGACACATTTTCTTTTTGTCAAGAGTAGGTCTTGCTTATTTAATCTCGTAGAATTCTTTGATACCTGGATGAGGGATAACAGGACATACTACCTATGTTGAGTTATCCAAGGCTTTGGATACAATCCCCCATTCATGTCTCATAGTGAATATTTCCCATCTGGGAATGAATCCATACATTACTAGATGGATAGCCAACTAGCTCACTGACAGAACATATACTCACAAAGCTGGGAAATGTACCTTCACCACTATCCCACTTGCCAGTGGAATACCACAAGGATCTGTGCTGGGCCCTCAACTCTTTGGAAACTACTTTTCTGAAGCTCAGAAAATGGTAGTTGGCTTGTGTAGTTTCAAGTTTGCAGATAACTATTAACTGGATGCACTCATATAGAGTATGTCAATGATGGTAACATATTACAGGAAGGGCTGTCACAGACAAATGAATGGTGACAAATTCATGGACTGACATTAAAGCAAACAATGCCTCATTGTCCCATTTGTGAATGAAGCACCCTGCTAATTATAATACAGATAACACCCTTCTAAGCTCAAACACAGTGTTGTGAGACTTGGGACCACATGTTGATAGCAATCTATGCTTTCATCGTTATGTGTCCATACTGGTGAGAAATGCATTCTGCATTATGCACATCATACATATGGACTTCACATACAAGACCAGGGAGGTCATAGCTCTGCTGTACTCTACCCTTATCAGACCACTAATTAAGTACAATGCTCCCTTCTATCTGTACCTCACCAGATACCTGCATCAATTGAGGAAAACACAGAGGTTTGTGACTGGGAGAATCCAGGGCCTCCAAACATGATATACATTAAAAGAATGAAAGACCAATCACTGTACTCAGTATCATGCAGGCTGTTGAGAGGTGACCTATGCTTGGCCTACAGAGCAGTCTCAGCCCCTGCCCTACTAGGAATACTGGACATCTGTAAATCAAATGGGAGAAGAGTAACTTGTTCCAAGGTTCTCAACCTAGCCTGAGACTTAAACAGAACATGCTGGGGAGACAGATATATCCCCTCGTGATTGACACTCCTCTGTAATAGGCTTCCACTGCATATGAAGCAGTGCTCCTCAATGACCCTGTTCAAGTGCAACCTTGCCAACCAGTTGATTAATTGTAAATTCATATCTGGGGTGGCAACTATGTTTCTCATGGACAGGGCCAGTTTGTGCTGCTCACAAAATTGATCTAACAACATCCATCTAACTATGTTCAATAAGGATACTTGTGTTTTTACACAGCTAGGCTTGTAAACACCCAAGGGCCATTATGCTGGTAGTCTTGCATGTACCTATGCAGGCCTCCAAACATCTTGCCTTCCACATGATCTGCTGATATAATCCACTATAAGTTGGACTGTAGCAATATAAATGTTAGACTTGTGCCGTGGTGCTTGCATAAAGTACTGTGTTTTGTAGTCTGTGTACTTAGAAAGGTAGTGGTTTATTTATCACTACAGTCAAGTGTGTGTGTGTGTATGTGTGTGTGTGTGTGTGTGTGTGTGTGTGTGTGTGTGTGTGTGTGTGTGTGTGTGTGTGTGTCTGTCTGTCTGTCTAGACAGAAGACTAGAAGTGTATTTCCTACAGTTACTGCTCCAATGCCTTGGATTGATAATATTTTGATACTTGCACATGCCTACACATCCATTTCATGCAAGTCTTCTAGCATCTTGTCCCCCACATGGCCTGCTGATGTCATCTGCTATAAGTTGGCCTGCTATCTTGTGAAAGGCAGACTTGTGCCATGACACTTGGGTAAAGTACTGTGTTCTGTAGATTGTGTACTTAGATAGGTAGTGGTTCTATTTTAACTAGAGTTAACTGGGTGTGTAAGTGTCTAGACCAGTGATGGTGAACTTTTAGGTTTGGTGTGTTAAAAGCTCCTGACACAAAATAATTTAGTGCACTTCACATGAGCAATGGATGCAAAAGCAGTGTCACTGGTGTTGGTGATCGCTGATGTGTCACCCAAAATGTATTGACGCGTGTCACCTTTGACACGTATGTCATAGGTTCACCATCACTGGTCTAGATAGAAGGGCAGACATGTGTATCCTGGAGTTACTGCATCAATGTCATGGATTAACAGTATTTTGATACTTGCATATGTCTACATATCCATTTCATGCAGGCCTCCCAGATCTTGTCTCCCACATGACCTGCTGATGTCTTCTACTATAAGCTGACCTGCAGTCTTGTAAAAGGCATACTTGTGCCATGACACTTGCATAAAATTCTGTGGTCTCTGTACTTAGGTAGGTAAGGGTTCCCTTCTCATTGCAGTTGACTGGGTGTGTGTGTAGACAGAAGAGCAGTAGAGTGTATCCTGCAGTTATTGCTCCAATGCCATTGATTGATAGTATTGTGATACTTGCACATGTCTACACATCCATTTGATGCAGGCCTTCCAACATCTTGTCTCCTACATGGCCTGCTAATGTAATTCACTATAAGATGACCTGCAGTCTTGTAAAAGTCAGACTTGTGCAGTGGCGCTTATGTAAAGTATTGAGTTTTGTAGTCTGTGAACTTAGGTAAGTAGGAGTTCAGTTCTCACTGCAGATGTATGTGTGTGTGTATGTGTGTGTGTGCCCTCTTTCTTGACATTACAGAGAGCATTTTACACCAGCATGTGGGAAACTGTTATTACCATATTCTCCTCAACAGACACCGCTGATGCCATCAGCTGTATCAGTTTTGTAGATATGCACTATTCCTACCAGGGCAGGGTCACAGACTGGTCTGGAGGCTAGGCAGAAGGGACTTTCTCCTATATGATACAGATTACAGTGGCATGGCTTTTAATCTATCCACATACATCATGGTTTGTAGGTGCTGTATTTTCTTGAGGAGAAAGTCCTGTTGTCTGTCCAGCTGCTGCATGTGTCTGGTGAGGTACATGCAAAAGACCACATTATACTCTAGTAGAGTTCTGATAAGGTTTGAGTGCAGTGTTGTCATACAATCTTAAGATCTGAATATGATGTTGTGACATATAATGTGCACAACACAGGCTTTCAGTACCAGTGTGGACACTTACATTGAAGTTCAGATTGCTATCTGCATGTTTCTCCTGTGCCTGCATCACTGGGCTTCAGCATAGCAGGACTGTTGTCAATGCTGCAATTGATATGGACTTTCACTGTTCAGAAGGACAGCATGAAGATGCATTTCTCTATTTATTTGTAGATCTTGTGAATTTCTCACCAGTCATTTGTCTGTGTTAGCTCTTCCTGTAGTATGTTATCATTATTGGTGGACTCAATGTTTGCAACCAATATGCAAGAATCAACAAACATGGGAAGCCAAAGGCCATGTACTTTGGCCTGAGCTGTCAAGACATATAGTCCAAACAGTAAAGGGTGAAGCAGAGATCCATAGGGTTTGCCAGTGAAGACAGCTCTACTGGTACAGGTTCATTCACTAACTTTCACAGTATGTATTCTGTCGGTGAGCCAATTGGTTGCGCATCTAGTGACATAAGGGTTACTCTCCAGCTGGGAGAATTTCTCAATGATTCCTGCATGGTGATTGTGTCCAAACCCTCAGCCAGACCATGACAGGCAGTATGCACTGTCTTACCTTCATACAGGTCTATCACACAGAATCAGTAGGCTTTGACAGCATCACAGATCATCTGTGGCATGTCTCAGCACATACACCTTCCTGATACAGTTGAATACATACTTCAAAACACTCTACACATGGGCTATTTTCCTATAGATGGGTTTACATCAATGTGTATCCATCTGAGCTGGGGTGACAGCACCTGATGCATGCATGTATAGAGAGATCGTGACTCTCCTCAGCTGTGAGGTAGACCAACATGAACCTCTTCTACATGGGCACAAGTAATATTCCGATGGTGTGCAACAGATCTGTGTCAGTTATTAACTCTTTTCCTCCAGTACAGCTCTTTTGAATGTGTACCTTTAACTCCTGGTGGGTGTGGCTTGAGCCTTTAAGAAATGAAGTTATCACCTTACAAGTCTTACTTATTGACAGAGGTCAAAGATTAATACATCTGTGTTTGCCACCATGTATGCTTCAAGATAAAATATTCTTATACCTTGTATGTAGCATGGCTTTGAAGTTACTAATGCAAATATGTTGTTTGTTGTTGTTTGTCTTTTGACTTTTCCCGGTTAGGGGTCACCACAGCGGAACTCCGGTCCACTAATGATTGGCAGTAGATTTTCATGAACACCGAGGTGCTAGCTCGATGTTCAACCTTCAGTGAAGGCACACCCATTTACGCATGTCTTTCGAATGCCCACACAACCGCGGGGAGGACATGCAGACTCCACACAGAAGGCACTCCCCGCACTCCAGCCAAGAATCAAACAGGAGAACCTCTTGCTGTGAGGCAACAACGCTACTGCTGCACCACTGCGGATTTAGTTACTAATGCAAATATGAACAAGTACTATTTGATGCCTAAAGCGCAGTAGGAGGTAACTGCAGAAATGCCTCGGAGGCACACTCGGCTGTAATGAGTTAATGCTACATCATGTTTGTCACATCTGATTTTTTTTCCTCAAAGAGTTCATTGAGGGCATGCATAATGACAACAGTATCATATTGTGGAACTTGACTAGGTCATGGCATTTGACATAAATCCACACTGAGGTATTCGATCTGCACTGTCATCTGTAGCCATAAACAGCTACATCACCAAGTGGATAAACCAGTATATCACATATGTGGCATCTCACTACGTTGAAATGTGTGAAGTGACCTATATCTCAGTTCCAGTGATCAGGTCCATACATCAGGGCTGTCTGCTAGACCCTTTCCTCTCCATGAAAGTGATGGTCATCACATATGACATAAACATCTTGTGTCCAAACAGCTGCCTCAAGGACTACAGATTGTGGGCAATCATTGATTCCATCTGTGAAATTAGTACAATGCACAGTATCAATGCATACCAAACATTGCTGCCACAGCCATGACAACATCTGCAATGACAAGAAAACATGGGAGGATTAGTTAAGTCAGGAAAACTAACACACAACCCAATTATAATGTGGACATCACACCCTATAATCATACCAGTAGCTAGAGTAGCTATGTGACCTGTGTCCTGTGGTAGATGGTAAGTGGAATTCCCACCAGTATTTTCCCACAGGGGTGACTACTCCCTTGTTACATAACACAAGTACTGGGTATGTGAAGGATATCCACATCAGAAGCCATAATGCCTTCACAGTTCTCAGAGTTCATCACACCAATAAATTAGTACAATGCACCCATCTTCATGTACCTCCCTACACATCTTCCAGTGATGTGTAACTGAACTGTACCACCTTTGTCACAGTGAGCTGTCACACAGCTTATTGGCTATACCTAGGTACTTGTTCCTGGAATATGTATGGCTGTCTGATGGTACAGAACACCAATCAAGTTGTTACACCAGATGCACGTGTGGTACCTATTCTTCTGATGCACAGACTACATACATAGGTATTTGACGACATTAATGGCATGGATATTATTTGTGATAGTGTGGCTTGTGCCACAAATATATGCCATGCACACCAGTCAACTAGTCTCTATTGCTAATAATGTCGTATACAGGTAGAGCAGTGTCCCTCCTAACACCTCCAGCAGATGTTACAATGCTAAGGCAGTGTGCATGGTTATCCTCATAGAGTGTGGATGTATCGTAATAGTTGTTAAAGTGTGTGTGTGTGTGTGTGTGTGTGTGTGTGTGTGTGTGTGTGTGTGTGTGTGTGTGTGTGTGTGTGTGTGTGCAAACTCATCTGTTATCACTGTAAATCACATATATTTTATCAGCTGCATGGGATCAATGCTGGTATTATAATGATATGGTCCATAATTGTGGTTAGTTCTTTTAACGTTTTCCATGAGCATTTACTTGTGCCCCACTTTCTGGAGACCTCTGTTGAGATTACACTCATATTCAGGCATATCAGTTTGCAAAGCTTCATAATATGCATCCTACACCAATTGTTTGTTAGATCCTTGGTAAATGTCCTCTGCGTTATTCAAGTAAGGATGCTTATATCACAAAGACATCATACCCATTGTTATGTCACTTTATATGACAGTCACATAAAACACATTTTCACTGTACAGTCCCTACTGCACCAAATAGATAAGTGACTGGTGTTGCTGCTGCAACCATCTTCCATTGACATGTCCTCAACTGCTGTACAGTAGGTTGTTTAACCTGTCCTATTTTCTTCTGTTCATTCCTATAATTTATCTGTGTGTCCCTATTCATTGCACACACTTCCCCTGAGTGTTCATTTTACATGGCAGTCCATATGACCACAGGGCAGTGCAGTGGTACAGTGGTTAACATTGTCGCGTCACACCAAGAGGTTCTACTTTTGATTCTTGGTTGGGGCACCTTCTGTGTGGAGTCTGCATGTCCTTCCTGCATTTGCATGCATATTAAATAAATGAAAATGTAACACTACAGATCACTTACATAGCTTCAGTACAGAATACCAGAAATGGGTATCACAATACTCTGCACTGTTTTGTTTTTCTAGCAAATCATTGGCATGCCACTGTGGATTGAAGTCAGAAACTAATGACAGACATGTGAGTTTCAAACTCCATGCTCTTCAGAAAATTCATGCTACTGTAAAAGCTATTAGTCTGACAACTTTCTATGTTTGTAAGAGCAATATTAAAATCTGTCCCTAATTTTGGGCCTTTGTCCCCTCATTATTTATGGTTTTGCCCAGAGTTCTTGCTCTAAAAGGTTGAGAAGTATGTTGGAGTTTCATTCTACCACATTTATATGTGACATCTATGCCAAATATGTCCCTATTTTTGGTTAATTGTTCCCACATTATGTTGCCCTTGTGTAGATGTGTTGAATTAACAGTTGGAGAGCTATCTGTGAAGCCCTGGTGAACATTGCGGCATTCTACACAAAACCACAGACTGTAGGTATTCTGCTTTAAGCAGTATTGCTATCCATGTTCATTTACATGGTTTACATGGTTTCCTGGCCAGCAACACTGAATATGTGTTGCACGGTGCAGCTCGCTGCCACTTGCCTTGCACCACCTCACAAATATTTAAACTCCATGTAGGGTTCGCCCAAAGTTTATGGAATCCTTGGGTAGGTATTAAGTTTGTATAATTTTTTCAATAATACCAGCATGGGGAATAGTGTCAAATGCCTTGACCACATGTAGATAAGCAATACACATGCAATTATCACTGTCCACAGATTCTATAAGCTTTTTAAGGCAATTTACATTTAATAACCACAGTCTACAACTTATTAAGTTATGAAACAGAGCCCTCCACTTTTCAATACAAAACTGAATGCAATCTAGCTGGGTCTACATCAGAAGCACAAAAGTGCTTTTGAGAGAACACGTAAAGAGCGACACATTCATCGAACCGCATTTAAGCGATTTGATGAATATGTCATAGGGCAAAGAGGTAGTTGGCCAACTACATGGAGTTGCCCTTTCCTCCGCTATAGTGTGGTCGCCGAGTTGGTATATTTAGTTGAGAGGTGTGGGGGGTGTGGGGGGGGGGCAAAGCCCCCCCCCCCACCTGATAATGGTTTTTAATTTTTATTTTTTCCGAATGGCCACGTCAATTTTTTCACTAGGAAAAAATTTGATCTTTTGGCCATTCGCTATTTACAGAGTTTGCGTATTATGTGTCTACTTTTATGTAGTCACGCATATGTGCTTTCGTTGTTATGATATAGATCCATCTAGCTTAACTAAGTTGCCTGTGTATGTATAAATACGTTCTGCTATGATGCATTCTATGGTTTTACATATAAGGCTGGTGAGGCTGATGGGATTTTAATTAGTTAGTTCTGCAGAAGGTCGACACTGGTGTAGTAGAGTGACAGTCGCCATTCTGAGGTGAACAATTTAAGTACAGGCTCAGACAGAGCGTACTTGGCACTGATGACAATGTTTAAAACAGACAGGTCTGAATAAGTTCACATATTTATTGTGTTGAAAGCACTCATATTAAATTCGTCTGGATATTACCCTTGCCGATTATTTTTTGTTTTTATCTTGTTTGTGAATTTTTTACTGATGAGAATGTTGCCTGTGTTTTGTCTCATCCAATGTAAGAATTATTTTTAACCTTTGACAAAGATCCTAAGACTTGTTCCCAGTGATTTCAGAGAAAGCTAGATTGTAAGGGATACTGGAAGCAACAATGCTGGTAGGTGGAAAAAAGTGTACCACCAAGTTTGCCTGTTAATATACTGGGTATAGCTTTGGGATCAGGATGTGTGATATGGTTGAGCTCAGTGCATTATTGGACATCATTCCTTTATTTCCTGATGTGACTCAATAAGGGTCTGTAATTTTCTTTGATATCTGTACTAACTTGAAGATACAAGAATGGCCTAATGGTTAAAGTGTTTGCCGTGCAGGGTTTGAGTCTCACAAGGAATAATTGGCTAGGCTCAGAAGGGCCATTAGCCTAGTACTAACCTCTGGAAACTTTAAATTTTATAGCAGTGCTATTAAATTCCTTGTTCACATGTTTCATTGTGGTCCTCAGATAAGGATAAGGAGATTTCTTACAACATTTAATTATTTCCTTCTTTCATTATACATTATATACTATAATAATATGAGAGTTTCACCAGAGAGGTTTATTTCTGAATTTACTGCTATTTTTATGGCAGATGGGTGCTGTCTTTTCTTTGCAGCTGCATATATGCTTATTAAAGTATATAAAAATGCAGAAGCCCTCTAAACTCAAGTGTAACACCTAATCAGAAACAAACATGATGGGATACAAATATTTAAGACTATTGTTAGCTAGCATATAGAATAGCTTGATTGCGCATATATTTGTATGAAGCCAGATTAAAACTATTTATGTCTGATTTTATAGAACTAGTTGCATAGAATCAGTGCTCAGATGAGTTGCTGCTAGAGTCCATCCACAAATGCTTCCATAGGGGTGTTGATGGTTAACATAATGATTAAGGTATTCAGCTCGCAAACACAAGGTTTAAAATGGCTTGCAAATAAAGATAGAGTACTTATCAATGAACCCATGAGAACAAGCAATCTAATACAACTATACTTAAGTGGCTTACCAAAACATTTATCCTCATCAAAAGTTCTCTCTAATGATATACTACTGCACCTGAGATAAACAAATTATTAATGGCAGTATCCTTACTCATTTAAGTACATACTAGTGTTGTACTATAACTCAGTAGTCTAGTGGAAAGTAGAATCCAGATAACCAAAAAGTGTCATTTCACAATAGTCTAAACTGTGGAAAAGTATACAGCTAGGATATTTACATCAATGTAAGTTCTTTAAGCACTCTGTTGGATTAGCCAGTTTAAAAGGAAAGTATACAGACATCTCTGCCACTTATGCAGTCCATTCCCTACAACAACCAATTATGTAGCATAACACCATGGCAAAATTTGTTTTTCTGGGGCCTAGCAAATGCTACAGCCAAGAAAGGAGGACAGACAGACCATACAGCAGAATCACTTCTCCATAGCTTACTTTCATGAGAACTAGTTCATGCACATAGTAATATTACCTATGTAATTTAGACAAATATTCTTATGTCATATGTCAAATGCCAATGGGAGGTGGACATGTACTAGTCACTCCTGATCTTAACCTTGAGGATGTATGGTAGCAAAATAATGTTATGTGAAGGCTGTTTCATTTAAAAAAAAATGTAATGCAGGGGAGCTACCTCACATATTGGAAGAGTCCAAGTAATTTGTGTTTCGGGAACAATTTACCAGAGTATAATTAACAGCACACAAAGCAATCATTTGTAAAGCAGCCTACCATAGCTTCATATCTCTGGTATATATGAAAAAATGGCTAGCAATAAGTAAAAGCTGAATCACCCACAGCATTACCTAAGAACACTATTGTAAAGCAATAATGTTACAGTCATTTCTTCTAACTAAAACCAAAACTTATGACTGTCATTACCGGGTTGGAAATAGCAGTAGTACACGGAGTATGTTGATTATGCTGGAAAAGCAGCAAACTAATAACTTTGCCATGTTCTTTTGTCAAATAAAAAAGTCCAGAAATGTATAAGTACTTTCAGCTTTTTTTTGTTTTTAACATGTAGTACATGTGTAGATAACATTCCATGCACTACAAAGAGTTATGATCTTGATACAGATGCCAAGAATCTCCTTGAGAGTGACGCTCTCAAGGTAAATTAAATTTTTTTTCAAATAACATTTTATTTGACTTGTGTATCATACAGAAATATTGAACAATTAATTTGCATGATGTAAGTTAGATTATTTGTCACACAAGATTTTAATTATTATATTACCAAAGTCATACCATGCTATAAAACAAACTGCTACTAACAAAATATATACATTATTTACAATACTGCTGATAAGCTAATCATGAGATAGTGAGGAAACACCAGATCAATCATTTTCTAAGTGTGTTTCTGTAGTGTCAAAATCTTGAACTGTTAGTTACATATTCATGTTAAATAAGAGATTTATCTATCATGCCCAGTTTCTAGTAGTTCAAATGTCTCTAAATTAACCCTAGGCAAATCTCAAGTAAGCAAGATATTTTCAAACAGTAGGTTCCATAGCATCTGGTAGTAGCTTCGTTTCTTAGGATTCGTAAAGATTAATTTTTGAGATGACATGTACTGTTTAGCCATAGCTTGGAAACCTTTCCATGTCAACTTAGTAAGATCAGTCCAGTTTTTTATGTATAATTTAACAAGTGAACATGTAATGATCAACATATGTATCTGTATTTTGGTGAGTTTTAAAACTGTAGCATATAAAATTGCTAGTTCCCAACATAGGGTTATATTGTGGCAACCCATTTTTTGTAAACGTATCTTGAGAGAACCCCATACATTTTGTGAATAATTAAAAAAACACAGGACATGGAGGAAATCTGCCTGTGGATAGGAGCAGTATTTACATGCCGGTGAACAATTAGGACTAAATTTATGTATAGTCTTGGGGTGTAGTATGCATTGTCATTAATCATCAGCTGTGTACCTATACGTTTTTTTTAAATGGAGAGAAATTAATAGTGTGGTTAATAGCTGCAAGTTTCTGTTCCTTTGATGCTATACTTCCCTTGTTATCCCAGTAAGTGGAGAATCATAATGTATCTTCATAAATGAGGGAATTCACAAGTTTGTATGTATTCAAGATCACTTTTTTATTTGCAAAGCTTTCCAAAATTTCTATAAATGTCATCAATTCTTTTTCATTTACAGATGGATCACCGACTATTACTGGAGGGGTCTCTCTAATTTGTCTTAAAATGACAGTGTATTTCTTTCCAACCTTTAAGATCTCTCATAGTTCTTGTAGTGTTCTGTTTCTATGTTTACAGATGCCCCACACCATACATTCCTTGATTAGTGGGTAGTCCACCAAGTTTAATATCTTATTATTAACTATGATATTTGGATTCAGATGTATTGGTTGAAGGAGAGGCAGGGCCTTCTCTAGTTTCAGTGTTCTCATCCAACTCTGAAAGTTCTTTACACCAGCTATTAGACTCTGATTTAGTTTGAGGATCTTAATATTGGATGAGGTTATGTATGGGATGGCGTTAGGGTTAATTTTACTGGCAAGCAAGTGTTGATGCCAGATCATAACCCATGTTGGCGACCATAGTTCGTTATTTTTTGAATAATTCGATATTGAAATAAGTTTGAGGGCATTAGTAATTTTATAGTAGACCTGAAGGTCGGGTAGGGCCATTCCTTCTCTCACTTTAGGGCATATTAATTTTGTATAATTAATTCATACTGATTTCGGATACCATATAAATTTGGCTAATTCTTTATTAATTTTATGAAAGAAATAGTTTGATATCATTAACATTGTAGTATTGAAATGATACAATAATTTTGGTAAAATATTGATTTTTATGTTTGCCACTTTTAACATTATGGATAGCTTTAATAGTTTCCATCTATCTAGAGCTCATGTAATATTGTTCCATGTTCTAAACACATTATTATGCAACATGTATTGGTGGTTGTGTTCGTAATTTATTCCAAGGTATTTAACAGAGTATACTGTTTTAAAAGGGGAGTTTGCGAAATATCCTTCTTTATGGTTTAGGGGGTTAATAGGGAATATATGTGATTTAGTTCAATTAATTTGATAATTTGAAACTTCTGAATATTTATTTGTTGATGATATTATTTTTTCAAGGTCTGTAGTAGGGAGTTCAAAATATATTTTTAAATCATCCGCAAATGCAGATAGTAAAATTTTGGAATTCGATATTTTGGGTATATAGTGGAAGGTATTTTTTCGAGATGTATAGGAAAAAAAGGTTCAATGTATAGGTTAAATAGGAGTGGGGAGAGTGGGCATCCCTGTCTTGTTCCATTGGTTATTTTAATTGGGTGTAACAGGGCTCTATTGAGATATATATATATATATATATATATATATATATATATATATATATATATATATATAAGTAATTATATAAGGTTTCAGTGAAATTTGTGAAATCTTTGGGGATATTGAAATAGGATAAGGTTGTTCCAACTGACCCTATCAAAGGCTTTGCAAACATCTAGAACTAAGGTCAATCTTGCATTCCTTTCCTTTTTGGTGTGTTGGAAAATAACATCCAAAGCTAGAGAGTATTGTCCCATGTATGTCTTTTGGCCAGTTTGTTCCTGCGAGATAATAGATGGCATAATATTCTTCAGTCTTTCTGCAAGTAAGGAGGTCAGAATTTTAATGTCTACATTTATCAAGGCAATTGGTCTATAGTTGTGGGGATTTGCTCTATCAATTCTTCTTCTTTCGGCTTTCCCTGTTAGGGGTTGCCACAGCTGATTACCTGTCTGCTCATGATTAGCAGTGGAGATTTATGGTGTCAGGTTGCCAGCCCGGCACCCAACCTTCCACAAAAGGCACCCACACATGCATGCACTCACACCTAGGGCCAATTAGAGTGTCCAGTCTATCTACAGCATGTCTTTGGGAGGAAACTGGAGCACCCAGAGGAAACCCATGTGACCACAGGGAGGACATGCAGACTCCACAGAGAAGGCACCCCGACTGAGGGTCAAACCAGAAAACCTCTTGCTGTGAGGCAGCAACACTAACCACTGTACCACCACGGCTACCCATTGCTCTATCAATTCTGTTTTTAGGTATTAGTATTGTTTTGGAGCTATTTAAATGGAGGTCAGTAATCACATTTGTTCTGATATAGTTGAATACTTTTAAGAGTAAAGAGGAAATCTTTAAAATGAATGTCTTATAGAACTCTGCAGTATATCCATCCGGACCTGGTGCTTTACCTGTTTTTAAGTTTTTGATTACTTCCATTATTTCTTGTTGTTTAAATGCGGCTGATAGGAGACTTGCTTGAGTAGTATTTATTTTAGGGAAATCAAGGTTTATTAAGAAGTTTTCTGCTTCATGTCTTGAGGCTTGCTGAGTATTCACCTTATAGATTTCTGTATACCTTTTCTGAAATACTTCTAAAATTTGTTCATCTGTTTTAAATATTTTGTCCTGTAACTGCAAGAGGGTTATTCTAGAGGTCTCTCATTTATTTTCTATTAATTATTATTATTTTCTATTAATCTTGCAAGAGGTTTTGAAGGTGCTTGTGCTCCGTCTGAATATTTAGCTATAAACTTTAACTCTTTACTGAGTAATTTTGCTGGTGTAAGTTAAATAGTTCTTTTTGTGTTTTATTTAACTGTTTTTCAAATTTAGGGTCTTGAGTTATTTGTACTTTTTTTTTCTATCTTAAGTTCCAGGATTAGCTGATTTTCTTTTTGTCTCCCCATTTTTTGGAAGTTTCATGATTTTTTAATCAGGAATTCTCTAATTGTTGTTTTACATTCCATCCATTGTACATCTAGAGGAATATCAGTATTATTAAGGCTATTATCTAACTCTGTTAGGGAATCGGAAATATCCTTGACAACTTCAGACATAAGAAGAATGTTGTTATTTAGGGACCAATTACATCTACAATATCTAGGCATCGCCAACGTGTCTGGCCAAATTATATTTAACATAATTTTAGAATGATCCAACAAGTATCTAGGTTCACTTGAGTATTTTAACTTCCCTCTTGCAAAATCTTCAGAGATTAAAAAGAAATCTAATTGAGCCCAAGAGTTGTAGCATTTAGAATAATATGTACAGTAGTTATCTTTCTTTAAGTCTTCTCTAAAGGAGATCGGGTCTAGAAGAAAGAAGTCTGAGATTAAGTCAGTTAAGGCTAGTGATGGTTGATAGTTATGCTTGTTTGCTTTACTCGAATGGTCGACCTAAGCATCTATCACTGCATTCCAGTCCCCCCACCCATTATGAAATAGTGATCTGGAAATTGACTTAATAGGTTGTGGAGTTCAGAGATAAAACCTTGTTGTTTCAAACATGGGCCATATATGCTGAATAAGAGGGTTGGTTTTGATAAATTAGGATTCAATATTTTCAAGTAGCACCATCTACCATTTCTGTCAGATTTATGTTCGATTATGTGATCTTGAAGTGATTCTTTGATTATGATAGTAACCCCTTTTGAATTTGAGCTGTCCCCAGAGGCACAAATATTTTTAATCCATTTCTTATTTAAATCCCCTTTCCAATCTTCTTCCAACATGTGCGTTTCCTGTATAAAGAAGATATTAGCCCTAGATTTATATATAAGGTGCATCAATAATTTCTTCTTTCTCTTGTCTTGCAGTCCCCTCACATTCCAAGAATTAATTGTCCACATTCAACTACCTTTGATGTGTATTAGGCACTAACATTTTTGTCGTTGAACCTATCATAGGGAGCTATATATCCTACTGATTATGATATTAGAGAATATGAATGTATTAGTGTACTAGATTGAATAGCTCTTGTTGATCCGTTATCACAAGTATAACCAGTATGTTGTTGCAATCCTATCAATCATTTATTTTTTGTTATGTGTGATTTTTGGGTATTTAAATTCCTCAGTCTTTTCTCCTTTATTATATCTATAGTCATATTTTAACTTGTCAGCTTCAAACCCTCCTAGGACTAAACTACCCACATTACATCTGCATCTAGAAGAGCTTGATAGTGCAAGGCTACTAGATAAAACAGTAATGAGTATTGGTTTACAAAAACAAAAGTGTAGCTTTTAATGTTTGTTAAAGCTAAGTATATACATCTTTGTACATATCTTAAACTAATGTACATTCCTAGAATCATCCAAAAATATTTCATTCATCAATCTGTACCACAGCATCACTCAACTCCTAACTGATCCTTGGTACCAGGATAGCATATTTTGAAACTGTTGATTCTACTATCTTGCTAAGTTTTGCCTAGCGTTTACCTTCAATTCTGTTAATATTAACATGCTGTTTATCATGTCAAATTTAAACCAAAATCTATTACTACATGGCTGCTTTATGTCATACATAGGTTCATAGGTTCATAGGTGTGTACTAGGCTAATGGCCCTGGAGCCTTTATAAGCCTAGGCCATAGGATTACCCTGGCATCATGCCACGTGACCTTAGTTCCCAGTGCCTCTGTCAAGCAGAGCCACTGGAGTGATCCCCGGGGTGAATTTTCTATTTCCCATCCACTCATCAAGAATTCTCTTGAACAGGACCAGTGAGGTACTCTGTTTGATTTGTATGGGAAGTCTATTCCATAGCACGGGCAGTCTCTGGGTTATGAACCTGTCCCTCCAGGACATAAAAATCACAGGTGTCTATGAGATTGTAAAGAAGTTTTTATTTCTTTCATCAGCTATGTAATAAAATCTCCCCAATTTGTAACTGTCACCAAGTTTCAAAATGATATAGATGCATTTTTTCTTTTCTCTTACATTAACACAATTTATACCTAAATTTAGAATATATTTCCATTTAAAAGAGTTCTTTGTATTTGCATAGCTGCAGGTAAATTTTTACTTTGATGGCCCATTGCCATTTAGTTTACCAAAATTTTGAAAGCTTACCATCTTATTTGTGTATGTGTGCACTTGAATTAATGCCTGCTCTCATGTGGGCGTGTGCGTGTGTACAGAAGACTGACCGATCTTCAGAATGCTGTACTTCAAACCAAATGAATGAGGGGGAATCGTTTCTCAAGCAACAGAAAACCAAATAGTCTCAATTCACCCCCAGTGTCGTAAATATGTTACCGCCTCACAGATCCATCATATATGTGCCTCATTTGCGGCTCTAACATATGCAACCCCCCCCCCAACTCATATTTCTTAATGAACAGTTCTTAATAAACAGTTCTCTAGGTAGATTCAAAATGCAACATTAAATAAAATTTCACATGCAACTTTTGAAAGTCACAGAAGTCTAAGCATCATCTGATTGCAATCTAGTATTACTTCTTTTTATTTGGTACATCAAACCAAATATTTCAGTATCCTCCTGATATATCTTTTCTTTGTTCATATCTTTCTTGATGCCTCTTAAGAATGTACTTGTAGAGGAAATAACCATGCATGCACCACCATTTTACTTCCTGTACATATCAGTAATTCATCCAGTTGCTATCTTCTTTTTCTTCTTTCGGCTGCTCCCGTTAGGGGTCGCCACAGCAGATCAACTGTTTCCATTTCTTCCTGTCCTCTACATCTTGCTCTGTCACACCAACAACCTGCATATCCTCTCTCACCACATCCATAAACCTTATCTTGGGCCTCCCTATTTTGCTGTTACCTGGCAGCTTCATCCTTAGCATCTTTTTCCCAATATACTCTGCATCCCTCCTCAGCACATGTCCAAACCAAAGTAATCTTGCCTCTCTGGCGTTGTCTCCAAACCTTCCAATCTGGGCTGACCCTCTAATATACTTATTCCTAATTCTGTCCATCCTCATCACACCCAGTGC
This sequence comes from Protopterus annectens, assembly GCF_019279795.1. Classification (NCBI taxonomy): domain Eukaryota; kingdom Metazoa; phylum Chordata; order Ceratodontiformes; family Protopteridae; genus Protopterus; species Protopterus annectens. The sequence continues at coordinate 327,503,694 of NC_056725.1, forward strand.
AAATCTTAAAATCTTCAACTCTGCCACGTCAAGCTCTGACTCCTGCCTTTTTGTGAATGCCACTGTCTCCAACCCATATAACATAGCTGGTCTCACTATCCTCTTGTAGACCTTCCCTTTCACTCTTACTGGTACTCGTCTGTCACAAATCACTCCTGGCACTTTCCTCCACCCACTCCATCCTGCCTGTACTCTCTTCTTCACCTTTCTTCCACACTCACCATTACTCTGAACTGTTGATCCAAAGTACTTAAACTCATCCACCTTCACTACATCTACTCCCTGCATCCTCACAATTCCTCTATCCTCCCTCTTATTCACACACATATATTCTGTCTTAGTCCTGCTGACCTTCATTCCTCCCCTCTCTAGAGCATATCACCACCTCTCCAGGGTCTCATCCACCTGTTCCCTACACTCACTACAGATCACATTGTCATCTGCAAACATCATAGTCCACGGGGACTCCTGTCTGATCTTGTCTGTCAACCTGTCCATCACCATTGCAAATATTAAAGGGCTCAGAGCTGATCTTTGATGTAATCCCATCTCCACCTTAAATGCATCAGTCGCTGCCACCGCAGACCTCACCATTGTCACACTACCCTCATACATATCCTGTACCACTCTTACATACTTCTCGGACACTTCCGACTTCCTCATACAATACCACAACTCCTCTCTAGGCACCCTGTCATATGCTTTCTCTAAATCCACAAAGACACAATGCAACTCCTTCTGACCTTCTCTATATTTCTCCATCAACACTCTCAGAGCAAACATCTCAACTGCAGTGCTCTTTCCTGGCATGAAACCATACTGCTGATCACTAATCATTGCCTCCCTTCTTAACCTAGCTTCCACTACTCATTCCCATAACTTCATGCTGTGACTGATCAGTTTAATCCCTCTGTAGTTACTACAGCTCTGCACATCACCCTTATTCTTAAAAATCGGTACCAAAGCACGTTTTCTCCATTCCTCAGGCATCCTCTCACTTTCCAAGATTTCATTAAACAATCTAGTTAACAAATCCACTGCCATTTTACCTAAACACCTCCATGCTTCCACAGGAATGTCATCTAGACCAACAGCCTTTCTGTTCTTCATCCTCATCATAGCTATCCTTACTTCCTCCTTGCTAATCCACTGCACTTCATGATTCACTATCTGCACATCATCCAAACTTCTCTCCCTCTCATTCTCTTCATTCATCACCACCTCAAAATACTCTTTCCATCTGGTCAACACACTCTCCTCGCTTGTGAGTATGTTTCCCTCATTATCCTTTATCAGCCTTACCTGATGTACATCTTTACTAGCTCGGTCCTTCTGTCTAGCCAATCAGTACTGCTCCTTTTCTCCCTCCTTAGTGTCCAACCTTTTATACAACTCTTCATACGCCTTATCCTTAGCCTTTGCCACCTCTCTCTTTGCCATGCACCTCATCTCCTTATACTCTTGTCTACTTTCTTCATCTCTTTGACAATCCCACTTCTTCGCCAACTTCTTTCTCTGTATACTCTCCTGTACTTCTTCATTCCACCACCAGGTCTCCTTGTCCTCCTTCATCTTTCCAGATGCCACACCAAGCACCTTTCTAGCCATCTCTCTTACTAGCTCTGCTGTAGTTACCCAGCTATGTGGTAACTCTTCATTGCCACCCAGTGCCTGTCTTAACCCTTCCCTGAACATCACCTCACAATTACCCTTTTTCAATTTCCACCATTTGATCCTTGGTGCTGCCCTCGCACTCATCCTCTCTTCTTGATCACCAATTTCATCCTACAAACCACCATCCTATGCTGCCTAGCTACACTTTCCCCTGCCACCACTTTACAGTGTCCATTCTTCTTCAGACTGGCCCTTCTGTATAAGATATAATCCACCTGTGTGCATCTTCCTCCACTCTTGTATGTCACCCTATGATCCTCCCTATTGTTAAAATATGTATTCATCACAGCCATGTCCATCCTTTTTGCAAAATCCACTACCATCTGACCTTCTGCATTCCTTTGCTTAACACCATACCTACCCCATCACTTCCTCATCCCCTCTTTTCCCTTCACCAACATGCCCATTGAAATCTGCTCCAATCACCAGTCTCTCACCCTTGGGTACAGTCATCAACACTTCATTCAACTCACTCCAAAATTTTTCTTTCTCATCCATCACACACCCAACTTGTAGGGCATATGCACTAACAACATTCATCATTACACCATCAATTTCCAGCTTCATAAACATCACTCTATCCAACACTCTTTTCACCTCCAAAACACTCTTAGCATACTGTTCCTTCAGGATAATGCCTACACCATTTCTCCTGCCATCCACACCATGATAAAACAATTTGAAACCGCCTCCGATACACCTAGCCTTGCTCCCCTTCCATCTGGTCTCTTGCACACAATATACCAACCTTCCTTTGGTCCATCATATCAGCTAGCTCTCTCCCTATACCAGTCATACTGCCAACATTCAAAGTTCCAACCCTCACTATCACAGTCCTAGCCTTTACCTGCCTTTGAGCATGCCTTCCCCCTCTTCTCCTCCTTCGGCCAACAGTAGCCCAATTTCTGCCAGCACCCTGTTGGCCAACAGTACTGGTGGCAGTCATTGTTAACCCTGGCCTTGACTGATCCGGTATGTATTTCTGTAGTGTTGTCTGCATGTATGATTTGGCAAAATTTTACACCGGATGCCCTTCCTGACGCAACCCTCCCCATTTATCCAGGCTTTGGACCGGCACAAAGAAATGCACTGGTTTGTGCATCCCCAGTGGCTGGGTTATCCAGTTGCTATGATATGTTTAATTACTGATTAATCATAATATCTAGATTACAATTTTAATATCCAGAATCTTCCTACAACCAGAAAATGTGTAATCAGTATTATTATGTTGAGACCTAATAGTCAGTTCTTCAACTTAATACCAAGGATTTGTATATTAGTATTTAATGTAGGAGATTATATACTTATGTTACCTAATCTCTACTGATCTGCATATATCAGAGACGTATATTCTATATATCATTTATAACGGCATCCTTGAAATAATATTCAGGTCAAAAAATGCTATTTCTGTAGTTCTACATATTATATCAAAAACCTACAGTGTTACTAAATGTAGATTGCAACTGTATGGTTTGCCTAACTGCATCTAGTGTCCAGAATATCATGAGGGGCATTGTATTTGTTACACAGGAATACAGAATACAGGGTCTCACTCCAGCATGAGGAGTTAGTTGTTCGCCCTTTGTTAACTCCTCAGTGGGGTACATCTCTCCTCACTGAAATCTTCGCCATGCTTGCTTCTAAAAGTGGAAGTTAGATAGATGGGAAGTTCCTGGCGAAATTGCATATAGGAGTCAGCTAAAGTGTCTCCCTCTGACAACCTTTAACTGAAATTCTGTTCCTCTCTACCTAGAATTAACCGCAGGCATAAATCTCATTTTCTTTATAACGTATTAGACGTAGCATATCTTGCGGACATTTTCCTGATAATAAATAAGTAAGGAATGAATCCAGTGTCTAAACTTAGTCTGCTTAGGTTTTAACTAGTGTGTCAGGAATTAGACTTCTGGTGCTTTACCGGAGCTTCTCAAAAAGGCTGATTTTGCTTCTTTTGTTGAGGCTGCTAGGTATTTAACATCATTATGTTGGTAAATGAGGGTATTTGGGTATCTCATCTGGAATTTAATCTTATGCTTGATTAGGTCGGCGCAATAAGGTGCAAGGGTCTGTCTGTTCTTTTTGATCTCAAGAGGTAAATCCTGCGATAATGTTAGTTTTATACCATTACAAAGTACATATTTTTGTTTTTTAACCACCATCAGGATTTTTTGTGTCTTGATAGTTAAGAAGTTTTACATAGATTTGTCTTGGTGAGTCTGATTCCTGCTTTCTATGAAGTGAACGATGGACTCTCTCAATAATTATCTCATTGTTTCTGTCTTCTTTTGGGATTAAGCTGTCAAATATTTGTTTAATTACTGCTAGTAACTGACTTGATTCATACTTTTTGGGTAATCCTCCTACTAATATGTTATTGTGATGGCTCCTGGCTTCAAGATCCACTGTTTTCTGCTGTATTTCCATTATTCTTTTGGTTTTGGTATCAATTTCTTCTTTCAGTTTACTTATTTGGAATTCATTATTCTGTGTTTTGGCCTCGATGATATCTATTTGTTCTGCTATTTGGTTTATTGTTTTTCCAAAACTGGAGAGCTGATCAGAAAACCTTTTAACTGCAGTTTGAAGTGGAAGTAGAGCTTGGTTTAGAACATCCACGTGGAAACTTGTTTCAGGATTCTGTTTACTCATCTACTTAGATGTTTCTTGTTGTTTATTTATTTTTTGTCTTTTTGAGACCACATCTTTTTCAGGAGATGCTATGGTAGAGTGTTTAGTTTTGGTGGTCTGAATTTCCATTGTGTCTATTTCTTTCTCCTTCGGCATCTTGTAGTTTGGAGAGCTTCAGTAGTTTCAGGCCTGGGATTACATATGGAGAGCTTTGCAGATAAACAGCTGGCAGACTGGAGTTTTCTTTAACCCAGGTTTCTGTAAGCATAGACTGTCAATGCATCTAAAGTAATATAGTTTATCTTCATCCACAAGCTTTTCCTTTTCTTATGCTGGGAATTAGGCTTTAGCTAGGAAAACTTGTTTTATTCCAAGGAGCTGCGTGGAGAAGGTGCTTACTGAATGTCCACCATCTTGGAATCCATGAATCAAGGTACATTTCTTGGTATCAATGTTTGGAACACATAATAATGTGGTTCCAATCAGCGACCCGATCATAACTCTCTATATAACGCATGGATAATTGCGATTATTCTCCGATATTCAGATAAAGGCAAATCAGTTAAACAGTACTATAGCATGAGACTTGATCTTAACAAATGTTAATTACCCCCTGTTTAACTTGTTAAAGTCACTTCTTGTGCTTGACAGTCAAATTTGCCAGTACTGCAAAGACAGTGGCGGAATAAAAACAGATTTGTTTCTGCTGGCTGGCTGTACCAGTAACATGTCCATCACTTCCTCTCATAAACTTAGAAAGTAGCTAGTGTAACAGGATTTGTGTTCTCCTGAATTTAATGAAGGATGCAATATCTGAAGCTCAAATGAATGTCATTATTTAGTGACATCGGTTCTCACTGATTTGTCCTAAAACCAAATATTTGAGTTATGAGGAACAGTGAGGCAAAAATCTGGGCACTTTAGTGGCATGGCAAGGTGAGTGCAAATATAAGGAACTCTGTTATACTATCTTCCTGACAGCACTCAATAAGCACTTTATGGCTTTGAAAGACAGAAAAACACTTGGCTTTTCCTTCCTTTCTTTTTCTTTCTTTCTTTCTTTCTTTCTTTCTTTCTTTCTTTCTTTCTTTCTTTCTTTTTCTCTTTCTTTTCTTTCCGTAACTAGTAGTACATACAGCAGATAAAGCTCCAAGTACTATGAAGAATTATGAAGTGGTCCCTGAACATAACCTTTAGTAATATGTTTGAGACATGGGTGCCAAGATTCATGTCCTGAGCTTCGCACCTGAAGTGAATTTCTTTGCATCCGTGTCTCAAACACATAACAGATAGGTTATGATCAGCGACCGAATCATAATCCTCTATCTTACACAGTTTTCAAGGTTGCTGTTATCTAGTCTCTTGCTATCAAATAGATGTAACACCAGAGAACTGCATCAGACACAACTTCTGACAGCTACTGAAGAAATAACATTCTTTACACTGCCTCCCAACACATACAGACGTGTGGCAGTATGAAATAAGTAACTGATTTTAAAGCTGTTCATCGATGACAGGTACATCCCTGGGGAAAAAAAAATGCTGTTCTGGTAGTTCGATGTGTTGTGAATTTGAACTTTTGAGTTCGATATAGCAACGTTCGATCATTTGATCATTCATTGTTATAATATAGACCCTATTTTCTCCCCTCTTTAACTGGTTGGAGCAAGTAATATTTCCCATTTATGTCAAAGGAACATGGTCACATCACTAGTCATAACTCCAATTTGTTATGTGTTCCTGAATTGATTTCCAAAATTAACCTTGACATTGAGTTTCTTAGAATCCATTTGTTGAACATATAATACAGTGATTAAGATTGCTGACCTAATCATAATCTTCTATGTTATCAGCTATGTTTCTTTACTGTAAGCCAATCTACAGTCCGTAACTCATTAAAAAAGCAATACTTATCGCTCAGCAGAGCAGACTGAAATCTAATTCGTATAAGAGTCACTTTAAATTACTGCAACACAGAAGAACACATTCTGTTGTCTTTGTTAAATGTCTGAAAGGTTAAATTGCTTAAAATAAGCAGAAAGAATACTACAATACAAATTCAACACAGCATGTAATGGATTAGCTTTTGGTTTGTACTCTGCTGTCAATAATTGTCCATATGTCCAAATGTGGGCACTATAATCAAATGTCATCACACTTCTACAGTAACAGTAATCCAGAAGTATATTGTAGTAGTTCTAAATCTAGCAAATTATGAGTCATACAACCCATTACACTGGAATATAGGGATAAAGACCCAGGTGTTAAACAGGAGACTGGAGTTCAAGTAGCAGCTTGGTACCAGCAGGAGTTGGGGGTATAAGAAACATGAGAAAGATGGGGTGTCACCTTCTTACCTCTATTCAAAAGGAGGGTCTGAGCAATATACAGGAGTAATGTTAGGACAATTTTGGAAGACTTGGTGGAGACCAGGGCTTAGAACACTTGATAGTCTATGCTTGTGGGAGGTGGTAAAGCTCCTACACCATGCCTGATAACAGACATCGCCCTATAAAACAAAGTGTTATCACTTAAGTTGGCAGGCCCACCAGCAGAAATAAGATTACTTAACTACCTGTGGCTATGGCAACTCTCCTTTCTTCTCCAGTACTTTTCAGCTTGTCAGAGCTAGGGATGGGTATCAGCACTATGCAATTAGATCAGAGACTACTGTGGGAAAGGGCTTCTGGGGAGCATTGTGCAATCAGAATCAAGGAGAAAAAGATGAAACTACTGTAACTGGCAATGTAGCACGTCGGAATGCCAATAAATAAATAAATGCAAATGTATACATACACTAAATTCTTGAATAATGCAAAAATGTACAACATTTTCTCCACTGAAATAAAGTTAGAATACATTCAAAAGCAATCAGTATGTCAACTGTGTTGGTGTAGTGAGAATAAAGCCCTGACTATGACCCTGGACCCACATAATTCATGTTTGATTAGCAACAGGGATGACTGCTGGAGCTTGTTTTGGTGATTGGGAGTTCCTATCCTGTGGCGGGTTAGAGGCAGAATAGGACCATCCTATGCTGTAGTCCCTTGAAGGAGAGGCAACCATAATTGGGGGTGGGTCTAGGCTGAATATTTGGCTGACTACTATATCCTTCTTTAAGAGGTGCACAAAACCATGTGTATGAAAGAAAAGTTACAGTAGCACTGTGGAGAAGTGGGCTACATGTCCCCATTCAAAAAGAGAGTTGAGGAACTAGAAAAATGCTCTCATTGCGGGCATATTAGTCACAACAGAAACAACCCCTTTGACTACCCAGTCAACATTCTCTAAAGAGTCTTGGAAGGCTTGATGGTTGACTGGCATTGCAGCAAAAATCATACAAAAAACAAAACAATGCAGAAAACAGTAATTAAGAATGACTGAGTTCATTGTTTGAGGTACATTAAATAAACAGCTGACCAGCATAACTGTGGGCTGTTGGCAAGCTGCATCACCCAAGGCTAGATGTACTCACATATACCTTGGAAAATGGAAGGAGCTAATTCTAAATCCTTACAATGAATGTGGTCAAGGAAATCAAAGCACCAAAGATATTCTGTAAAAAACTACAGCAAAAAAATGTAAAATATTCAAATCATAACTCATCCACATATAAAATACAAAGCAATTGAGCAATTGAGGATGACTTCTTTATTCAGCAAGAGTCAAAATAAATGAGAATATGTTCTCCACAAAAATGATGTTTCATGTGAGTTGAAAAACTAAACTCAAAATCATCAGTACACCCTTGAGTAAATAACCATAGCAGTAGCAGTAAAATATTTTTAATGGTTAACCGCTTTCTTCTTTCACAAAAAGTACAGATGTCTTCAGAAACATGATGTTAGCTGTTCTGTCCACAAGCTGTTATGCAACATGACCTGCTTGATCATGTGACTACTGAACAAACCACATAGAGCATTTGAAGGTGTATGAACAAGAAACTTACATTGAATAAAAATACAGTAGATGAAAAAAAACAAATACTAATTAACATATTCATATGAACAAAACACTGAAAAATTAAAGTAAAATGTGAAAAAAAAATTTTAAACTGTATTCAAAATCACAGTCTGACTGACTTCATTTTCAAACATGACAAAATAGGCATATTCTCATCGATACCGGAAGGGTGACAGGCATGTAATTTCAGCAGCCATAAAAGCTCCTTAACTTCTATTTTCTACACCCAGAGATCACCTTTAAGATTTATGGTTACTCTTTTCAAAATAATAATAAAATTAACTTTTTGAAAGCAGTACAACTGATAGAGTGTTTGTACAAAATGTTCTTATTTTCTTTTTATATCACATAAGTGGTCAAGTATGCACTCCCTTAATGTCCTCCCAGTTTTTCCTATATAAATAGCTGAACAAGACTGGCATAAAGCTGCACACACACTCTCTTTGACCTACATGTGTTGAAACCATTGAGATTAACCATAACTCTTCCTAATTTAAAGCTGTCACCTAGTGTAATGTAGCTGGAAATGTTGCATCCCATGCATCTAAATTTCCCCTTCTTTTCCCTTTTCATAGGTAATGATCTCTCCAAAAAGTTCTTAGTATTTGCCTCTCTCTTGAGATTTAGCTCTTACTGTAGGGGGAAGTCAATTACTGAAACTGTTGTTTACTTTAAACATTTCCCAGTTCTTCCTTATAATATGTGCAAAAACACCAGTTAGTAGAGAAAGCGGTAATGAAATTGGCACAATGTGTATTAGTGACATATGTTGCTGCCATTGTATTAATGTCATCATTGCCTCTCAGAATGGGCCTATATGTGCTTTTTTTATACTTGCCAAACACTTCATCCCAAGTCTTTTCTATGAATGACTTAGGGGAGGATAATCCATAAACATCTGCTTCAAGTTAGGAATTTCCTGAAGCAAAATATTTTCATCTGAAATCATTTGCATCATCCTGACAAACTGGCCCTTAACTATACTTTATTTTTGTGTAAGGTATGGTAGCTGTTAAAAAATTAAAAAAAAATGTGTCTTATAGTAGCTTGTAAGTAGGGTCTTGTGGCAGTGGAAACTAATCTACAGTCTGGGCTGAAGGGGGCATAGCAAATAAAGCTGTGACAGCCTTTCCCAGGTGTGTGTGTATAGATCAAACCTCAAACTGTGTGTGTGTGTGTGTGTGTGTGTGTGTGTGTGTGTGTGTGTGTGTGTGTGTGTGTGTGTGTGTGTGTGTGTGTGTGTGTGTGTGTGTGTGTGTGTGTGTGTGTGTGTGTGTGTGTGTGTGTGTGTGTGTGTTTATGCATAGATCTATCTATCAATCTGTCTATCTATCTATACACACACACACACACACACACACACACACACACACACACACACACACACACACACACACACACACACACACAGACACTCCTATTAGTTCAACGCTGTTGGATTTGAACCACTGTCCTAGCTAGTTATACAGTGTAGAATAGATAGTATCAACTGCAAGTGCCACAGGAGATGTCTGATTACAAGTGTACATTTGAAAGGATTACTTCATCACTATGTTGTAGAGAAGATGTTTGTGATAAAAGTGGAAGAAATGAGGGAGCCCTCTCCAAGTTTAAATGTTTCTCCTGATTGGAATTATATACATCAGATGTGTGGATGAAGCCAGTCTTACTTAGCAGTACAGATGCATACACATGCACACTCATGTGAGTCAGTCACTGCTGTATTTGAATGCCTACCTATCTAATTACGCAGTATAGAGTACATTGTACCAACCAGAAGTGCCACAAGAGAAGTCTGATTTTAAAGGTTAACTACTGCACATTTGTAAGGGTTACAACATTAATGTGTTGCAGAGAAACTAATGGGCATCATAGGCTTGGGTGAAAAGAAATGTGTCATGACAAGCAAAAGTAACACAAATGTGTTCATCGCAAGAAATTGCATACTGCTCAGATAACTTATCTGTACAGTACGAGTGACATGTAGCTATATCACAGTATGTTGTATTGAAAATCAAACTTGTGACATAGCGGAGTGACAATTAAACATTGTAAAACAACCAAGTACTGAGAAGGAGTGAGAGTGAGAAAATAACAGAAGATAACAATCCAAGATGTAAAATCCACGTAGTTTATTGCAGACAAGAACAAACGGATAAGCGCTTTCACTGTATCAGCTTCTTCAGATCCATGAAACAAACCTCCTAACACAAACTAGTTATATATTAAAAGCACACTGAGACAATTAAATAATTAACCTATCAAGAAGATGATCCAACACAAACCTCTATTTAAAGGCATAGCAAACTGCAAAGAACAGAAAAAGAACAGAAAAAAAGCTCACTACAAGAATATAAATGCATAAAATAACTTAAAACATCCGTAAAATGACTTTAAACACTCCATAGAATATATAAAAGATTTCCCAAAACACATAAACTAATACATGAAAAAATGTTATGTATAAATACATAAAAAACTTTGAGACATAAGGACATAATGTAGGCATACGCATATAAGTAATTACAAATAGTCACTTTACATGCCTGCGCTGCCTTAGGCTAGGTTTTATGGATGCCCTTTCATTTAAACCCAGTCCCCTATCAGCCCTTAAAAGTGTTATCCAGTCACTCTCTTTTCCTTCAGTGTATATGCTAACATCACCACCCCTCTGATTTGGGGTGATGACCTCTAACACTCTAAACAAAAACTTGTGGCCATGACCATGCGTGACCACGTGTTTAGCTAAAGCATTATGCAACGTACCCTTCCTAATGTGGTAATTATGCTCTCTCATCCTATCTCAGAGTGAGCGGTTGGTCTTACCCACATAGAAAGAGGAACACAACTGACACACTGCCAAATAAACGACATGTACGGTCATACAATTCGCCTCCACTTTAGTATAAAAAACTCTTCTCAAATCAGGATGAAAAAACTCCACATTGCTGTCTATAAAAGGGCAAAAGTTGCAGTGACCACAGGGTCTGGTACATCCTACCTTTTTAGGATGTCTATCATGTCTTGGATAGCACAACATCCTTTTCAAGTTGTTCTTATTCCTAAAAAGAAAACGTGGAGCTTCACCGACTATCTGCCTAAGGTCATCATCGACCTGCAGGACACCCCAAAACTTACTGAAAATCTCCCTGATTTCAAACTGATCTGATGAAAAAGTTGTGGAGAACTTAACACAACGATCAATCTTTTCATCCCCAGCAACACTAGGATGTATGGGTCCAAAATAAGGACTGGCTACAGTCAAATGTAGATTGTGTACTTCATCCAGATGGTGGTTGACCTAGTTCACATTATACCCCCTTTCTGTTAACCTCCTTGTCAGGTTATCTAATTCATTGGTAAACCCTATATCCATAGGGTTTAACCTTGAGGCCCTAATTGCCTGTCCTGTCATAATATTCCTAAATATGAATGGTGGATGCATGCTCGTTCTCATAAGTAATGAGTTACAGTGACAGGTCTTACGAAAACCCCCTGTGTTAATAATATCATCTGGTAACCTTTCAACAAACAGATCCAAAAATTCAATCTTATGCTCAGAGAAATGCATAGTAAACTTGAGGAAGGTGGTTAGATTGTTCATCATTGTATACATAGACTGCAACTGTGCCAATGTCCCTTTCCATAAAACAAAAAGGTCATCCACAAACCGCTGATAAAATACTACATGCTCCCTGAGCAATGTTTGACAAAACAACACATGTTCCTCCCAATGGGCTAGAAATATGTTAGCGTAGCTGTTCGCACAAGGTGTGCCCATGGCTACGCCATCACATTGCCTGTAAATAACATCTCTGAACATAAATAAGTTATTTTCAAGAACCAGTTCTAGAAAGTGTGTTATCAAGTCAATCTTAACATCCAAGTAGTCACTATGCTCCTTTAAATATTCTGAAACATAGGTAAGTCCTAGCCCATTCGGTATAACTGTAAAAAGGGACTGCACATCAAAGGTTACAAATATACAGTCCGCAACAGTTCCTTGTTGTTTAATACATTCATAGAGGTCTATTAAGAACTGCTTAGAGTCTCGTAATACAAAAGTATTATTATTCAAAACTTGCCTTAAATGTTTTTCTATAAAGACAGATAGATGCTCAGTTACCCACCCATGACCAGAAACAATTGGTCTCATGGGTGGGTCTTTAGGGTCTTTATGTATCTTGGGTAGCCCATGTATCACAGGAATAACAGGCGCCCTGATGCAAAGGTATTCATATAACTCCTTCCCTGTTAAATTACTCTTAAAAATATCCAAAAGTGTATCGCCAACATACCTAATAATATCATTAACATCATCCACTGTAATCACTTCATAAAACTTATCAAGCAACATCATTTCCATGGTTGTGTTATAATGCGAAGTATCCATAACAACAATCCTACCACCCTTGTCTGCTGGCCTTATAATGATGGTGGAGTCATCTTGTAATTTCTTTAAGCTTAACCTCTCCTTATAGGTAAGGTTATCAGACCTCACAGGTCTCCTATCTCTCTTGCTGTCGTAAAAGCTATATAATTCATCTTCCATTAGTTTTAAGAAAGCCTCAACCAAAGGATGATTGGTGGGGACAAACTCACTCAAATTCTTAAATATGAACTCCCTATTATCAGCTGATTCATTACTGGAACCCTTAAACATATATTTTAACATAACATTTCTGCAAAACAATTTAAGGTCTGTAATAGTATCCGTTAACCTACTCTGTGTCTTTGGAATAAAATTCAACCCTTTACTCAACAGCCTAATGTCATCAATACTAAGTATCACTTGAGATATATTGTGAACTAATGTTTGTTGGTCCACATCTTTTTCAGGGTCTGATGGGATAAGGGTTCCCCTGAAGATTTCCTTTTCTGTCTGCCTCGACTCATGGAGCGTGACCTCCGTGGGCCTTTCTCCAGGCGTGTAGGTAGAGGAAAAGACACATCAGGGCTAATATTACTACTTGAATATACTTGCTCTGCCCTTATCTTTGGTCTCACCACAACTTCAGATTTGCCAGCCAAAGATGTGGGTTTATCCTTATTAATGCGCACTTCAGGATATAGATTAGTGCCTGGCTGCATACTAGGATGTATAATATGTATGACATCATTAGAATCATTAGAATCATGCACAAAGGCTTCATTGACAAGAGATTCCCCTCTAATCAGGGGACCACCAACATCTTTTCCTGTAGTGTTCTCTATACAAACTTCAGACCTATGAGACTCTGTATTAACAACATTATTACATTTAGTCACAGTACCAACAACTTCAGCATCCAAAGTCCTAGTATTTACATTAATGTTCACATTACTATTGTCCTTAGTAATAGGGTCATGGTCAAACTTATCACAACCATGCCTCCTATTTGTATAAACAGTAGAGGGAGTAACGGTATTATTACCATTTCTGGGCCACATAAACACATGGCCCAGTTTAAAATCCGTAATGTCCCTAGTAGCCTTATGCCTTTTCTATTGAAGTAGTTTACGTTCAAACGCTAACACACTGTCCAATACATTCTTGAAGAGTGGTTGTACTACTTCACTAGGGAATTCACCAAAGAGCGCTTGTTGTGTCATATTAATACTGTCAGTTAACTTAGCTTCCTCTGGATGAAAAAAGTCAATGAGGAGCTGCAGATATGGTCATGACCACAAGTTTTTGTTTAGAGTGTTAGAGGTCCAACCGCCCACTCAGAGATAGGATGAGAGAGTATAATTACCACATTAGGAAGGGTACGTTGCATAATGCTTTAGCTAAACACATGGTCACGCATGGTCATGACCACAAGTTTTTGTTTAGAGTGTTAGAGGTCATCACCCCAAATCAGAGGGATGGTGATGTTAGATATACACTGAAGGAAAAGAGAGTGACTGGATAACGCTTAGGGGACTGGGTTTAAATGAAAGGGCATCCATAAAAACTAGCCTAAGGCAGCACAGGCATGTAAAATGACTATTAGTAATTACTTATATGCGTATGCCTACATTATGTCCTTACGTCTCAAAGTTTTTTATGTATTTATATATAAATTTTTTTCATGTATTAGTTTATGTGTTTTGGGAAATCTTGTATATATTCTATGGAGTGCTTGAAGTCATTTTACGGATGTTTTAAGTTATTTTATGCATTTATATTCTTGTAGTGAGCTTTTTTTTCTGTTCTTTTCCTGTTCTTTGCAGTTTGCTATGCCTTTAAATAGAGGTTTGTGTTGGAGCATCTTCTTGATAGGTTAATTATGTAATTGTCTCAGTGTGCTTTTAATATATAACTAGTTTGTGTTAGGAGGTTTGTTTCATGGATCTGAAGAAGCTGATACAGTGAAAGCGCTTATCCGTTTGTTCTTGTCTGCAATAAACTACGTGGATTTTACATCTTGGATTGTTATCTTCTGTTATTTTCTCACTCTCACTCCTGCTCAGTACTTGGTTGTTTTACAAAATTTTTTATATTTCTCTGAGCAGGGGAGTTTACCTGTGAAGCAGCAATTTGTCAGACTTTTTTATTGACAATTAAACATTCTTGAATGTTCAGCCCAGTATGACTTTATGCAAATAATACTCATTTGCTGTGCCATGTATAACATTTTCTCATGCCTGGACAATGTGCAGTGTAAATACAAACATACAGGTCAAAAATATGAAGTGCAATGCTTAATACCACTCAGGAAGTATGTATGCTATGGTCTCACACCATTGTACATAATTTGCAAGTCTACATGTGTTGGACTACAGACATAAATTTACATTATGTAGTATTTACATAGTTGGCATAATGGTTAAGGTCTTCGCCTCCCATGCACAAGGTACAAGGTTTGATCCTGAACTCCGACTAATGACTGTTTGGAGTTTGCATGATCTCCCTCTGTCTACATAGGGTTTCTTCAAGGTTCAAAAAACATGCTGAGTGTTTCCATCTCAAACTCAACAATGAATTGAGCTATGGTCAGCAGCACAGACTCTGCATGGTGCCCTATAGGGGAAGAGTTGTATAGACCAACCACTTTGGGCATCGACTATGTTGCACAGTATCCTCAAGATAGGAGAACACATATCAAAGACTGCATGCCATGTCAGGGCTAGCTACCTGATGGTGTAAAATATGGGTCTAGGTGATTCAGTCATATTGACTAATGTCGCCAAAATGGGTAGTTACCAGTAATACGCTGGTTGAGAACCTGGCTTACTCTGACCTACACCAGGGACCCTTGCTAATGGTGGGAGAGATATAAGTGCCCCAATTGGCCAGTGTGTGCCTGCCATAAAGGCCAGCAGCCCTGGGTCTACTGACTGGCTGGTGCCTAATTGCCCAGCCTGGGTTACGTGGGATAGCTCTGTTGAGCGAAAGCTGGATGTAAAATGAAAACACCTGCCAAACATGAACTAAGAATTGCTACACTTAATGTAGGTTCACTGAAGGATGCAGCTTGGAAGTGGATGACATGATGATGCGGAGGAGGCTGGACATCCTATGTATCCAAGAGACAAGATTGAAGGGCAGTGCAGAAAACCCACTTGGCTTGGTATCCAGACCTTACTACTCAGGAGGGGGACAGACTAGAAATGGCGTAGGAATTGTGGTGAGAGAGAGGCTTCAGATGGCAGTGAGAGATATCATCAGAATTAATGACAGACCCATGGTAATCAGACACCAGTGTAATAAATGGGCACTATTCATAATCTCAGCATATGTACCACAGCAGGTTTGTGATAGTGATGAAAAGAGTGCAATCAGGAAGCAATTGCAGTACCTACTAGACAAAGCAGGACAACATGAATTTGTGTTGATAATGTGACTTGAATGCACATATCAGGACAGACAAAAGAGGATATGAGGACTGCCTGGGTCAACATGGGTGGGGCAACAGGAATAAAGAATGAGAAGTCATTCTAGACTTCTGTCTGGAAAATGACTTGATAGCAGACAACACTTGGTTCAGAAAGAGAGACAGTTACAAGATCACATACATCATGCCACTCAGGTAAGGAAAAGGCACTGGGGTAGAATCAGTGATTGCAAAGTCATCCCCAGTAAAACAGTTGTCCCACAGCATAAACCACTATCTGCCACAATCAGCTACAAGCAGTGGTCAGAGAAGGTCAACAGAGACCAGGTTGAAAAACTAGAAGTTGACCAAGAGAGAAAGTAAAACAGTTAAAGCAATTACTCAGGGTTGTAGTACCCCAAGAAGAGGTGAAGTTGAACAAGAATGGGAGCACCAATAGCAGTGCCTAAAAACATCATGTATTAGGACTATTAAAAAGATATGTGGCTGAACCAGGTATGGAAATAAGGTACATAAGGATAGCTGGTGCTGGAATGCAGAAGTCCAGGAAGTCATCAAAAGAAAGAAGGCTGGCAGGAAGAAGTGGGAGATAGAAAAGACTGTCCAAGCTAGGACAGACTACTGGTTGGCTAACAAAGAAGCTGAGAAAGAAGTTGCAATGGCAAAGAATAGGGCATTGGAGGAACTCTACCAACTTCTGAAAGTGACTCAGTAAGTGGCACAAAGAAACTATTTCAGGTTGCAAGGCAAAGACAGAAAGATAAAGAAGATAGTCAGAAACCCTTCATAAGGGATGCCAGCAGCTTCTGAATGAAGAAAACCCCACAGAAGCTGTACTGCTACAATGAGAGAAGGAGAGGAACCCACCCTAGAAGAAGTAAGAACAGCACACATCATACTTCATAACAGTAGTTACAATTGCAACATACCATATAGTGTACATTCAGGTCTGCAGCCTGTACAACAAATGATAAAAACACATTCCCTCCATTACAGCTCTCATAAGAATGCACCTTTAACTCCCAGTGGGTGTGACCTCAGCCTTTAAAAAACTAAAGTTATCACCTTGCAGTTCAAACAAATCTTCATATCTCTGGAACGAAGTGTTACTAGAAAACTGTAAATGGGTAGTATTTACATTGGTGGCATTCTTTTAGTTTGATGCATTAAACTGGATTTTATAAGCCAACATAAAGACAGTGAATATCAGTTTTGTAATGTATAAACAGCTTATGATATTTCAGTAACTATTCAAGTAAGACACATACTGCAACAGGATTTTCTTCATACAGTTATGAGCTTTCATATGAGGCTATACAGTTCTGTCACTGTTATCTGAATGTTGAGATATTTAGAAAATATGAAAATTATTACAGTAGAAATAATCAGTACACAAATATTATTCAATATCTCTTTAGCTGCATTAAACAGAGGTCAATTGTGTTTGCTATCGTGTATGCTTTAAAATGAAATCTTCTTATACCTTGTATGTAGCATGGTTTTGGAATTATTAATGCAAATATGAACAAGCAATATTTATTGCCTAGAGATGTTAGTGGGAGTTAACTGCAGAAATACCTGGAGGTGCAGTCAGCTGTAATGAGATAACTGCCTCCTCATAGAGCTATCAGTCTGGGCTGGATTTACGAAGGTTTGCACGGAGTCTTTGATTAGTGTAAGATGGCAGACAGCCAATATGTCTGCCGAGTGATCCAGCAACATCGGGCAGGGGTGTGCATGAGAGCTTCTAAAGCTACTCTTGCACGGACAGTGTTATGGTATGCAAATTACCTCATTTGCTGCTGAAAGCTATGCAAATGAGGTAAATTTGCAATCCAGGAAACACTAACCTGTTCGTGTAAGAGTAGTGTTGTTTGCAGAAATCTACTCCGTTGGTAATGGAGTACTGTTCTGCAAATAGCTAAACGGAGCTATGACAGCTCCAAATAAAGGATGCATCTAGTTGAGGAAGAATGCCAATGACCAAATATAAGGCCATTGGCATTTGCAAATGTTGTAAATCCTTAAAATCCATTTTTCCCCGATCTCCGATGTTTAAGCGTAGCGCAGCACCACGCAAATGTGCAGTGCTTTAATTAAAATGAAAAAAATTGAAAAAAGCCAAAAATGGGCATTTTCACTAAAAAGCTTGTTCTGCCATGCAGGTGAATGGCAGGCTGAAAACAACATGGCCACTGAGTAGTGGTTGCTAAGGGGGGGGGGGAAGCTCAGTGTGAGAGATGTAACCAAGCATTAGTAGGCAATCCTATGCAAATGAGGATAAGGATAGTGAATCCCAATGTTCCCTGGCATGTGAGCCATGTCCCTAGAGTGTAAGTGTAGGAGTAGGGGAGTAGTAGAGTAGAAGATAGGTGACATCATGAGGGGGTATGTCTGAAAGACTGTAAGATTATTGGAGTACAGTGGCTTGTGTTTGCCCTGAGTTGCTCAGGATTGCAAGAGGTGTGTCTACAGTTGTCCTAGCTGAAAACAAGAAATCAAAGGCATACACCATGGATATATCTGAAATTTCTTGCAAATGGGCACACAGCATGTGCACCCGTGTGTGCGTGTTTGCACTTGTTTGCACAGTGCTGTCCTGGGCAGAAACAGAAAGGGAAAAGGAAGGAAAAGAAGTAGTAGAAAGTTAACCAATGAAAACTAGCAGAGCTGTCAGGTGAAATATATCAGAATCAGCCAATTACACAGGTAGTAGACTAGCACAGCAGAGCCCAGCACTTTAAACTCTGCAAACAACAGTCTACTCAGTTTTTTCCCAAGAACTCTGCAACACTGCAGTATACAAAGAGTGAAAACTTAAAAAGCTTAAGTCAGACAAAATGTTAAGGACTGCTATTATTATTATAAACCAACATGTGCAAGATGCTGAGGGTGGTGATGTTGTGAATGCTGCTGATCAACCCACAGTAAGGAGACGGAGAAGAGTGTACAGACCCAGGGTAACTTACCAGGGCTACATGAGCTGGAGATAGTGGAGCGCTATAGAGTGGAGAGAGACCTCCTACAGCAAATTATTGAGCTGTGCTGGCCACACCTCACACACAGAACCAACAGAGGGGAACCCATCCCAGTGGATACCAAGGTATGTGTTGTCCTATGAATACTAGCTACAGGTACCTTCCAGAGTCCAACTGGTGATAAGATGGGGGTTTCACAGGCATCAGCATCCAGGGTACTGCACCAGTTCCTGGATGCCATGTCAGCACATGTCAGTGACCACGTATATTTCCCCAATTCCCGTGAGGCATTGGCCAGCAATAGGCGTCTTTTCCACCAAATGGCAGAATACCCTGAGGTAGTGGGTGCAATAGACTGCACGCACATACACATTAAAGCATCACCCGGTGAGCGGGGTAGGGTCTACATCAACAGCAAGGGCTTCCCCTCCATCAACTACCAGGTTGTGTGCGATGCCCAGCGCATAATAATGAATGTATGTGCTAGCTGTCCTGGAAGCTTTCACGATTCCCACATCTGGCATCTGACGCAGCTGTACCAGAGATTTGCCAATGGGGACATCCCTGACAGTCACCTAGTGGGGGATGCTGGATAAACACTGGAGCCATGGCTGATGACACCCATCAGAAATGCACACACACCCGAACAAGAACTCCATAATGAGGCACACGCACAAACAATAAACATTATTGAGCGTGTGTTTGGGATGCTGAAGTCATGGTTCCGGAGCCTGGACACATCTGGTGGAGCCTTGCTGTACTCACCAACTACATGTACCCAAATTGTCACGTTATGTGCCATGCTACACAATATGATCCTGCTAAAACAGCTGCAGCAGGAACAGCATGGAGCAGGGCCAAACAGCCCCCTACCATTGCCAAGGCCTGCACAGGCACAGTGTGACTTAGAGGAGGAACAACCTGAGCCTGCCCCAGAAGGCAGAAGGAGGCATGCCCAGTATTCCTTGACCTTGGCAAAGAGGCAACGCATAGCACATACATTGACTCAGTAGGAACCCTGGAAATGACACCTCTCTCTGACTCGTGCAGCCAATAAAAGGGATGCCTAACTTGACACTACCTGTTTTCAAACATGTATAGGGAGTGTACTATGTGTATCCAACATAGGCAGCCCTGCAGCACCACCTGAGGCATGATTGCCCTATTTTAAGCAATATAAAGCAGTGCTAAGCACGTTTTACAACTATTTAGCATATTTAAGCACAACTGCGTGGAGCTGCACACCGTGCTAACTAGCACAACTTCGAGCAACGTTGAGCAATGTTGGGCAATGTTGAGCAAAGTCGGGCAAGGTTGGGCAAAGTTGAGCAAAGTCACGTAAACATGCTCACACCTTCTTTACTGTTCCTTAAGCAGTCTGGTCTGCCCAGCAGGAAAATAAAAAGCAGCGACAGGGCTTGAACTCAAGATACTGTGCACTATAGTCACAGTACTGAACAACTAAGCCATGACAGCATTTCACTGGCACAGACACAGCAGGACAATTGTAGACTAACGCAAACACAAACAAATGCTGTATCATACCCTCTGAAGAAGCATATGAGTAACTTCCCCCCAGGCCTATGCAGACAGATAACAGCAGGTCAAGCAGTGTGATGTGGGTTGGGTAGGCTATGAAGTCACAAACTAATATACGTGAAATTGGAAGCTATGATCTGTAGTACAGTAGTATGCCTCGAACCAGTACGATAGGCAACAGTACAGACTGAAATGGAGTACCTGACATAGCAGTGCAGGCCTAGCAAATGTGTATAAGTGTCAGGTGAACCCCTCATCCTATGTACACCCACAGTAGCAATCAGGTGTGCAGCCATGGGTGGAAATGTAGAACTAATAGCTGTCCTCCCTGTATGTAGAAATGTTGGTAAGTCTATGCAAAGTGACTCATGGAAGCCCTGCAGGCACAGTGTGCTTCCTGTCGATGTACAACACAAAGGTGAGCCCTGAAGTAAAAACCAACTTGATTTTTTACACGCATATAGTATATATGTCCACACTGGGCATGCTCACACACTTAAACAAATTTAGCAAATTTCAGTCAGCAACATACTGAAAGGTCATACTGGGCGTGCTCACACACTTAAATAAACAAAGCAAATGTCAGTCAACAACATACTGAAAGGTCATACTGGGCATGCTCACACACTTAGGCCATGTCTAAGTACAGCGGTGGGCCACACATATCTGGCAGTTGCAGTTCTTACCCCAGAAATTTATCACTATTCACCAATACTGTCTTGCACACACAGTTATATGAAAACTGACCCATATAATATATTGGACTCCTGTCATAATCAAACTATGTACTACAAGTACTTAAGTTGTTCAAAGAAAGTGAAAATTCAAAGAAGATCAATAAATCTCCGATCAGTATCATCAATAAACAATGAGCACTCCTAACATTATCCAATCCATGTTCTGGCAAAAATATTGTCATGGAGTCCATAGAGAACCATTAAGCTTTCTTTCGCTATGTCATAAATATCAATGTAAACTCAAATATGTTCTGAGTCAGTGCAAACTGTAAATGAATACATGTACATGACTGACATTGCCAACATCTTGTCAGACAGGTTCATACATATTTACCCCCTCTCACTGACAAAAGGGCCCATTATCATACCTGGAGATTGTGAAAACCCAGAAATCACATATACAATGGTTAAACAGCTCTTTCCAAACCTAAATACACAACGCCTATGGGATGACATGGTTTCCCTAGCTGTGTCATATGTGAACTCCTAAACAAACAGACCCTGCACCTGAACAGTCTGTTGAGACTCACCCTCTGTACAGGATATGAAACTGTTGAATGGGTTACAGCAACATTTGGCACACTCCACTAGTGTTGGCGCACAACAGACCATGGGCACTATTGTCTTATAAGCCTACTAAGCCTGATCTGCAAGGCCATAGAGTCCATCATGATGGAACTCATAAACAGAGCTATTAGGAGCCTACAAACACCCAACCCTACCCATTTTGGTTTGGTCAGGGGCAGATCATGGTTCCCAAACTTGCTAGACTGTTTCCAAGGCAGTCATCCAGGACATACATCAATGAAATGAGATACACACGTCACACATCGACCTTGAAAAGCCTTTTTCCAACATCCCAGACACATGTTGTATCCACAAAATCAACAACCTGTGCATAAATATGTATGTCATCTGATGGATTGCTAACTGGGGCACAGATAGATCACACAAGGTAAGAATTGTGGTCTCCTGTTCAAGCTGGTAACAACTGCTGTCCCCCATGGCTCAGTCCTGGGACCCCCTCCTGTCTGGTGTATACCTTTCAGTAATACAGTCAAACACACGAGGGCTATGTTTAGCAAAGTTTGTGGATGACTGTAAAAAAGCTGTCATAATCGATGTTTGGGACAACAGAGACATCCTTAAAAAGGGTCTCAGTCAGACAGATGTGGTGACAAAATTATGGCCTCGAGCTACAGTCATACAAATACCACATAGGTGCCAACACCCTAAAT
Organism: Protopterus annectens; assembly: GCF_019279795.1. NCBI lineage: Eukaryota > Metazoa > Chordata > Ceratodontiformes > Protopteridae > Protopterus > Protopterus annectens. Next base: position 327,526,253 of record NC_056725.1, read on the forward strand.
ACGGAGGTGATAATAAGGGATCTATGGACACATGTGGATAGTCACATCTACTTCCAGAAACACATTCACAAAGTGGTTAGAAAATCATGCTATGTGTTCCCACAAACTGCCAAGGTCTTTGCATGTACTCTCTTGCATATTGCCTACTCAGAGGTGATCTCTGCCTAACATACAAAGCTATGTCAAACAGAGCTGTTGGACATGCTCCACATAAAACACTCACAATCCCTCTGATCTTCTGCCCCAAAACCCACAGTGAAATACAAAAGGAAGGGGTGTATCTATTTACCTTATGGATTCCCACACCTTCAGGTCAGTGGCACAGCATGAGGCCTTGGAGCCCATGCAAGTGCAACTAACATTGGGCAAAGCTGCTTATCAGATTGTAGCCTGCTACAGATCACCTACCTTGTCTCAGGAACCTCACTCAATATTCCTGGGAACACTGGAAAATATAAAGGTCCTACCAAACACCATTATATGAGGAGATTACAACTACCCAAACATTGATTGGGATAATTACTCATGTACAACGTCCTTTGCCCAATGCTTCCTAGAGTTTAAAAACTCAAACAACCTGGAACAGTTGGTCACCATGCCCACTAGAGGTGACAACATACTACACCTGATCATCACCAACATGGGGTACCAGTGTTCCACACCAGAGATAAACCCCTCGCTGGTAATATCAGACCATAAAGTAATCAGACTGGACATCCACCCCCTCCCCCAGTCATGGAAACCACTGTGAAGAAATTTTCAAAAGCAAACTGCACACTTCTCAAGACCAAAGTAGAAAGTTCCAAAGCCCCCTTGATATAGGATAATGCTATACAATCTGCAGAATCATTTACAAGTGCATTCTATGAACATCTACAGGGATGCATGAATTGAGACATCCCAAATAAAACCAACACGCACTCCTCCAAAAAGAAGAAATCAATCTGGTGGTCATTGCCCATAAATAAGCTATACAAAAGAAGGAGGAAACTAACACATGATAGAGTAAACGTCACAAAAGGAAAGACATCACTGATCATTATTAGGAAGAAACAATGATCACTCATAAAATAATCCAAGGCCAGTTTCTAAAGACAAGTTGCCAAGGAATCTAAGAATAACAACCACAAAGCCTTTGTTAGCTATACCAAATATTTAGGTGGCAACTCTCAAATATGCTGTCAGCTATTGTAAAATGGCAAAAAATACACTGAACCAACTGACATTGCCCACATCCTGGCGGACAAGTTCGGTGCAAACTTCACCCCCCCTCACCCCCAAAAGGGCCTGTGTCCATCCCAGAAGAATGCAGAGCCCCATAATTCATGGACATGCAGGTAAAAACAGCCCTCTCCAAAGCACAGAACACAGCATCAATGGGACTGGATGGTGTCCCAGGCTGCATCTTACACCAGCCCCAAAAGGAACTACACCCTCACCTACATTCACTGTCCAGACTCAACCTTACCTCAGGCTATGTACCCGAAGAATGGCATACAGCAACAGTCATCCAGCTCCACAAAGGTGGTGCCACAACAGAACCTGGAAACTATTGCCCTATAGGCCTACTCAGCTTGGTCTGCAAAGCTATGGAACAAATTATTATGGAACCCATAAACAGAGACATTGGGAACCTCCAGAAACTGGACTCTACCCAATTTGACTTTGTTAAAGGCAGATGCTGCCTCCTAAACCTTCTTTGAAACAGTTACCAAGGACATAGATGGAGGTGAAAGTAGTCCAGACAGCCCACCTGGACCTCACTAAGGCCTTAGACACCATTCCCCACACTGGCATCATGGACAAGCTTACCAGCTTGAACATTAACCCCTATGTCACAGGATGGGTGGCCAACTGGCTCACAGATCAAACACACATGGTCAGAGTTGCAGGTGCCATGTTCGACTCTAAACCAGTCACAAGTGGCATCCCACAGGTCTTGGTCCTGGGACCCACCTGTTCAGTAGATACTGCTCAGAGGGACAGGCAAACAGGGGAGGAGTATGGCTGACCAAGTTTGCAGATGACTACTAACTGTGGTCCATAATAGACTCTACCGCTGACACAGACATCCTCCAGAAGGGTCTTACAGAGATAGATACCTGGTGTCAAAACAATGCCCTCAAGCAGAATGCCAAAAAATGCATAGTCATCCCCGCTGGATAAAATAAAGTGCCCACAAATTACCACATAGGTGGTAATCCAGTATGTACGGAGAATGTAATTATGAACCTGGGGACCCAGGTAGATAGTAAACTCTCCTTTGATGATCACATTGCCAAAGTGTTTAGAAATTCCTTCTATGCAGCCCACCTAATAGCACCTAATGTAACCCACTTTATCAGGTCTGATGATATCACCATCCTACAAATATATCTGTGGAAAGAACAAGCTCCAGTAATGTGTATAGCATGTCATGTACATGTGTACTACTCTAGTATGATAAAGTTGTTAGGCTGGGGTTTGAATCCTGTATTTGCCCACTGTATGGGAGCGCGTGTGTGTTTCCTTGGAGAGGAGCAATCTTTTGAAGACTACTGAAACACCTTAAAAGTGGTATACTCATCTTTGCCAAGTCTGATGATGTCACCATCCTACAAATATACCTGTGGAAAGCACAGCTCCCAGTAATGTGTATAGCGTATCGTGTAAATGTGTACTGCTTTAATATCATAAAGTAGTTAGGCAGGGTTTTGAATTCTGCACTTGGTGACTGTGTGTGTGTGTGTGAGACACTGTTTGTCAATGTGTCATGGATTTTGCTTTTACTACTGTATGACATATCACAATGACAACAGTATGTGCATTACACGTCAGGTAGCTGTGTGGCAAATACATATACATACACATGACCTCAATTATTTCATAGGTGGGAACCCTGCTTTCCCCATGAACACATCTGTTATCTTTGCCAGAGTGTGCTGCCACTTTCCAGACCTTAGGTCACATCTGTATGCTTGTGACAAGCCTAGCCACTGCAGTGATACCTGGCCTACGTCATCCGTTTCACATACACTCATTACAGTTTCTGTTGAATAGTGTGAGTGAGGGTTTATGCTGAGGTATATTTGAAACCTGTTCAAAAGCAGCAAAGTCTGTCAAAGATGGCTATTTATTATAGGTGTGCAACAACCTTTGTGGATATGCATACAGACCCCTTATTGCTTATGTGATCCACAGAGGGATTTCCAAAACCCTTTGGAAATGTGATTATCAAAGGAGAGATGACTTAACACATGGCTCTATATATACATCGGTACCTATTCCACATTTTGGGGGCTACTACCTATGTGGTACTCTGGGGATACTATGTTTTGTAAAAGTGAATGACTATGCTTTATTTGGCTTATAGCTTTACAGCACGAGTTTGACACCAGGTATCTGTCGGTATGATACCCTTTTGGAGGATGTGTGTGTCATCTGGAGAATGCATTATAGCCCACAGTATGCATTGCTAAACGTGGCCAGACATATCTCTACTGTGTTTGCTTGTACCTAAGAAAGCTATATGCCAAACAGGAGTGGTCCAAGGACTGAGTGCAGGTGAATACCACTTGTTACTGGCATATAATAGTACTTGAAGGCTGCAAATGTTACTGTGTGTCCTACATCTGTGTGTCAGTTGTCAAGCCATCATTTAACAATTGTTTATGGGCAGGCTGTTGAGGTTATGTATACTACCAGAATGCAAACCAATGACAGATAGTAACAACAGTATCACCCACAGCACAGTGTTAAACCATGTCATACACACACGTGTACTCACATTCCAAAATGTGTGTAGTACAATGCATACTGGCCACCAATAGAAACTATGGAGTGTTAACACTGTCTAATACAGGGCATGTCACCCTTCCCATGTGTCCAATATGCACGTACATGCAGACAGTGCACCTCAACCATGTTCACAAATGTACACCTGCAAATCGGTGCTGCACACATCCCACACTTACTGTCCACTCTATAACACATGCTGACAAAACTACACACATCAGCCAAGTGGCACATGGGCAGACAATACACAATTGGAATAAACACTGGTATAAAGAATACTACATTGATAATTATAGCTTTAATGCATCATGTCTGCTCAGCTACACCTTCAAGGATATCATTACACTTTATTGCTGACAACATGCTACACATTAAAACATTGCTATACTGTAATAAAGTCACCCTCTGCATCAGCACCATGTTAGTCTGTTCCTGCATCAATGTTACAGATGACATGAGGTGGCACAGGTTTCGTAATATGCACAGGGTGTGTTTTTGGTTTGCCAGAGGCCTACATTGAGCCATACAATCGACATGTGTGTGTGACTGTGTGTGTGAGGGCCAAGAGTACTGTTATGGGCCAATGTGGATGCGGGTATGTGTTTGCCCTAGGTGTCTGGTTTATGTGTGGCTGTCTTCATGCACACAGTTCCACCATGTGGCTGCCATATACATGGATTTGTGGGATAGCTACAGACTGTACCTGGCAGGCTTTACATATCACCATCTCTGGCCACAGATATGGGACCTGTGCCTGGCAGGGGTGCTACAGACAGTATCAGGTACTAATTCAGACTGGGTACTATCCTCAGAAGTTGACATATGTCCACTGGATCCAGGTCTCTGCTGGGAATGGCTAGAGCCACGTGCACGTGGTCTTCTAGGACGGTCTATGGACAGCCCCCCCAACATTGCTGGGGCTGGTACTGGCACTACGGGAGTGGCTGTGACTTGGACGTCCACGGCGACTGCCAGCTGATGATGTTGCTGGCATACATCCACGTCAATGGCTCAACCCTCCCGCACTGTCCTGACACATGGACATGACATTGTGGAGGATATCTAATCTCTCACCCCAATGTCTATCAATGACCTCAGTGTAATTACATATGGCACCTGCTAGGTCACGGATACTGTCATTTACAGAGGTGTTATGAGCCCTCTGTGCCCTTAGACCCTGTCTGTTGTACCGCTTCATATGTGCCTGTGCCTCCATGACAGCCTGGAACATTCATGTGGTTGTAAGAGTTGTGGCACATCTGCCAGGGGCATGATGACCAGCAGTGCTCTGACGTGAACCCCTGGGCATCTGCCTATGTGGTATCATTCCAGACATCTGGCTATGGCTGCTGTGTCCTGATGCATGTGCCATAGATACCACACTGTCCTGGCCATTGCCGGCTGTACACTGTCCATCTGCTAAGGGCATTGGTGATGATGGATGTACAGGCAGTATGACTGTGTTCATGGATGGGGTGGAGACTTGTGTACTGTCAATTGCTGGCCCAACAACAGACCCTGACAAACCTGCCTGTGCCTCAACACACCTATCCTCATTATCACTATCTGTGTCAGTGACATCAGGTTCCCTGCTGCACTGAACCAGCCCCACCTCAGCATCTGTGATAGGAAAACAGGAAACACACTTTAAGACCTGTACATGATGTCAGACCACATGCACACATGCACATGCACAAACGCACATGCACACATGCACATGCACACACGCACATGCACACATGCCCATGCACACATGCACATGCATGTGCACACATGCACACCCGCACATGCACATGTTCATGCACACACGCACGCATACGCATGCACACATGCAAATGCACACATGTGCATGCACACGTGCACATGCACATGCACACATGCACACATGCACACACACAAACACACTCCTCACTAAAGCAGAGAGACACACACACAGACACACAGACACACACACACACACACACACACACACACACACACACACACACCACCAGCAATCTCAGAACATACTCAATAGCAGTTGATGGTGGGGTACAGTATCACAAGCAAAACAGTCATATCACACATGTCAGCATGCATGGCATGTGTTGCTCAACAGCATGCAGTGCAAGTGTAGACAGTCCTTGTTACTAACAGTATACATGGCTTTGATGCATGTGTTTTGTTCGATGATTGGCCTCCCCCTGGAACGCAATGCATACATGGACATAACATTGTTGTGCAAGTATTCAAAACTCTGTAATGTACTGTGCACCATCACTCACAGGTCTACATACCATGGCTGGATGTGTATCTGTGTGTCACATAGATAGCCAATTCTGATTAGAGCCTCTGTGTCTTTAGCAAATAATTGTGAACACAGTTTTAGCTCATGCATGATGTGTATACACACAAGATCAGTGGTGCGTGTATAACTGATGGAATACCATTGGTCCACATACCCAATGTACAGTAGTTATGGTGAGTGTAGATCATATCGTGGACATGTCATTATTCTTTTGGTTTTGGCATCAATTTCTTCTTTCAGTTTACTTATTTGGAATTCATTATTTTGTGTTTTGGCCTCGATGATATCCATTTGTTCTGCTATTTGGTTTATTGTATTTCCAAAACTGGAGAGCTGATCAGTAAAAACTTTGAACTGCAGTTTGAAGTGGAAGTAGAGCTTGGTTTAGAATATCCACATGGAAACTTGTTTCAGGATTCTGTTTACTCATCTACTTAGATGTTTCTTGTTTATTTATTTTTTGTCTTTTTGAGACCACATCTTTTTTCAGAGATGCTATGGCAGAGAGTTTAGTTTTGGTGGTCTGAGTTTCCATTGTGTCTATTTCTTTCTCCTTTGGCATCTTGTAGTTTGGAGAGTTTCAGTAGTTTCAGGCCTGGGATTACACATGGAGAGCTTTGCAGATAAACAGCTGGCAGATAAGAGTTTTCTTTAACTCAGGTTTCTGTAAGTATAGACCATCAATGCATCTAAAGTAGTGTAGTTTATCTTCACCCAGAAGCTTTTCCTTTTCTTATGCTGGGAATTTGGCTTTAGCTAGAAAAACTTGTTTTATTCCAAGGAGCTCCATGGAGGGGGTGCTTACTGAATGTCCACCATCTTGGAATCCATGACTCAAGGTAAATTTCTTGGTATCAATGTTTGGAACACATAATAATGTGGTTCTAATCAGCGACCCGATCATAACCCTCTATATAACGCATGGATAATTGCGATTATTCTCCGATATTCAGATAAAGGCAAATCAGTTAAACAGTACTATAGCATGAGACTTGATCTTAACAAATGTTAATTACCCCGTTTAACTTGTTAAAGTCACTTCTTGTGCTTGACAGTCAAATTTGCCAGTACTGCAAAGACAGTGGCGGAATAAAAACAGATTTGTTTCTGCTGGCTGGCTGTACCAGTAACATGTCCATCACTTCCTCTCATAAACTTAGAAAGTAGCTAGTGTAACAGGATTTGTGTTCTCCTGAATTTAATGAAGGATGCAATATCTGAAGCTCAAATGAATGTCATTATTTAGTGACATCGGTTCTCACTGATTTGTCCTAAAACCAAATATTTGAGTTATGAGGAACAGTGAGGCAAAAATCTGGGCACTTTAGTGGCATGGCAAGGTGAGTGCAAATATAAGGAACTCTGTTATACTATCTTCCTGACAGCACTCAATAAGCACTTTATGGCTTTGAAAGACAGAAAAACACTTGGCTTTTTCTTCTCTTTCTTTCTTTCTTTTTCTCTTTCTTTTCTTTCTGTAACTATTAGTACATACAGCAGATAAAGCTCCAAGTACTATGAAGAATTATGAAGAGGTCCCTGAACATAACCTTTAGTAATATGTTTGAGACATGGATGCAAAGATTCATGTCCTGAGCTTCGCACCTGAAGTGAATTTCTTGGCATCCGTGTCTCAAACACATAATAGATAGGTTATGATCAGCGACCGAATCATAATCCTCTATCTTACACAGTTTTCGAGGTTGCTATTATCTAGTCTCTTGCTATCAAATAGATGCAACACCAGAGAACTGCATCAGACACAACTTCTGACAGCTACTGAAGAAATAACATTCTTTACACTGCCTCCCAGCACATACAGACGTGTGGCAGTATGAAATAAGTAACTGATTTTAAAGCTGTTCATCGATGACAGGTACAGTTCTCCTCTAGCCACTGTCTGTGCAGCATCACTAAGAGTGTTGCAAGCTTTTACAAGTGTTCACTACTTTTAAAGCTGTAAAACACATTGAATGCCCCCTTATTTTCTGGGTCCCTATCAGAAGACCAAAGACGCATTTTGTGAAATGTATCTTGGTTGAACTTCAAATGTCAAAAACGCAAAATGATGAAGTGACATATCAGCAAATTCTTTCCCTGGGAAAGAAGTCGCTTGGCCACTTCCATCACTTTGTTATTTTCGGCACTGTAGTGAGATCTTGGAGTTGGCATATTTAAATAGGAGGGGTGTGGGGCGCGAAGCCCCCCACTTGATATAATGTTTGAATGTGGTTTTTTTTTGTTTGTTTTTTTGGGAACAGCGATTTTTTTTTCTCTTGGAAAAAAATTGCTGTTCTTGTAGTTCATTGTGTTGTGAATTTGAACTTTTGAGTTCGATATAGCAATGTTCGATCATTTGATAATTGGTTGTTATAATATAGACCCTATTTTCTCTCATCTTTAACTGGTTGGAGCAGGTAATATTTCCCATTCATGTCAAAAGAACATGGTCACATCACCAGTCATAACTCCAATTTGTTATGTGTTCCTGAATTGATTTCCAAAATTAACCTTGACATTGAGTTTCATAGAATCCATTTGTTGAACATATAATACAGTGATTAAGATTGCTGACCTAGTCATAATCTTCTATGTTATCAGCTATGTTTCTTTACTGTAAGCCAATCTACAGTCCATAACTCATTAAAAAAAGCAGTGTAACCTTTAATACTTATTGCTCAGCAGAGGAGACTGAAATCTAATTTGTATGAGTCGCTTTAAATTACTGCAACACAGAAAAACACATTCTGTTGCCTGTGTTAAATGTCTGAATGGTTAACTTGCTTAAAATAAGCAGAAAGAATGCTACATTACAAATTCAACACAGCATGTAATGGATTAGCTTTTGGTTTGTACTCTACTGTCAATAATTGACCATATGTCCAAATGTGGGCACTATAATCAAATGTCTTCACACTTCTACAGTAACAGTAATCCAGAAGTATATGGTAGTAGGTCTAAATCTAGCAAATTATGAGTCATACAACCCATTACACTGGAATATAGGGATAAAGCCCCAGGTGTTAAACAGGAGACTGGTGTTCAAGTAGCAGCTTGGTACCAGCAGGAGTTGGGGTATAAGAAACATGAGAAAGATGGGGTGTCACCTTCTTACCTCTATTCAAAAGGAGGGTCTGAACAATATACAGGAGTAATGTTAGGACAATTTTGGAAGTCTTGCTGGAGACCAGGGCTTAGAACACTTGATACTCTATGCTTGCGGGAGGTGGTAAAGCTCCTACACCATGCCCGATAACAGACATCGCCCTATAAAACAAAGTGTTATCACCTAAGTTGACAGGCCCACCAGCAGAAATAAGATTACTTAACTCCCTGTGGCAATGGCAACTCTCCATTCTTCTCCAGTACTTTTCAGCTTGTCAGAGCTAGGGATGGGTATCAGCACTATGCAATTAGATCAGAGACTACTGTGGGAAAGGGCTTCTGGGGAGCATTGCACAATCAGAATCAAGGAGAAAAAGATGAACCTACTGTAACTGGCAATGTAGCACGTCTGAATATCAATAAATAAATAAATGCAAACGTATACATACACTAAATTCTTGAATAATGCAAAAATGTACAACATTTTCTCCACTGAAATAAAGTTAGAATACATTCAAAAGCAATCAGTATGTCAACTGTGTTGGTGTAGTGAGAATAAAGCCCTGACTATGACCCTGGACCCAGGTAATCCATGTTTGATTAGCAACAAGGATGACTGCTGGAGCTTGTTTTGATGATTGGGAGTTCCTATCCTGTGGCGGATTAGAGACAGAATAGGACCATCCTATGCTGTAGTCCCTTGAAGGAGAGGCAACCATAATTGGGGGTGGGTCTAGGCTGAATATTTGGCTGACTGCTATATCCTTCTTTAAGAGGTGTACAAAACCATGTGTATGAAAGAAATGTTATAGTAGCACTGTGGAGAAGTGGGCTACATGTCCCCATTCAAAAAAAGAGTCTAGGAACTAGAAAAATGCTCTCATTGTGGGCATATTAGTCACAACAGAAACAACCCCTTTGGCTACCCAGTGAACATTCTCTAAAGAGTCTTGGAAGGCTTGATGGTTGACTGGCATTGCAGCAAAAATCATACAAAAAACAAAACAAAACAACGCAGAAAAAAGTAATTAAGAATGACTGAGTTCATTGTTTGAGGTACATTAAATAAACAGCTGACCAGCATAACTGTGGGCTGTTGGCAAGCTGCACCACCCAAGGCTAGATGTACTCACATATACACTGAAAAATGGAAGGAGCTAATTCTATATCCTTACAATGAATGTGGTCAAGGAAATCAAAGCACCAAAGATAGCCTGTAAAAAACTACAGCAAAAAATGTAAAATATTCAAATCATAACTCATCCACATATAAAATATAAAGCAATTGAGCAACTGAGGATGACTTCTTTGTTCAACAAGAGTCAAAATAAATGAAAATATGTTCTCCACAAAAATGATGTTTCATGTGAGTTGAAAAAATAAACTCAAAATCATCAGTACACCCTTGAGTAAACAACCATAGCAGTAGCAGTAAAATATTTGTAATGGTTAACCACTTTCTTCTTTCACAAAAAGTACAGATGTCTTCAGAAACATGATGTTAGCTGTTATGTCCCCAAACTGTTATGCAACATGACCTGCTTGATCATGTGACTACTGAACAAACCACATAGAGTATTTAAAGGTGCATGAACAAGAAACATACATTGAATAAAAATACAGTAGATGAAAAAAAAACACATACTAAGTAACATATTCATATGAACAAAACACTGAAAAATTAAAGTAAAATGTGAAAAAAAATTTAAAACTGTTCAAAATCACAATCTGACTGACTTAATTTTCAAACATGACAAAAGAGGCATATTCTCATCGATACCGGAAGGGTGACAGGCATGTAATTTCTGCAGCCATAAAAGCTCCTTAACTTCTGTTTTCTACACCCAGAGATCACCTTTAAGATTTATGGTTACTCTTTCCAAAATAATAATAAAATTAACTTTTTGAAAGCAGTACAATTGATAGAGTGTTTGTACAAAATGTTCTTATTTTATTTTTATATCACATAGGTGGTCAAGTATGCACTCCCTTAATGTCCTCCCAATTTTTCCTATATAAATAGCTGAACAAGACTGGCATAAAGCTGCACATACACTCTCGACTTACATATGTTGAAACCATTGAGATTAACCATAACTCTTCCTAATTTAAAACTGTCACCCAGTATAATGCAGCTGGAAATGTTGCATCCAATACATCTAAATTTATCCTTCTTTTCCCTTTTCATAGGGAATGATCTCTCCAAAAAGTTCTTAGTATTTGCCCCTCTCCTGAGATTTAGCTCTTACTGTAAGGGGAAGTCAATTACTGAAACTGTTGTCTAATTTAAACATTTCCCAGTTCTTCTTTATAATATGTGCAAAAACACCAGTTAGTAGAGAAGGTGGTAATGAAATTGGCACGTCTATTAGTGACATATGTTGCTGCCATTGTATTAATGTCACCATTGCCTTCCAGAATGGGCCTATATGTGCCTTTTTTATACTTTCCAAACACTTCATCCCAAGTCTTTTCTATGAATAACTTGGGGTAGGCGAATCCATAAACATCTGCTTCAAGTTAGGAATTTCCTGAAGCAATACATTTTAATCTGAAATCATTTGCATCTCCCTGACAAACTGGCCCTTAACTATACTTTATTTTTTCTTTAGGGTATGGTAGCTGTTAAAACATTTAAAAAAAATGTGTCTTATAGTAGCTGATAAGTAGGGTCTTTTGGCAGTGGAAACGAATTTACCCTTTCCCAGGTGTGTGTGCATGTGTGTGTAGATCAAACCTCAAACTGTGTGTGTGTGTGTGTGTGTGTGTGTGTGTGTGTGTGTGTGTGTGTGTGTGTGTGTGTGTGCGTGTGTGCGTGTGTGCGTGTGTGTGTGTACAGATCTATCAATCTGTCTATCTATCTATCTATCTATCTATCTATCTATCTATCTATTTATATACACACACATACATACACACACACACACACACACACACACACACACACACACACACACACGTTTATACACACACACAAACACACACACACACACACACACACACACACACTCCTATTAGTTCAACACTGTTGGATTTGAACCACTGTCCTATCTAGTTATACAGTGTAAAATACATAGTATCAACTTCAAGTGCCACAGGAGATGTCTGATTACAACTGTCAGTGTACATATGAAAGGATTACTTCATCACTATGTTGTAGAGAAGATGTTTGTAATAAAAGTGGCAGAAATGAGGGAGCCCTCCCCAAGTCTAAATGTTTCTCCTGATTGGAATTATATACATCAGATGTGTGGATGAAGTCAGTCCTACTTAGCAGTACAGACACATACACATGCACACTCATGTGAGTCAGTCACTGCTGTATTTGAATGCCTACCTATCTAATTACACAATATAGAGTACATTGTACCAACCAGAAGTGCCACAAGAGAAGTCTGATTTTAAAGGTTAGATACTGCACATTTGTAAGGGTTACAACATCAATGTGTTGCAGAGAAACTAATGGGCATCATAAGCTTGGGTGAAAAGAAATGTGTCATGACAAGCAAAAGTAACACAAATGTGTTGATCGCAAGAAATTACATACTGCTCAGATAACTTATCTGTACAGTACGAGTGACATGTAGCTATATCACAGTGACAATTAAACATTCCTGAATGTTCAGCCCAGGATGACTATATGCAAATAATACTCATTTGCTGTGCCATGTATAACATTTTCTCATGCCTGGACAATGTGAAGTGTAAATACAGACAGGTCAAAAATATGAAGTGCAATACTTAATACCACTCAGGAAGTATGTATGCTATGGTTTCACACCATTGTACATAATTTGCAAGTCTACATGTGTTGGACTACAGACATAAATTTACATTATGTAGTATTTACATAGTTGGCATAATGGTTAAGGTCTTCACCTCCCATGCACAAGGTACAAGGTTCGATCCTGAACTCCGACCAATGCCTGTTTGGAGTTTGCATGCTCTCCCTGTGTCTACATAGGGTTTCTTCAAGGTTCAAAAAACATGCTGAGGATTTCCATCTCAAACTCAACAATGAATTGAGCTATGGTCAGCAGCATAGACTCTGTATGGTGCCCTATAGGGGGAAGAGTTGTATAGACCAACCACTTTGGGCATCTCCTATGTTGCACAGTATCCTCAAGATAGAAGAACACATATCAAAGATTGCATGCCATGGCAGAGCTAGCCACCTGATGGTGTAAAATATGGGTCTGGGTGATTCAGTCATATTGACTAATGTCGCCAAAATGGGTAGTTACTAGTAATAAACTGGTTGAGGACCTGGCTTACTCTGACCTATGCCAGGGACCCTTGCTAATGATGGGAGAGATATAAGTGCCTCTATTGGCTAGTGTGTGCCTGCCATAAAGGCCAGCAGCCCTGGGTCTACTGGCTGGCAGGTGCCTAATTGCCCAGCCTTGGTTACGTGGGATAGCTCTGTTGAGCGAAAGCTGGATGTAAAATCAAAACACCTGCCAAACATGAACTAAGAATTGTTATACTTAATGTCGGTTCACTGAAGGATGCAGCTTGGAAGTGGATGACATGATGATGCGGAGGAGGCTGGACATCCTATGTATCCAAGAGACAAGATTGAAGAGCAGTGCAGAAAACCCACTTGGCTTGGTATCCAGACTCCACTACTCAGGAGGGGGCAGACTAGAAATGGTGTAGGAATTGTGGTGAGAGAAAGGCTTCAGATGGCAGTGAGAGATATCATCAGAATTAATGACAGACCCATGGTAATCAGACTCCAGTGTAATAATAGGGCACTATTCATAATCTCAGCGTATGCCCCACAGCAGGTTTGTGATAGTGATGAAAAGAGTGCATTCTGACAGCAGTTGCAGGACCTACTAGATAAAGCAGGACAACATGAATTGGTGTTGATAATGTGACTTGAATGCACATATTGGGACAGACAAAACATGATATGAGGACTGCCTGGGTCAACATGGGTGGGGCAACAGGAATAAAGAAGGAGAAGTCATTCTAGACTTCTGTCTGGCAAATAACTTGATAGTAGACAACACTTGGTTCAGAAAGAGAGACAGTTACAAGATCACATACATCATGCCACTCGGGTAGACTTCCTCCTCATAAGGAAAAGGCACTAGGGTAGAATCTATGATTGCAAAGTCATCCCCAGTAAAACAGTTGTCCCACAGCATAAACTACTATTTGCCACAATCAGCTACAAGCAGTGGTCAGAGAAGGCTCTAATGTCAACAGAGACCAGGTTGAAAAACTAGAAGTTGACCATAGAGAAAGTACAACAGTTAAAGCAATTACTCATGGTTGTAGTACCTCAAGAAGAGGTGGAGTTGAACAAAAATAGGAGTGCCAATGGGCAGTGCCTAAAAACAGCATGTGTTAGGACTACTGAAAAGATATGTGGCTGAACCAGGTATGGAGCTAAGGTACATAAGGATAGCTGGTGCTGGAATGCAGAAGTCCAGGAAGTCATCAAAAGAAAGAAGGAGTGCAGGAAGAAGTGGGAGATAGAAAAGACTGACCAGCCTAGGACAGACTACTGGTTGGCTAACAAAGAAGCTGAGAAAGAAGTTGCAATAGCAAAGAATAGGGCATTGGAGGCACTCTACCAACTTCTGAAAGTGACTCAGTAAGTGGCACAAAGAAACTATATCAGGTTGCAAGGCAAAGACAGAAAGATAAAGAAGATAGTCAGAAACCCTTCATAAGGGATGCCAGCAACAACCTGCTCACCAGTCCAGAGGACATCAAAGGCAGATGGAAGGAGTATTTCCAGCAGCTTCTGAATGAAGAAAACCCCACAGAAGCTGTACTGCTACAATGAGAGAAGAAGAGGAACCCACCCTAGAAGATGTAAGAACAGCACACATCATACTTCATAACAGTAGTTACAATTGCAACATACCATATAGTGTACATTTAGGTCTGCAGCCTGTGCAACAAATGATAAAAACACATTCCCTCCATTACAGCTCTCGTAAGAATGTACCTTTAACTCCCAGTGGATAGCATTCTTTTAGTTTGATGCTTTAAAATGGATTTTATAAGCCAACATAAAGACAGTGAATATCAATTTTGTAATGTATAAACAGCTTGTGATATTTCAGTAGCTATTCAAGTAAGGCACATACTGCAACAGGATTTTCTTCATACAGTTAGGAGCTTTCATATGAGGCTATACAGTTCTGTCACTGTTATCTGCATGTTGAGATATTTAGAAAATATGAAAATTATTACAGTACAAATAATCAGTATACAAATATTATTCAATATCTCTTTAACTGCATTAAATAGAGGTCAAATATCAATACAATTGTGGTTGCTATTGTGGATGCTTTAAAATGAAATATTCTTATACCTTGTATGTAGCATGGTTTTGGAATTATTAATGCAAATATGAACAAGCAATATTTAATGCCTAGAGATGTTAGCAGGAGTTAACTGCAGAAATGCCTGGAGGTGCACTCAGCTGTAATGAGATAACTGCCTCCTCATAGACAAAAATATATAAGCAATCCTAGCTCCCAAGGGTCTCCTCAAAAGTGAACAACACAGCAAAGAAAAATAAAATTGAAGCAGACCACCACGATAAAATCAACGATTTAATAGTAAAAGATGAGCGCTTTCACGTGCACAAAGAGCACACTTCTTCAGATCTAATATACAGACATAAAAAACTTCCTTATATACAAAAAGGGGGAGTGTACTCCCTACACTCTTTATGTGCAATCATCCAATTAATCAAACAATTAAGAAAGCAATTAAGAAAGCAAATCACACATCCATCCCAAGATACAGCTCTGACAATTTTAGACAAACTGATAAGAACACTGTTATCAGAAATATATGTCAAGATAACAAGATGTTAAGCAGAAATATATGTCTATACATATAAAATATAAAATATAAAGTATGCAACCACTCAGTTAGGTATTTTTATCATCCTGATATGTAAAAAATGTTCAGTGTATATATATATATAGCTCACTAAACATCCAATACCAACCTAGAGACATGTGTATTTTAAAAAACACTTCTATAAAAATACACAATACTAATAACAGAAATATCAAAAAATGAAAAAAAGATACCAAAATGAAAAAATATAAAAAAGGAAAGTAAAAAATGTATATATATTACATGTATATCATCCTAAAAAAACAAATCCTATATTAGGGAACAACCTCTCCTACAACCACCAAGTTGCCACTATGGTCAGAAAATCCTACGGGGCACATCCTTTTAATAAGGGTCTTGCATCCCGGAAGGAAGCAGCATCTCTCTCTACTTTGCAGTTGCAGTTAAAAGCCCTTAAAGTGTAACATCTCTAAACCACTGAAGACGTGAACGCTTCGGTCCCCACTTCAAACCCTCCCCCCCCCCCCCCCCCCAATATAAAGTGTTTTTAAAACACACATGTCTCTAGGTTGGTATTGGATGTTTAGTGAGCTATATATATATATACACTGAACATTTTTTACATCTCAGGATGATAAAAATACCTAACTGAGTAGTTGCATACTTTATATTTTATATTTTATATGTATATACTTATATATTTCTGCTTAACATCTTGTTATCTTGACATATATTTCTGATAACAGTGTTCTTATCAGTTTGTCTAAAGTTGTCAGAGCTGTATCTTGGGATGGATGTGTGATTAGTTTTCTTAATTGCTTTCTTAATTGTTTGATTAATTGGATGATTACACAGAGTGTAGGGAGTAACACTCCCCCTTTTTGTATATAAGTAAGATTTTTATGTCTGTATATTAGATCTGAAGAAGCGTGCTCTTTGTGCACGCGAAAGCGCTAATCTTTTACTATTAAATCGTTGATTTTATCGTGGTGGTCTGCTTCAATTTTATTTTTCTTTGCCTCCTCATAGAGTTATCAGTCTGTGTTTCCAAAGTTCTTTTTGGTTAAGTACAATAATGCAAGGGGCAACAGACTAATGCAATAAGTCATGAACTCCCATTTGCTGCCAGTTACTTCTGTTACTCAGTGCCAGGCGTCGCACAAATGCTGAGAACAATGATGAGACATAAGTGGGGGAAGAGTGAAAGAGAGATTATGTGAATGGGATACAGACAGAAAGAATTTTGTTTATAGGCCATTTCTGCCCCTGTTTGTGGTGTGTTACTATTAGGTTTGTCCTCAGAATTTTTCTGTCAAGTCTGTACAATAAAGTGCTGCAAATATGAAATAAGCAGGCTAGGAGAGTAGAAGCAGGATTAAGACATAAGCCGGATAACAGTGGGTTGATAATATATGTAGCCAACAGTTACACATACAATAGTAACATAAAAAATTTTTATTGTTTGGCAAATTTGTGGATTCAAACCCTTGATTTTATGCAGAAAGCAATCTAGAGACCTGAGCATTATATTAACACACCACATAAGACCTCATTCTTTGCAAAATTAAAATCATGCATTTGAAGGGACAGTGACAACAAATTGCAGCATGGTAGAAAGTAGGCATCGGGATTCATCACAGTAATGACAAATGTAAATTTCTTTTAGATGGACATTACAATCAGCAGTCTAATAAATATGTTAGAGTAACTATCTCACAACATTGCCTTCAGTCTGTATTTGTATAGTGCAGCAGGGATAAACAAATTTGTGCAAAGATAAAAGTAGTAATGCAGTTGATGTAAAAAGCTCACCATTTTTACCATAGGATGTGAAATGCCATTTACCATCACATTTGCTGAAGAAGAAAAATGGAAAGATCTTATATGGGCCATCTCTGGCCATGTATATTGTGTGGAATTATATTTTTAGACCAGATTAAATGTGTGATAAAGGAGATAATAGGATAGTGGTGAAAATTATTGGAGAGCATTAGGCAGGCAAAGGGGGGTGATGAAATTAATGTACATGATGGTGGTGGGAGAGCACCATAGCTATTTACATCTTCACAAGATAAAAGTATACTTGTAAAATTTGATGAATTTGAATAGTCACCACATCAGGGCTAGGTGAAAACATAATAATTTTGTACTGCCAGTTGGACTAAATCAAGTGCATCAAACAAACACATAGGTGAAGTGCCAATTTTATTTATTTATTTGTTTTTATAGAGAGGACTGTTGGGAAAGGTTGTTAGAAATAAGAGGGTAAGGGAGGTCTGGTAGGATAAGAAGCAGGTGCAGGCATACAGGATATAAACATGGACAGGGCACCATGATTGGGGATAATTATGGGACATTGGAGGCACACTGGCATCCAGCTTGAGTACAGTGAGAATTTAGTCCTCACCCTCAGAACTGTCATCACTGTCACCTGCCTGGGTCTGTGCTGGATGCACTGTGCAAGCCAATGCAGGATCTTTTTTAATCTGCCAGTTCAGGCACTGGGATCCCTCTCCATGATGTCCCCCACCAGCCTAGTCAGCTCCTGATATGTGACAAAATTCCTGCCTCTAGTGCTACTCCTTCTGGGTACCACACCAACAGCAACTTAGACAGAGCTTCATCATGCAGTTGGTGCAGGTAGAGAAGGTTTTGTGGAGGCAATGCTGACAGTTTGGGACCCAGATGTGCTGGGTGCCTGTGCTGAGTGTGGTGGTTCCACTGCAGCCACCTGTGGAGGTGTGGTGGGCCAAACCTGAGTAGCCAGTCTCGATCCCTGTGCTGATGGCCATTTGTGTAACACCAGATATATTTCCACACATGAAATAAAAGAGAGAGGTAGGGTTTGGAGAGAAAAAACATAGATAACTCCAATGCCACATTATATTAATTTTTCAATATATAAGCAAATATAACACATAACTGTGTTAACCTTTGCCACATCCTGATATAATGTGAAGGCATTACTGTGCCATAAAATGCATCAAACTCAGTGCTATTATAAATAATATGAAAACAGTTAGGTGACTATGGCATATTGGCTATGCGTATTCCAAGTAAATACATCCAGTTACACAAATGGAATGTTTAAGGTAATTTAATATGGCAGTAAATAATTTTATGTACTATCTTGCAATAAAAGGTAATTGCTACTGCTGAGAGCTGAACCCACAAACAGCAAAGCTGATTTACTCATTGCATAATGCAAAGGTCAAGAACTATTGGAACAGGCATGTATGCTTGATATAAAGGCTAGGCATGCCTACTCAAGCTCATATGCACTGATGGTCTGAAATCTGTTAAGATTAGCTACATTACTGAAGTACTTATGACCTTGCTTGCATTCATACCTGGTCCCTGCTGATCTTTTGCCTCAATGGTGCATAAAAATCATTCCTTTTGCACCTCCTTTTTCCTAGCAATGTCCACAGCAGCTGCACAGAACACAAAAAAAGAAGAATAAGGCACATCATGAATAACTGTATTGGCTGGCCAATGCATGGTGCATGGTGTTATATATGGTCTATATTATAACATCGAAGTCTTACAACTTCGAATGTTATAGTATCGAACCCAGTAGAATGAAACACCAGAAAACAGAACAGTCAGAATAGCAAATTTTTTCCCAGGGAAACAAACATACACACAACACAAGCACATCAAAATAAATAATTCACACACAAACACTTCACAAAACCCTACACTAAACCATACATGCATACACCACTAGCTATCCATTTACCTTAACCCAACCCTAACTCTAAGGTCCATTACTATCGCACACTCATCTTACCCAGTCCCTAACCCTAACTCACCTACCGTACCCTAACCCTCACGTCCACACAATTGCACACTTACCTGACCCAAGCCCTAACCCTAACTCATCTAACCCATGCCCAATCACACACTCACCTTCATTCGCACACTTACCTTTACCCAGTCCGTAACCTTTGCTCCACAGTCGAGGAAATAGAGAAGCTGCAGAAATGGCCCACCAAATACTTTCCCTAGGAAAGTATTCGGTGTTCTGCAGCTTCGCTATTTCCAGCGTGTGCTCTACTGGGTTTGATATTATAACATTCGAAGTTGTAAGACTTCGATGTTATAATATTGACTCATTATATTGGCTGGTGATCAGTCACTACTCTTACAAAACTCAAGGGTGTTGGCAGTTTTAAGTTCTGCCTCCCATCAGCTCAGGAAGTCCTACTAGTGCCCTTAATGTCACTATAATGGTGATGACATTGCTCCCCAGTGTGTGGAATGCCTGTTGCACTGACGACAGCCTTGGCCAAGTTATTCCAAGCCTCAGCCTTATACTGAGATCCAGTATAATTCTCCTACAGAAGTGTATGGCTGCAGTGCTTTATGATGAATGCCACAAATATCCTGGACTGCTCTCCACACCACCTTTCAGTTCTAAATGTAGCAACACCCTCACCTTTGCCTACTATGTCTTCTGAAGAACACTTAGAAATATGACTCTAAATTTCCACCTACTTCAGATCTCATATGTAACAGCCTATGAGTAGTTACAGGCAATCTTGACTGCTGCATTTGTGCAGTTAAAATCATAAAGGTTGGCTGCCAGAAAATATTGGGAATGATTCATTCAAAATACACTGATGCTCTGAGAAATGGCAGTGAGATATGGCCATGTGTGATGCTCGCTGTACTAGAAATATTGCACTGTAAAATTATCAAATGTTTTATGATGTTAGCTAAGATTAGTGTAGTTTAGAGGTAACATTTTATAAATTAGGGCATAATGGGTAGGTGGGACATACAAAATATAAGCTATGAGTAATATCACCCGAGAATGGAACTCTTGACTAAAAAGAAGACCAAAATGCTACATGTTGTTTAACTGTCAATGCTAAAGGAGAACTCTCATTCTATGTTATAAGTTGACTCGTATTTTAATTTTCTCCAACTTCTACAGCCACTTTGCTTCCCAATCTTTTTGTACCTTATCGCTTGCCCTCATACTGCACTTATTTCATAAATTCTGGCTTTTCCTTCTTCCCTTACACCCACCACTAACTACAATTCCTTGTATGTCCATTTATCTTCCTGCTCATTTTCATAATTTCTTCTTTCCTATCTTTCTTATCAATTCTTATACTATATTACTGCTTGTTGCCTGTAAATTACTATCCTCAAAAACACCCCAGTTTGCTATTGCAGCTATCATTCTATAAATATGTTATTGTATTTAATTTTTGTATTCAATAATCAGCCAATTTAAATTAATTTCTCTCACTTTTATACATTAAAATGCTGTGTTCATGTAAGAAATATTTAAAAATCATGTAAATAAGCTAATATATAGATGTTTTACTCTGCAATGTGTATTGTGTGCAACTTAAATCTGGAGCTTTTCTCCCTGGGTCTCAACTCTCAGCTGAAAATAGGTTTTACCCAGTTGGAGCTTGCTTGATACAAATAAATAAATATACATAAATAATGTAGGAATTTCAAAATGAGTGGAGATGTAATTATGACATCCCTGTATATATGTGTATGTGACATTTACTTGTCATAATACTGGTGTTATATGTAAAACCCAGTATTAATTTCTGTAAATAAACTTCATATGCATTGAGTTGCATGACCTGAGTAATAAATGTTGGTGTAGGTGCCATACATACTTTACATGACATACTGTCATTCACAAATAATTATATGCGATTAGTCATATTTTTTTCAAATAACTATTGCACATAGTATACTTGTGTAAGTGTAATTGAAATTAAAAATCATAATTTTTATCCTTATACTTTACACAGATTATAGCTGACGTATTTATCAATCATTGCACGCTGCTGTGTAGCAAAGTTAATTCTTAATAGTTTTAATTCATGTTACATGCCTAATAAACATTCTATGACAGTAATTATTCTATCTATAAACTGGATTTAAACCCTCCATTACCACTGATACATTAAAACCTTGAGCCACAGAAAAATGTGTTCTGTTTAGCAATCAGCACAGCACTTATGGCATTGATCCATTTAACAGTGTTTGCCACATGATAATTTGCATTAATGTTACACATCTTTATGCCTTCAGGTAATGCCAATTCTAAAAGTGTATTGGGCAAGTTATACGTAACAAACCTGTGCAGTTGGATATAACCTACTTGCTATTCACACAGGTTAGTACTAAGCGAACTGCCCTTGTGAGCCATTTTAAGCCTAGCCAATTGTCCTGTGTGAGACTAAAACCCTGCCCCTTGTGTTTGTAAGGCAAACACCTTAACCATTAGGCCACCCTCCCAACCACAAAGACAAATTCTACAGTTTTTCAAGCAAAAATGTGTGTTGTTTTTGCATTTCACTTTGTTGGTAAAGATGGCCCCAAAACATTTTTCAGAGCTGAAAATCTCTGCCATGACATGAAAGTATGAACACACAGTGCCTCACTTCCTGGATTAATGTATAAACTACTGTATTTTCATGTTAAATGCATCAGAACTAGTATCTTTCTTCCTAGAAAGACAAGTTCTTAAATAACTGTTGCAGATGGATTATCTTACATTGAAATAAGAATATGAAGGTGTAGTAGTGAAACCACAATGTAAATAAAACGCAGCTCTTCCAAAGGGGTAATTTACATTAATTATTCACAATGCTTTTTTTGCAGCTTTATGTAAATATTTGCTTAGTACCTGCTTTGGCATCACAGTGTGGGTGTAATTTTAGAAAAAAATGATTAAACAGTGTAACTAAAAAGTCAAACAGCACACTATAATCTGTATATTTTGCAAAATGTTTTGCATCATTATCATGAGACATAAAGGAAAAAGTAATTAATTATAAAATAAAGATGATTCCAAACAATGGCTGACACGTTTTAAGAAAGGGGCCATATAGGAGATTACATACACTCCTTTTGACACACCATATACAAGTAATAATTACATTTTTTTTAGGAAATGTATTACTGCTGGAATTACTATTTTGGGAAATATGGATAATTAATCCAGAATGCTACTGATTTTCTTTTCTCACAGTTTAGAAAATGTCATTTTTACATCATGCATATCAAATTTTATTACTACTAGCAATAGTTCAGTTTCCAGTAATAAAATATTTGGGTCACTGTGAATGGATCCTTGAAATTATCAAAAGTTGTAATCAGACCCTGCCTTATTGTTCCTTCCACACATATGTTACAACATTAATATGTTGAGGCAGAGAAACTGTAATAATAACTGTCTTTTTGTCAGTTATTGCTAAGCATTATTAGCATTATACATATGACAGTTTTATTTAAATGAAATATATTCCTAGGGGAAGGTATAAATGCATTCCAAGCCCTACCCCCTGCTGGAAGTGGTAACTACACCAAAGCTTACACTCAAGCCCTGTGCAATCACTTGTATAAGTGTACAGGCTTGGCTGTTCCAGAGAGAATCAAGGCCCGAGCCCCAAGGAAAAACAAGCCACCCTGGTGGACATCCAGCATCACCACACTTTACAACAAACCCAAAATGTTGCTGTCTAAGAAAACTAAGACAAGGCCCCAACAATGGAAAAGCACCCTCCTCAGCCTCAACAGGCAAATAAGACAACATTTCAAATTCTCTAAGGATACCTTTGAAAAAAAACACCTAGCAATCACATCCAAAGATAATCCTAAGGCCTTTTATAGCTACATACATAGCCTAAATGGTAGGACCCAAGCATGTACTGAACTATTGACTAACTGTATCACACACACACTGATCCCACAGAGATACCAAACATGCTAGTGGACAGATTTGATGAAACTTTCACTCCCCTATCCCCATCAAACTTATCACAAACCTTACCCTCAACTTCCCCACCACCCTGCATATGTAAACAGCAGGTCATTAAAGCCTTCTCTAAGGCAAAAATCACAACCTCTATGGGATCAGATGGCATCCCAGGCTGTCTTCTTAACAAACTAAAACATGAACTAACATCATCATTAAGTACCCTATTCAAGCAAAGCCTATCCACAGACTTTGTTCCTGCAGAATGGAGAACAGCAACAGTTATTCTCTTCCACAAAGGTGGCTTAGCAACAGACCTGGGGAATTATAGACCCATAAGTCTAACTAGCTTCATTTGTAAGGCCATGAAACGCATCATCATGGACCTCATAAATAAAGACTTAGGTGACCTCCACACTCTGGATCCAACCAAATTCAGCTTCAACAAGCGCAGATCCTGTCTGTTAAACCTGGTGGATTTCTTTGAAAATGTGACCAGGGCTATTGACAAAGGCAAATCTGTGTACACAGCATACCTCAACTCAGAAAAGGTCTTTGATACAATTTCACACTAAGACATTATCAATAAACTTAGCAAACTGAATATAATCCTCTTTGTTCTAAGATGGGTTGCCAACTGGCTCATGAACCAGTCACACACTATTAAATTGGCTGACTCCAAATCAACCAACAGGCCTGTCACCAGTGGGGTGTCATAAGGGTCAGTGCTGGGCACCCTACTGTTTGGCATATACTTCTCAAAAGTTCAGGCCAAAACTAAGGGGCTGTGGTTAATCAAGTTTGCAGATGACTGCAAACTGGGTGTAATTATTGTATCCCCAAATTATGTCAGTGTACTTCAGAAGGGTCTTACACAGACCAGTGGCTGGTGTCTTAGTCATGGTCTCAAACTGAATGCAAAGAAAAGCAATAAAATTATCTTCGGTAAAAACAATGTCCCTTCACACTATCAAATTAACAAAAACAGTGTACCAATGAAGTGATAAGGTATCTAGGATCACAAGTAGACTGCAACCTTAACTTTGACCACTATGTGTCTGCTGTAGTAGTAAGGCCTTCCATGTAGCACACTTGATTAACAAAGGCACCACCTCTAGAACAGAGGAGATTTTAACCCCTCTATACCCATCACTAATCAATCCCATAATTGAGTATAGTGTCCCTTTTGGCATGTACTGTACAAAGCACCTGCAGCAACTAGAGAGTCCTCAGGGTTTCTAACAAAGAAGAACAAGGGTCTCCACCATGTGTCTTACACAGTCCAACTAAAGTCCATGTCACTATACTCTGTATCATATAGACCTCTTAGGGGAGACTTATGCCTGGCTTACAGAGCAATCTCCACCCCAAACCTAATGAATCTGCACATCTGTAAATAAAACAGAGTTAGAGCTACCCATTTTGGGGACCTAAATATGGCCTGTGACTTGAATAGGATGTGCTGGAGGGACAGATTTGTCTCCCAGCGACTACCACATCTTTTAAATAGGCTGACAATTCATGTGAAGCAGAGCACCTCTATGACACTGTTCAAAAGGAACCAGGATGAGTGGATAGGGGACCTTAAATTCTTACTGGAGATATTATCCACAACCATCCTAGACATGGTCAGTCATTACTAAATACAATCCTGGGTATTGACTAGAGTATCTGTGGTATATTCTATGGTATTACATTGGGATGAAATGGCTAGGCTTGAAATTACCTCCAAGTTGAAAGCCTAGTAATCTCCTATGATCCTATGATCCTATATGACCAGTGTTATTTTTAACGGAATTCATCAAAGAGTATGGGTATCACATTTGGCATTCATTTCACAGAGCTGAGTTGTTCAGTTCACAATAAAAAGTGTGTGACAGTTCTTATTCTGACCTCCTCCGTAAAACTATCTGTAAACAGGATTCAAACACTACATTACCTGTAATTATTATATAAACATACTGCTTTAACACCTAGAGCTACAGAGAAAAGTAATTGATGGATGCCTTTTCTCCACTCAGTATTGTCCAGGGTGCTGACAGAAGTGCACCAGTACCAGCCTTATTTACACTACTGACAGCATTCCAAATCAATGTTCTGAGATTTTTTTACTTGTACAGTGAGCTATCATTGACTTCCAGTGACCACTAACAGCAATGATAAACTCTGCAGAAAGGATGAAGCCAAATAAATAAATAAAATAAAAGAGAACTATGAAAAAATGTATCTGTGAGATAATTTCTCAATTCTGCGCTCTTATACCATGAAAATGTTGACATTAAGGATTATTAGTTTCACATAGACATCACTCTCTCTTTCTAGATATGAACCTTGAAACAATGGCATTAACATAAAACATTAGGAAGATCAGCAGTATGTGGCACATACAGAAAAGGGTGTATTAGGCAGAGAAATTGAAGCACATTTACCAAACTCTGACATTCTAACATTTTAATTTTATTGAGTAATATATCCAAGTTATCAAAGTTGTCTTTTGTCAATTGACAGATGATGTCCACGTACTTTTGATATTAGAAAAGCTAATCTAACAAATCATGTCCCAGTAATGACAATTATGTGCAATACAAGAGGGTGTTTTTCCCTTTCCTTTGTGAGCATTAATTGACTTTTGATACATTTTTAAAGAGATAGTACTATGTTTTTAATGTATTTATATAAATCTTGCTTGTTTCTTTATCATGTACTTCACATAGCTTACATGCAATTTGCATCACGCACATTTACTTCTTAAGCACATATTCAGAAATGTGTTATAATGTTTTCTTTTCTAAATAAGTCAAAGTAATGTCATATTTCTTTTGTAAGTTTATTCTCCCTGACACACCCAGTGTGAGTGTACATCAAAATGGCAGTTATTCATGCACTACTACTAATGCGTCTCACTTGTAGGCCCTTAGAAAGCCCCACTTAATTCATGTTCTAGTACTACTAGGGCATGAGCACTGTATCATTTAGGTCTTCACATTATGTTTCCTGCCCATCACTTTGAGTGTATTGCGTGATTTATGAATAATGAGTTGACACCTGATTTGCATATTCACAGTGTCCAGTGTGGTTAATTTGCACTATATAAGTACAACCTGATGCGAAGGCAAGTGTATTACAGGAAGGGGGATTGTTTGAAGTCACCATCATGAAATACTGCTATTTCATTGCTGCAATTGCATTACTTTTTTTGGACTTTAATACAAATTATGTAATGGTATGTTATGTTTCTTTACAAATAAATTATTTAAACAGTTGTGATGGCTTGTTTTTCAAATAACATTGTGTAATTTCTGAAATGTATCCATTTGTGCTGGTATAGAAAATATAGCAGTTTTTATGTAAAATATCGTCAGCTAATGTTTCATGTCTTTATAGCAACATTTGTCTGAAGATGTGGACAAGTGATAAAATTTTTATATGGCTAGTAGCAATTCAAAGGTTACATTTTATTCCAACAAAACTGTGCTAAGCCTATGTAAATGTCTGACATCAACAAAACTTATCCCAAATGGTGACCTTTTCATTTCCTACACTTGATTCATTGTTAATGCTGATATCTGTTAAGATGTTACAGATTTTTTCATCCTTACGAGGTTTGATATTGGATTGTATATTGGGATGGGGGGAGTACACTTATGTATTATGTGTGTATTCATATACAGCAGGAACCTGCAGTGCAATTCTTGGCAGAAGGCAAGTTTGATACGTAGTACCGGGCAGATTAATATTTGTTGCATATATCATGCATGAGTTACTGTCAACAATGCTGTACAATTGAGCCATGATTTAACTCACTGATGTACAATGTTGCATATGGGGTAACCATTTTTATCTTTTCTTAACAGCTTAATCTCTAACCTTGGTTAATGGTGCTGCTACAAGTTGTATCTTCTGGGATTGACTCTGTCTGATGCTCACAGAATATAACCATTACGTGGGTAAGTAAAGGTTGCTAATTTTGTATGGATCACTGTTACTGTTTGCATGTCCTTAGCTTCTTATGTTTTTACTTATATATTGAGTGTGTGTGCTATCTGTCATGAAATGAGATACTGCCAGCCCAGCTATCTGAAATTTTGTAAATAATTGTATGTCATTTGTGAATATCAAAATGATTCATATGCTTGTGTTACAAATGTATTAGAACTGTATGCCATATAAGATGTTTTGTACAGACGTGTGCTGAAGAGGTATTTTACAAAGTATTGTTTAAAGATGCAACCACAGCATGCCCTACTGGATTAGAACAGAAATGTACCTGCACTATTGTAACTGTTTAGATGTATACATTTTAACAATGGAAACTGGAACACAAGAGGTTAACTTCAGAAATATAGCTGAAATTAAATTACCTTATGGCCACGTAATAAAAGGATGCTATCTTTCAGTTTCAGTGCAGTAACAGATACAATGTCTAGAACTAAAAGTTTTCTGTATTTTCTTGGAAGTGTTTTATTGTTTTATGACTTCCAGGATCTGGCTTAGATCTGATTTTTACAGGTAGATGCTAAATGCTACCAGCTGCATCAGTGGGGAGGGGGGGTTACCTGTGATAGAGTCAGATGACAAGAAATCGTGCCATTCTGCAAGCTATCCCAGCAGTAATAGTAGGAATATTAATTTACGAACTCTCTGAGAGATAGGCAGCATTCTGTATTTTGTCTTTGACCTGACAACATCAAGATCTACTCACCACATCTGGCTTGCTGCTCTAATTAAATAAGTGTTTAAATAGCTTTGCTACTGATCAAACTAACATTTGTATTGATAGTAACATTACACAATAAGATTGGGCACCCTTTGTTAAGAGCCTTAAAGTACCTGATAAAGAGGTGGCTGGTGGCAGTAATAACTACCTTATAATCTGGGAAGAAGAGGAATAGCTAGCAAACCTGTGTGAGCCTTTCCCAGGTGTGTGTGTGTGTGTGTGTGTGTGTGTGTGTGTGTGTGTGTGTGTGTGTGTGTGTGTGTGTATGTGTGTGTGTGTGTGTGTGTGTGTCTAAAACAAAGCTCCAGGAGTGTGTGCGTTAGCTACTTGGGCAGAGACATGAAGCACTGGTTGAACACAGAGATTGTTGGAGGTCTTGGCTTGGACATTCAATTGAGATCTCAACTCTATAGCTGTGCCAGTGGGGAGTCTTATTGGTGATCTGGAGAAAGAGGGAGAAACCAGCCCTGGACTGACTGTGGTCTCTGTGAGCTCTTAAGGGAAATTGTACTTGATGCAGTGAGCTGCATCTGGATATATTGATTGGGCACCTGTCATCCTCTCAATGTATGTCCCCCACTGGTGCTAGTGATGAGGATTGAGGCTCCTTGATTACTGGGCCAGTGGTGGGGCATCACACTATGCTTTGCTGCTTAGCCAAGGCCATAGCATGTTGTGCATGAATACCTATGCCAGGATCATCTATGTCTGCTGTTTTTTCTTCAGACTTCTTCTGCTTGTCCTGCTGCTCTTGTCTGTGGTGCTGGTAACTGTGGTCCTTGGTCTTGTTGTCCTTGTTGAATCTGTTTCCTGGCAATTATATTGTGCAACATGGCACAGACTGTGAGTATTTTAGGAAAGGTGGCAGGGCCATACCTCAAGACACCATCAGACACATCTAAATTTTATTTCTAGTAAGCTAAATATGTGTTCAACATTATTCCTGCTTTGAGCACGGACATCATAGTATCTTTGTTCAGTGTGGTTGTGTGGGTTTGTCATGGGTATCATTAGCCAATGTTCCAGAGCATAACCTTCATCCCCCATTAGATGCTCTTGTGGAAAATCACCCCTAGGAAACCTTACCTACAGGTCACTTGTGTGCCATATGTCCAAGCCTTGGAAACTGCCAGGGTTGCCTGCACACACATTGTGGATGATCCCTTGAGCATTACAGAGCACCTGACAGCTGACATAGTAGTATCCTTTCCTGTTGATGTACCTCATTCTCTGTCTACCATGTGGGGCTTTTATTTAAGTCTGTGGTCACCAGAACATCAGGGAATGTTTATATGGTATAGTAATGGTGCATGGTTGTAGGTCTCTCCTCTGGGGAAACCACACATGATCCCTTACATGTTGTAGCATTGCATTTAGAAATTGATGCAAATTTTCTTGAGGTTGAGGCTATTGACATCCCAATATATCTCCTGTGGGTCTGTGAAAAGTGCCTGTAGGTATAACATGCCATGATACATATACTTTAGTTTGATCTGGGATGGTTCTCCACAATTTCACTGTGGCCTCAAGAGGCAGAGTTTGAATATTTCATATAAGATCTCATTGTTCACACTGTACACTCTATAATAATGTATTATGAAGTACATGACAAGTCAAACATGGTCTGAAGACCCTTTTCCTTCTAAGATGAGGTCTTGCAGCAGCATCACCTTGTATTAAAGCCTGTTCCACTTTCAGGTTAATGACAGCAGCAACAACTCCTTATATTTTCTTCCAAGTGTGCTTGTGTCTGTAGTCCAAAAAGTATTGGAACTTAGAGAAGTGCAGCTGGTTAAACCAGCTCCTTGGGCTCGTGCTATGTATTAACACCCCACACTCTTAGCTCTTCACGTGAAGAAAAAAAAAGCACCTCACTTTAGCAAGCTGATTGCAATGATCATCTTATTACAGTTAGATGTACACCCCCAGCTCTTCCATTAAACAGCAATAAATAAATAAATAAATAAATCAAACAGACATTTTGTCTACTGGCACACCAACTAGGTGGCCAGATGCATGACATACCCTCCCTCCTGCCCCTTCCATTCAGGTCCCATTTGTGTGCCCTGCTCCCAATTCTCCTTCAACTTATTTTATTAAAAATGTCTTCTCTTAAACTTTTGTAAACTGTTTGCTACAAGTGTAGCAAACAGTTGATACAGTTTACACCTTGACTGCATAGAGTACTGCAGTTTAGACCAGACACAGAGCACTGCAGTACTCAGATTTGACTGCAAATGCAATACCGTCTTTAAAAAGCCAGTTTTGCATTAAAGAGAGATCAGAATCAGCTGATTATGACTCCAACACTTTGTAACCAGGACAATTGCCCTCTTACCCTGCCCTAGATACACTACTGGGAATTGAGTCTAAGAAGGAGTGCAGCATATATGCACACATTTTATAAGTTCTTGAATCACTTTGCCATGTTGAATTGCATCATTAGCATGTGTTTCTCCTACTTATGCCTTAATTAGTATATTCTGCTACTAACCTTTGTTTTGAAGAATGGCGCTGCATGCAGAACTGTTTAATGAATATCATACTCTTTTTTATTGCAAAAGAATTGAGGGTGAACTTCTTCATACCACTCAGCTGTCCAGACTTTCACAGAATATCCAGATTTTTCCTCATATTTTTGTCTGTTCCTCATGAAATTTGTGGTTTTCTGACAAATCACTGAGAATTTAACTTCCCAAAATAATGACAGACATTTGAGTTTCAGACTTCATATTCTTCATAAAATGCATGCTAACACAACACATTTTGTTCTAGTAACTTTTTAAGTTTATAAGAGCAATATTTAAAATGTGTTACTATTTTTTGCCTTTGCCCCCCCCCCCCATTATGTTTGGCCTTGTCCAGATGTTTTGTGCTATGAAGTTGAGAGGTGTGATGTCCTTTTATTCAATTTTGTTAATCAGGTAATGTTCTTTTTTACTGAGCCTATTAACTATTGAATCTGAGACTGTAAACAACTTCTGGCATTACTGAATTACATTCTACAAGTTAGTTGTTCAAGATTTTGAGTTTTCAAATTATATTTCAAATATTTCATGACAGCAGTCCATGCTCAAACTGAAATAGAAAAAAGAAGGAAAAACTGGAAAATGAAGAGACTTTCAAAATCTTATAAATGTAAAAGTTTAAAAATGAACCACTTAAGTAAGGATAGTAACAAACTATTAATTATAACCATGTAGCTCTGAATTCTGCATGCAGAAAGCTGAATTTCTGAAGGGAATAAAATCATATATGCAAATCATACTTGACAGCTGGCCCGTACAGTGGAATACCAGACTGCAAAAGGGCATTATGATGTCAACAACCTCAATCACCCTTTCTACTGAAAGATTCACTGTATCCCATTATCACCTACCCAGACTGCATCAGTGTGTCCATTAAAATGGAAACTGTCACAACACTTAGACATGTTTGTTAAGATTTGCTGTCTGCACAGTTTTTGAAATAAATAATTCATCCATATGAAGTGGAAATTACAGAGACATGGCAACTGACTGCATGCACTTCCCTGTACTCAGTAACTGTAATTAGAAATAATCACACTACTAATCTAGGAATATATGTGTGTGTGTGTGTGTGTGTGTGTGTGTGTGTGTGTGTGTGTGTGTGTGTGTGTGTGTGTGTGTGTGTGTGTGTGTGCGTGCGTGTGTGTGTGTGTGTGTGTAGGGGGGTAGAGCTAGTAACAGACTTTACTGCTTTCTTAATAACCTAACTTTACATGACTTTATACCGCAGTAATAAAAGAGGTAAGCAATCTAGATGATGTTGTCATTTAGTTGCTTTGTCATCAGTATACACACTCAATCAAAGAGATGGTCACACACATACACATTGTATACCCTAATATACTATGCTTCAGATTTAAATATACAGTCAGTGCAATAATATAAACATTCTTATTTGATTACAGTGAAATATGTTTAAATTATTGTTCAAAAATGCAGTGGAACATATATCAATTTTCATATAAAACATTTTCACACACAGATCTACTCTCAGAGGAAGTCTTATGTGATTCTCAAAATGTCATTTCTGTAACATGACTGGCTTTGGACATGAATGCTGGAATCCTCAAAAATATGTACACATGCATATACTTGTACACTAGCATCTTCAACACAACAGATTTTACCTAACACTTGTAGTGTATGGAGTGCCACAATTATGCTCTAAAACTGGGCTAACTATATGTACCTTTCAGATGTCAGAAAAAAGATTTTTTGTTTAGCACCTTTGACTTGAGTTAAACTCTAGCTTCACATTAGATCATTAACAGAGGTCAGTAGCCAATACAGAACAGAGACTGAAAGCACAAGCATATTTGAAAGCTAAGTACTTTAGTCAGGTTTTTCAGTATAGAAAACTGACTGAAGAGTTTAACAGGGTTTAAAGCTGTTTGTACTTCCTGTCACTGTTCTGTGGTGGCTGGTGTCTATATTCTGGTAATAATTCTTTTATGGTCAAAGTTGTACAACACAGTGCCTGACCCATAACTTGGGTGAGATGAAACAGGCAGCTAGCTGCTCCAGGCATGAAATCTTAGTAGGTGCAATTGGTGGCTGCTTAATATATTTTATGAAGCTACTGTATAGAATCATTCAGTGTCTTTACTAAAGCTTTTTAGAATTCAAGTAGTGAAGACCTTTTTTTATTTTTACATTTTTCTTTTGATTCCTCCACTTTTAGTTGAGGGGGTGCCAAACTGGGGAACCACACAGGGTAATAGATAACCTAGCTACATTACTGATTACTGCTCCCATACTTTTTTTTCTCTAACATTTGTTGCACACGGGAGCTGGCAAAGCTATATGTAGTATAAAGAATTGTGATCGTGTCTCACTGACCAAAACTAACTACTTATAAGTTTTTGATATGGATGTCAAGTGTCACCTGTCAAGCTTCATACTTGAGGTGAGTTTCTTTACATCCATGTGTTGGAAACCTAACAAGCTGGTTATAATGGAAGACACAATAGGATCATAGGATCATAAGATTGTAGGAAATACAATGCAAATGAGTCACACAATGTTTTTTGCCTTGCAAATGCTGGCCCTAATGCTATACCCAGCCTCTCAAGGAAACTAAATCATGTTAGTCCTGGAGTATATTTATTGATATCCATTTTATTATCCAAATGTAATTTAAAGTATGCTAGAGAGTCACTATTTAACTTGTAGGAGGAATAGGAGTTGGATAAAAAAATTGTCTCTCCAGCATGTTGTAATTATATGTTGGTGGAGATTTAAGTCCCTAGTTAATGGTATTAATAGAGTTATTTGGAGATACAGGAGATCGAGGAGCACAGGGCCCCTAATGGCACAGAAGGCAAGGCATAGTTCTCCCCACAAAAGCATGGTAACTCAGAGACATTAGCCTAGTGATTGTCTTAGTTATAAACCTCTTAGACTTCTCCATTTGCTTAACATGTCTAAAAAATTACATCCTGTGAAGTTTTACTCAATGATTAGTCTAATTATGGCTGCATAAAGAGAGATTATAACTTCTTTTGATGTACACAATATGCTTTTAATTATTATTTTTGATAAGTAGAAGGATTTTTGTGACAACTGCCACTACATGGTGATCAAGTGAGATGCATAATGACAATACTGTATGCTGAGGGAGAGATGTTTACAAAGTGTGATAATACTACACTTCTTTTGCATTTAGTTTTAGCCCTTTTCCCACATACTACTTGTTTATGAAGGATAATTCCTGTTGTAAGAAATGAGTATCAGAAAAATATTTGAAAATAATGTCCAGTTTTCAGTCATTTGCATGTTTAGTTGACCAAAGTTCCTGATTCCATGTCTGGACACCGGAAAATTAAATGTCAAAAAAGAAGAGACACCAGAACTGAGTCCTGGGGCACAGAACTAGTTACCTGTATTTTCTAGGGAGGCTCCTTACACATTAACTATGCAGTTTCTATATTTTTGCTTGTTGGCTGTTCATGTCAAGACATTTAAATCTACTTTTAAAGGACTTAACTTGTGTATGATACCAGCATAGGGTAACATGTGAAATCTAAATCCAAATAAGTCTTGTAAACAAAATGGCTTCTGTCTACAGCCTGAGTGACCTTCTTGAAGAAGTTAACTAAAGTGAGTAGAAAGGATTTGTTTTTGGCAAACCAAAATTATGTGAGTTTAGCCTGATATGTTTTTTGATATCATAGTTTATCAGGGCAGACATGATGATGTTCTATGGCTTTTCAATTCATAGTCCATAGTTTACCAGGTCAGTGGTACAACTGCTCTTGTGCAAGGTCATCACCAGTGTAGTTTGCCATTCTTCAGTGACAAAAAAAAGATAAAAACAGAAAGCACAGCAACAAACACCAATAAGCAGTTAAACACTGTGCTAAAGTAATTCCAAACACACAGAAATAAAGTAAAACCCTTTAAGGAAATTATAATTAACCACTTTTATCCTTAAAGTATACCTCACGGACAAATCCTGTACCTAAGATCAGGTTAAACTTCATAAGGAGAAGCTCCACAAGGGCACGTTTGGTGTTATTTATTAGGCATCCATGTAAATGATCAGGCCCATGGAGGTAGTATTTTTGGTTTTAGGCAGCTTCTTCAGTATGTGTTCATTTGTGATATTAGGACATGTAAAGAATTTGGGAATTTCTGGAATTAAGATAGTTGTTTCAAGGGTAAAGTCTGCAGTAAATCTGTCTAATAGTAAAGTTGGTATGTCGGTCTCAAAGGTAATGCTATTTTGGATAAGTTCAGAGAACCGCTGGATATTATTTCTTAGTTTCCCAGTGTAACCAAAGAAGGACTTGTAAATATCCTTAGGTTCCGAAGCTAATCTGAGTTTTTGATTTGCCTTACTAGTCTTAATAGTAACTTTTAATTCCTTGCTGAAATTGTTGATGAAGTTTTTAACATAAGGAATTTGAAATCAGTTGTATAATTTAAGAATTTATTTCTCTTGTTATACAGCTTATTTAAGTTAATGGACCATTAGGGTGGTTTATTCTTAAATGTCCCATTATATTTGGCTGTAGTAGGGACTGTCATATCCTGGAACATATCAATGCAGGAATAGTATTCCATTTGTATAAATAGCAGGAGTGTCAGGGTTAGGTATGGGCCTTTGTCTTTTTCTGAAAAGATTTCAACCCTGCATAACCTAAAGCACTGCTGGTGATTCCCTGCCAGGTGAGGAAAGTAAACCTATATTTTTTATCTGTGAGTGATAAAGCTACTTTCTGTTTTACCTGCTCCATTTTATTTTTATTATGTTTTAAGAAATCTGCTTGGCCTGGTGTTTTTGTTCCATGTGAAACATTGACACTTAAATTGGCTAAACTGCAAATTTCACATGTTTTTTATTGGGTAAATTCTTTCTTGACTGATACTTAAATACACAGTGAATGTGTTGGCCTTTGTAGTCTTCTGAAAAGATTTCAAGCCTGCGTAAACTAAAGTACTGCTTGGGATTCCCTGCTAGTATTTCCCACCCACCTTCTCCTTCTTTGATTTACCTTTTTAAACCTAATGTTTTAAGCTGTCCACCCCAACTGTAAATTAAATGTAATAGGCTCCTCCCCTTCTACATTGCTGTTGATATTTTTGAATTATTTATTTGCCTTTATTTGTGCTTATACTGAAAAAGTGTGTTTTGCCTGTCATTGTCTATACTACTAATTTATTTGCTCTGAATTTATTATCTAGCTAGCTGTTGGATTATACTATATTTTTACACTCTAGCAAGCACATATTTTACATCAAGTGGTCAGTGGATTTTCCATCTTGTGCACTGGGAAGTAACCTGCTCTGTTTAGGTTGGTGAAACACTTGAGATTTCTCCATGTAGTTTTATTGGCTGGAGGGCTTATTAATCAGCTTATCTTGTTCTTAGTGCCTTTATAAATTCTGTACAATTGAGTGTCTCTTGGCTCATTTATACAAATGAAAGTAATTTTATTGAATAATCACACTTTTATAAGCTGTTTAAAGTATACTGCCATATATACCACATGTATTTGTGGTAGCATTTTGTATCTTTTAAGTTTTTTGTGATAGCATTTCATACTGGACAATCTTTTGCTGTACTTTTAAATTAGGAGGACTGAGATTATTCATCTAGTCACAGTAGGAGTTTACCTGGTCTACCTGAGCTGAGAAGCAAACAAAAGGGATCATATTATCTTTTTGCATTTCTCTTATATACTGTGACTGTACTTTAGCAGTTTCAAAAAAACTGTATCATGTGCTGCTCCTTTAAGTAGTTAATCACACCATATTACATTGCTTCTGTTAGTTGTAGGGCAATTGTGGATAGTTTTTGCGATCTTGTTACACTTGGGGTCCACACCAGCTATTCTACATTAAGGAGGTGTTTTTATGCACCCTTGTGGCATAAGTGTGCTGATCTAACCTGTCTGAGTTGAGGATTGCTGGTGGAATGCTTAAAGGCTTATTGTGTGCTTTCCTGATTAGTGTTAGCTTAACATTTGTTGCTCTTTGCTCATATTTAAGCCTCATGTTTGAGTAGTGCTGCTCTTTGCGCAGCAGTGGTTATCAGTGCCCTGTATAGATGCAAATGCCTAGAAGCTCAGTTTTCCATAAACAGCTGTCAATGAAACCCTTCCATGCTTTTCTGCTGCTCTAGGAGCATCATTGCCTTACTGCTCAAGCTTAGCCTACACAGATTATACGTCCCTCTTGTATTCTCAGTGCTACCAGCACAGTCCTGCCAAATTAACCCATTCCTTTCCCTAATAAAACATACAGTAAGAGCCTATCAAGGATGGGCAATTTCCCCTCATCTCTCTGGTTAGCCTGATAGATACAGGCATCCTGAGGAAATATAGCAATTGTATCATGTATATAGACAACCACTTACTCCTGAACAA
This sequence comes from Protopterus annectens, assembly GCF_019279795.1. NCBI lineage: Eukaryota > Metazoa > Chordata > Ceratodontiformes > Protopteridae > Protopterus > Protopterus annectens. The sequence continues at coordinate 327,563,613 of NC_056725.1, forward strand.
AAAAATACTTTATGTGAGAAATGTAGTTACAGTATGAAATTGAAAGAAAGACTCCCACATAAGGACAAATAGAATTCCAAACAGGTCATCAGCCCACACACACACTTCCCCCACTAAATAAGGACATGACACATAAACCCACATATGCAGAGGTACTCACTAGTAATTTACAAAAAGATCAGAAGCCTCCTAAATGGAAACCTCTTACACAATGCAAAAAACAACCACAACACATAATAACACACACACTAGTATATCAACAAATAAGCGCATAAGCTGTAACTCCAAAAACCCAATGTATTGGTCATAGGTGACTCCATTGTGAGGTGCACAGATGTCCCCCTCACAAGAATGGATAAGGAGCAGGTTATGGCTAGCTGCCTGTCAGGTGCCAGGATCCATCAAGTCAGTCAACCACTCAAGTCACTCAAACACAAGTACCGGTATGACTCCATCATAGTCCATGACAGAAGGGCCTGACGGAGACAGATGCCTGGTGTCAGAGGCATGGCCTCAAGCTCAGATGCCTGGTGTCAGAGGCATGGCCTCAAGCTCAATGCCAAAAAGTGCATTGTCATCCCCTTTGGTAAAAACTTTGTACCCATGAACTACCACATAAATGGCAGACTACTTAACGCCAAATGTGTGATAAGAAACCTTGGGACCCAGTTGGACAGTAGTTTCTCCTTTGATAATCACATCACCACAGTAGTTAGGAAATCCTTCTATGTGGCACACCTCATCACAAAAGGGTTCTCATCCAGGAAAAAAGAGGTCATTGTTCCCCTCTACTCGGCACTCATTAGACCCATTATAGAGTACAACGCCCCTTTTGGAATGTATCTCACAAGACATTGCAGCAGCTGGAAAGGCCGCAGAAGTACCTCACAAAGAGGATTACTGGCCTCAGACAGATGTGCTACACTAACCATCTCAAAAAACTCCAGCTTTATTCAGTAGCATATCACCTACTCTGAGGAGATCTCTGCCTAACATATAAAGCTATGTTAAACCCAGAGCTGTTGGACATGCTACACCTAAATAAATCCCAATCCCTCCAAGCTACATGGTCTAGGGACCTAAACCTTGTCACCACAATAAACAGGACATGCTGGAGGGATAGATTCCTGTCCCAGAGACTTCCTATACTCTGGAACAAGCTACCCACCTATGTCAAACCAAGTTCCTCATTAGCACTCTTTAAGAAAAATCTTGATGAGTGGATGGGAAATAGGAAATACACCCTGGTGATCACTTCTGTGGCTTTGCTCGACAGGGGCACAGGAAATTTACTTTCTTGGGTGGCAGTGAGCCAGGGAACCTTGTTGGATAGGCTTACTTAGGCCCTTGGGCCAATAGCCTAGTACCTACCTATGAACCAATGTGGTGGTGAATGACTTCAGATGTACTTCATTGGACTATATAAAGAGAGACATGACTGAACTCTCTGATTATGTGCCACAGGAAGGTATAAGCCTAGCCTTTAGCAGCATTCTTCCTTCCTCAAGGATGATGTCACAATACAAACTAAAAAGATTGACTTTAAAAACTGGCCTAGCTTTTGGTGTCAGTGCAAGGGAATCCAATATCTGTCAGCCTGGGAAGACATGATCAACAGGTCACGCTGCTTTACCAGAGATGGTCTACACCAGTCACTTCTAGACTTTTGGATACTGACAAATGTGTTAGCCAGCCTTATTGTCCCTTTTTAGGCAGTGTCAAAATAACCAACCTTCCATCATAATAAAATCCTCTCTAGATAAACTCACGGTACAGCTGCTTAATGCAAGGAGTCTAAACAAAAGAAATGCACTCCCTGGAAGCACTCCTTACTTTGGAAGATGCTGACATCTGTGCAGTCGCTGAGATATGGTTCAAAGGTGCAGAAGGCAATCCAGCCATGCAGGGCTACAATGCCTTCCATACAAGAACCAAAGGAGGAGGTGTATCCATCTTCATTAAGCATAAGTACACCTTGAGACCGGTTAGCTAGTATGACTGTCTTGAGCTTCTCCATGGCAAATTAACTATAGGCAAAGCCCCCAACCACCTCATAGCTAGCTATAGGTCCCCCTCCATCAAAGAGGAAATGTGTACTGCATTCCTGGACTTACTGGAGTCACTTGCCATATAGCACAACACCTTACTCATGCGTGATTTTAGTTATCCTACCATTGACTGAGAAACATACACTACCACAAACATGCTGGCTCAGAGGTTATTGGACTTTGTCAATGCAAATGCTTTGTAACAGCTAATCTGTACACCAAAAAGAGGCTCAAATGTCCGGAACATAGTACTCATTAAAATGAGAGAGCAATGCTCCCCCCTCATACCATGTGATGACTTCCCTGGTAAGATTGGGCCATAAATCAGTCTTGTTCAATGTAATTATAAGACCAGATACTCCATCAAGCTCAAAAATGCTTAAGAATTTTTCAAAGACAAATTACCACCTACAAAGTGATAGTATAAGACGTTTTAAAGCCCCCTTAAATGCAGATAACATGGACTCCTAAACAGAGGTGTACACCAATTCCCTGTATAACCACTTAAGCAGTTGTATAGAAATGGCTTTACCTGATCAGATTAAAACCAAGTCTTGCTGAAAAACAGGCCACCATTGTGGACCCCTAGTATAAACAGGCTATACAACAAGAAAAAGAAACTAATGTCCAAGAACAAGATGTAACTTGCTTAGTGAGGAAGAAATCCCTCTCTAGCTTAAAAAACAAATTAGAGATGTTGTCAAGTCATCCAAAGCTAACTATGAAGCAAAAATAGCCTTCCTAGGTAAGGATAATCACAAGGCATTCTTTAACTATGCTACATTGAAAATCTAAAAGGAAATACCCAGCTAAGCGCTAAACTGGTTGTGGATGGCACCACACATACTCAGCCGGCAGTAATAGCCAACCTGCTAACTGACAGATTTGGAGTAAACTTCACCCCCTCCATCCCCACTGGTCATCCCCCAAAGTATACTTGCCAGCATCTCAGCGATCTCCAGGGCCAAGAACACAGCATCAATGGGACCAGATAACATTCTAGGTCACCTCCTAAACAACTTAAAACATGACCTACCAGACCCACTTGGATCCCTGTTTAAACATAGCCTATGAACTGGCTATGTTCGAGCAAAATAGATGACAGCAACAGTAATCCCTCTGCACAGAGGGAGACCATTAACCAACCATGGGAATTATAGTCCCATAAGCTTGACCAGCCTCATCTGCAATGGCCATGGAATGAGTAATTATGGACCTTATTTACAAGGACATATGTAATTTCCAAACTCTGGACCCAACCCAGTTCGGATACATTAAAGGGTAGATCATGCCTGTTAAACATTGTTGACTTCTTCTACAAAGTCACCAAGGCCCTGGATGAGGGAAAGGCAGTGCATACCACCTAGCTAAGGCATTTGTCACAATTCCCCACTCAGTTATTATAGAGAAACTCTCCCAATTGGGAATTAACCCCTACATTAGCAGATGGGTAGCCAACTGGCTCAACAACAGGACACGTGGCCTCACCTCTAGCAAAAGTGCAGTCACTAGTGGCATGCCACAGAGTTCTGTGCTAGCCTAGGCCCCTGTTAATGCTCAGAATTGATTTCTCAGAAGTTCAGGCAAACTAGGACTGCCTAAGGTTGACCAGGTTCACTGATAATTGCAAATTGGAAACAATCATTGAGTCCCTCAAAGATGTTAATATACTGCAGACAGTGTTAAATCAGACAAATGATTGGTGCCATAGCAATGGATTAAAGCTAAATGCAAAAAAAAAAAAAAAAAGCATTATTATTTCGCTTGGAAAAACTGACATCCCTGCTATTTACATTATAGATAGTAACCCCTAAGTTTAGACCCCGTGGTACATGATCTGGGTACTCAGGTTGATAGCAATCTGAACCTTGACCATCACGTATCCACAATAGTAAGGAAATCCTTCTATGTGGCACATCTTATAAGTAAAGGCATTGTATCTAGATCTAAGGATGTTGTAATTCTATTATACTCAGCCCTCATCATACCAATAACTGAGTACAATGCTCCCTTTTCCGTGCACCTCACCGTACACCTGCAGTAATTGGAGAGACCACAGAGATTTCTCACCAAGAAATTAAAGAGTACACAAAACAAGTCTTACACACAAAGACTGAAATCCTTGTCACTGTATTCTGTCTCCTACAGATTGCTAAGGGGTGACCTGTGCTTGGCTTACAAGGCAGTCCCTGACCTGGCCCTAATGGAAATGCTACACATTCAAAAATCAAAGTGCAGGATGGTCACTCAATCTAGGGATCTTAACCAAGCCTCTGACCTGAACAGGTCATGCTGGATAGATAGATACACATCACAGAGACTGCCACTTTTCTGGAAAAAGCTTCAATTCATGTGAAACAAAGCTCCTCCCTGACCCTTTTCAAATGCAACCTAGATCAATGGATGGCTGACTGAAAATTCACTCCTGAGGTGGTGCCCATGTCCTTCCTAGACAGAGGAAGTTGGTATTAACTACCATAGACCCTTATCTCTGTAAACTTTGCTCACCTTACTACTGATAACTGGCTGGGCAACTTGGGATAAATATGGCTAGGTTTGTAAGGACTCTAGGGGCGTTAGCCTAGTAACCTCCTGTGAACCTATGTTGCAAGCAGATTTGAATAGTTCATCATAGAGTCTGAGGAGGTTTGTTCATTTGAAATGTTTGCATTCGTAATTATTGTATTAGAGATTTTTGAAACTGAAGATTACAGGTTTGTAGTCAGAAGGGCTAGAGAACCTAGAAGGATGTTTCATGTAGTGGCTATATTAAATATGACCAGATCATCAATGCTATGTCCTCTATTTGTTTTGTTGACTACCTTTTCTAATGAATTTTTATGTATTAAGGCTTATAATCTTTGAGTAAAACTTAATTGGAAGATATAGGTGTTCCAGTTTATTGAGGGGTAGTTTAAATCTCCATTTATAAGGCTATTTTTGATAATAGGTAGTTCCTCAAGTACATTTTGGAATCTTACATGGTCACCAGGGGACATAAAGGGTGTCCTGTAGAAGGTAACAATCTGATAACTTGTCTTGTTCAAGGTAAGTATATGTTTAATGAGTTCATTCTGTGGGTTTCTCGGAATATGTGTAGGGATGATATAGTCCTTAACAAATATTAAAATGATATGACAGTTTCCATCAGTCTTGAATGCATGATAGTTGTAAAACCCAGGTATGGAAGAAGTATTCTCTTTACTCTGAAAGTCTCAGTATTAGCATAAACATGTATGTGTTCAAGTTATGGGAAAGCTACAAGATCAGGCATTGAGAAGAGACAGTTTAATATGGTTATTTTGGGGTTGGAAGTAGCTGCATTGATATCTGCTATGTTAGGATGTCCTAAAAAAGGCACAGTGGAAACAGCAAGAACTTTAGCCAGGATGTAGAAGCCATGTAACTGGAGATGAAGCCCATTGTAGGTGAAGCAAGCTGGACTGTCAACCACCTTGTCTCATGCTGACACATACTACCACAACTACCACCCTCCAAATGACAACAACTACTAAGTCAATTATGGAAGCCAAGCATCTTTCATTTGTATGTAGATATCCTTCTGACTAATGTCCTGCCTGCAATGGACACTTGCATGGTGACCGCCAACATGTCTTTCTGCATGTCCCTCAGGGTTCTGCATATTTGTCTAGTGGGAGGGACTTCAGAGTCCTTGTGATATCACAGATTCTAGCACAACAAAGGCAACTTACTGTAAACATGTCTTTGTCTAGTCTTGTGAATGTGGAGTCAATGTGCCTCACAATAGCCACCAGTTACTAAGACATTGCTGTTATTATTTATGAAACTTGAGATAGTAAGTTTGCAGCCTACCTCATGGTGAACCTTTACTATGTAGGAACAGGTCTACTTCGTATTATCAAATTATCATCTGAAAATTACATTCATGAGAAGACTTCACAGAAAATGTATTTTAATGAACACCCGAATCACAAAAAAAAAAAAAAAAGCAAATCAAACTCACATAAGAGGGGGGGTTTCAGCCACACATCTCCTAACTAAATATAACAACTCTGAGATTGCACTATAGTGGGGAAAAAGGCAAAGTTCACCATGCTGGCCAAGTTGTTAGTTTCCCAGAGTACAACTTCAGTGATCCAGGTGTTCATTAAAATAAGTCTTCTGTGAAGTAGTCTCGAGAATGTAATTTTTGGGTAAGTGAGAATCCGATAGTATCAGTTAGACCCATGTGAACAGGAAGCTGATGTGGTGGTGGAAATCAGCTGAGCTCTAGTCTTCTTAAATGTAGGAGGCTTCAGCAGTGACTTTTTTACAGCTTCAACATAAGCCATTTTAATGTGGTTATTATGAGACGTGGGTGATAGCATGTGATACTCACAGACCATCTTATTGGGTGAGATGGATGCCTTCAGATTTCATTGGTAGTTGAGCCTCCCTCAGATTGAACTATTCCCATCATGAAGACGTTCATTATCTGTAAACATTTTAAAGTTCCTACACTGTCTGACAGTTACAAAGATGGCAGCAGAAATGATACACAAGTAGGACTACATTTTTTTGTCCTTGTGGATCTCAGATTTAGTTTGGTATAAGTGTTCAATATACACTGCCTTGTAGCCCAATCAGGTGTAAGTTGCAGAAGGAGAGCTAAACTAAGTGAAGGCAAAACTAATTTTGAGCATCTAAGAGCAGTTTAGTGCAGCCATGCACACATTATGTGAAAGCAACAAAGCAGGAGCAGCAACTACGACAGCAGTACAGAGCCTATTCTGTAACACTGAGGGGCACAGTGTACAAATATTAATACCCCTTACAGCAACTACTACAGCAGCAGAGAGCCTATGCTGCAACACTGAGGGGGCACAGTGTACAAATATTAATACCCCTTACAGCAACTACTACAGCAGCAGAGAGCCTATGCTGTAACACTGAGGGGCACAGTGTACAAATATTAATACCCCTTACAGCAACTACTACAGCAGCAGAGACCCTATGCTGTAACACTGAGGGGCACAGTGTACAAATATTAATACCCCTTACAGCAACTACTACAGCAGCACAGAGCCTATGCTGTAACACTGAGAGGCACAGTGTACAAATATTAATACCCCTTACAGCAACTACTACAGCAGCAGAGAGCCTATGCTGTAATACTGAGGGGCACGGCGTACAAATATTAATACCCCTTACAGCAACTACTACAGCAGCAGAGAGCCTATGCTGCAACACTGAGGGGGCACAGTGCACAAATATTAATACCCCTTACAGCAACTACTACAGCAGCAGAGAGCCTATGCTGTAACACTGAGGGGCACAGTGTACAAATATTAATACCCCTTACAGCAACTACTACAGCAGCACAGAGCCTATGCTGTAACACTGAGAGGCACAGTGTAGAAATATTAATACCCCTTACAGCAACTTCTACAGCAGTACAGAGGCTATGTTTTAACACTGAGGGACACAGCGTACAAATATTAATACCCCTTACAGCAACTACTACAGCAGTACAGAGGCTATGTTTTAACACTGAGGGACACAGCGTACAAATATTAATACCCCTTACAGCAACTACTACAGCAACAGAGAGCCTATGCTGCAACACTGAGGGGGCACAGTGTACAAATATTAATACCCCTTACAGCAACTACTACAGCAGCAGAGAGCCTATGCTGTAACACTGAGGGGCACAGTGTACAAATATTAATACCCCTTACAGCAACTACTACAGCAGCAGAGACCCTATGCTGTAACACTGAGGGGCACAGTGTACAAATATTAATACCCCTTACAGCAACTACTACAGCAGCACAGAGCCTATGCTGTAACACTGAGAGGCACAGTGTACAAATATTAATACCCCTTACAGCAACTACTACAGCAGTACAGAGGCTATGTTTTAACACTGAGGGACACAGCGTACAAATATTAATACCCCTTACAGCAACTACTGCAGCAGTACAGAACCTATGCTGTAACACTGAGGAGCACAGTGTACAAACAGTAATAGCCCAGCAGAAACACAATCTATAGGCACTACTGTATCAATGAAATACTTGACTACCAAATAATAGCAGCCTCATCCAGTGATGTAGCTATACCAAAATCCTCGACAAGCTTATTTTGATTTTTTTTTTTTAGTATTTTTAATAACCTGTTCATTTTGCAGTTTGCTTTCCTGCAATGGAACTTTCAGAAGTGTGCTTATTAGAGATTAGACCAAGTGAAACTACACTTCTAAAATAAGAGTGAGAGAGAGATAAAGAAAAAAATGAATGAAGGCCGAGATCTTGTTAACAGTTATGATGACCTTGTTATCATACTGTAGTGCATCAAATGCTGTCGGAAATGAGGATTTAAAGAGGTCCCACTGAAAGTCAACATGCCAACAGACAAACACCTCATCTGTTGTGCTTTCTGAGTGAATGTTAGTAATTCTTACCTTATACTCAGACAAGGACTATGCAGGGGATAGCATCTGTCACACCTCATTTACTTATTTTTGCCAAGTCTAAGACTGGCTCATCACAGAAAAAAAGGTAAACAATCCCACCCCTGTATATAAGACTGTTACATTTCATCCAGAGCAACATGTTAAAGTTGGACAGCTTGTCCAGTGATCAGTGGGGTCGCTTGATAATAGGAAACCCATTACCTTTCTTTGGAACAGTTGTCACTTGGCATTGTGGACTGTCCTAAAGGAAGGAATAAATAAGAGGAAGGAAGGAATAAATAAGAGGAAGGAAGGAAGGAAGGAAGGAAGGAAGGAAGGAAGGAAGGAAGGAAGGAAGGAAGGAAGAATACACAGTATTTACATTCTCACTTTTCCTGCAGACTGGATGCCCACTGAGATCAGTAATAAAAAGAAGAATCTTGCATATGTATATATTGGGCTATACCAAATATTTCACAGACATAAAGTAAAAGTTTTGAAGTGCCGATATAAGGAAAAGTATTTTTAAGCTTTATAATTAGTGCCTTCTGTTTGGTGTCTGCATGTCATCGCCGTGGTCGAGTGGCCTCCGAAAGACATGCATGAATGGGAGTGCCTTTGCTGAAGATTGGGCGTTGGGCTGGCAACTTGGCACCATAAAAATCTACTGCCAATCATTAGCAGACCGGAGTTCCGCTGTGGTGATCCCTAAGTGGGAAAAGCTGAAAAGACAAACATAATTAGTTCATAAACAAGAAAAATGGCTGCACTTGCATTTTCCTGTACAGAAAAAAAAAATCAGACTGAATCTGTACAAGGGAAAACTTAGAATTATTATAATACACAAAATATCATACAAAATATACATACATATATATATATATATATATATATATATATATATATATATATATATATATATGCCTCCTTGTTGTGTTTCCAGTTTTGCGAAGGAGTTGTATGTTACTTGCTACTTATGCTGTGACTCCTTGTACACTAACCTACTTTACAGACCCTTGTTTGATTTTAATATATAACCAAGTCTGTAAATGAACTGCTACAGCACCCTTGCTGTTATCACTTAAGCTGGCAAAGTACCCTAAACAAGAATACACATGCATGCCATTTTTGATAAAAACGAAGTTCAGTATGATATGAAATGTAAAATTTCAAAATTGTGCAAATATTTTTTCACTTATTGCTGGCAACTGACGTCTTCTTTTATTTTGAGCTGGAAATGTATAGTTGTGATGATATTACCTGCTTGTAAGGCATTGCTTGTTTGTCCTAGAGCAAAGCAATCACCAAAAACATTGTTTTTCTGTCTCCTAGATGAGTCATGTAGATGTGTTATCTAGCTGAGTGCAAGTAATACATGTGCTTTCCAAACTGGAATTGCATTCTACTTCTTCATCTTTGTCATAGAATTGCCTTTTTCAATATTCTGTACTGCCACTGTATTAATAGTGCTATGAGGGCAATCGTAACTAAAAGTTTTATTTCTGGGGTGAAATATTGCTGTGGAAAGAATGGTCTGCCTGCAAATAAATAGACACTATCTGAAAAGTATATATGAAACCTTCACACTTTGTTACCTTTGGCATTGAATTAGCCATCATTTCTGTGAAAGCAATTATAAAAAAATCAATTAGAATCACATGATGGGCATTTTTTTCATATGCATTGCATCTGCTTAGTCCAATTCTTCAGTTTGTTGTCTGCTTTTATTGTTTATTCTGGGGATGGGGACTGTTTAAATGACTTAAAGGTCATGTAGTAGTTTGCTGCTCAGTCTGCTGCTGTTATTGAAAATGTCCTGCTTCTCTTTCTAGCACTGGTTTGATAATCTGTGGTATTTTGTGAGTTTTGTAGGTATCTTTGGTAATTACACAATATATATATTATATTGTGATCACAGTGTGGTACTTTTACTTCTTTTCATTTCATTAAACCAAACGCAGTAAAATAAACCATTGATTGCATCCTTTCCAGCTAAAAAAGGCAGAAACCATCACCAAGGGCATAGCTAATAAAGATGATTTAGCTCTTCTGATACAGTTTACAATTGTATAAATAAATAAAGTAAGTAAATATCTCTACTTAAATGTTATGGATACCATCAGTGTGATTACTATACTACACTCAAAATTTGATGAGTCTAACAAAAAGCATAACATGAAAAAAATAAAACTAAGCATTTCATCTCTGCACAGTTGCTGAGTAGGAAATGCATAGAAATATAAGAAGATCATACAATATACTATACAGTAAAACCAGCTGGAATGAAATTCAGCATTTAGTGCAATTCATTTTCAGTATTACACTAGGCTACAGGGAGTGGTGCTGACAGTGGTGATTAGATAGGATTTTAGTCCATTATGATATTGCTGCTTTCAGTTTATTAAACATCTTTTATACTCACCTGCCTGCCAGTGACTGTATTAATTATTTTAAAGAAAGGTGCACCCACCTGCTGGCTGGGCATTCTTGACCTATTTAGTGCTCAGCATGTGTTGAATTTATTCTGTTGTCGTACTGAAACTACCACCTCCATTCTGCAGTCCCCCTGGATGTTTGCTGAACATCTGAATAATCTTGTGATCAAATAAAAAGAAACATTTTTGCCAATTGTTCTAACACAAGACACTTTAAAGCCTGGATTCAGAAAGATTTTGCTGTGTTTGCAGAACTGCTGCTGACAAAAGTAGCAGTCTTTGTAATCGTAGGAAGGGAAATTCAAAGACATACATGCCACAATCAGGAAAGAACTCATTATAGGCTAATTTCCATGTCACTTTATCTCATCACATTAGAGTTAGTTCTAATCAGAGGTAATCAGTACTGGTAAATGACTACCACTAGTGCCTCATGCATCACATCGGCCCACATTCACTATCCCACACAGACTTCCACACAGTCAACCACAAACACACACACACACACACACACAGACACACACACACACACACACACACACACACACACACACACACACACACACACAGAAAAAACCCTCACCCAAGCCCACTCATACCCCTATAGACACACACACTCACATGTTGCCATACATATACACACACACAGTCCCCCACCACCACTACATTTCTGCAGACACTTACCTTTTACACAGCCTTCCCCTTGACTACAATGGGGCACTGTAGTGTTTCAACTGTGTTTATTAACATGGCTGGCTGCGTTAATGTAGGCAGACAAGTGATTCTCTGAATCTTTTAGTTTCATAAATCAATTAACACAGGCATTTCTGGGGAAAGCATATAGCTAATTAGCATAGGCCACTCCCCTAGATTGCCTCAATAACACTGAAGCATGACCATGGCAGTGTGGAAACACTGCAAAGGGTGTACCTCTGAAATGGAAAAGGCTACCACTAGCAGCAGGAACTAGACATGTTTTGCATACTTCTGTTGGCTGCCATTTCTGTATCCCAGCCTTTGTTTCCTTCCTCCTCTTCTTAAGATGAAACTATTTTTTTACTAGAATATTAATTTAAAACATTTACAAAATAAATGGATATCATATTTAGTCAATTTCCTTCTATTTGCAGGATATTGTTGCATATATTTATAACTGTTTTCTTATATCCATGAACTCATAATAGAAAGAAACAGAGCTAAAAGAAAATATGTGATTTATAATTTCTCTGCTGAAAGTTTGAGTTTGCCTTATTTTTTCCAGGGAGAGAAGTTTACTTTTATCTGTTTCTATTTAAGTATGATGTATGCTGAAAAAGCCATGTTAGAAATAATGCAGGCCTCCTTACTTATATCAGTTATATAAAGAACGGGTGTTTTAGACTGGCAATTAGAAATCATTACCAAATGCGTCACGTGTAACTGATTCTTAACCTTGGGTTGTATATTTGAATATTATAACTATTACACTTAAAAGCTACTCCTCAGTCAGTATTCTGTGATTTTGTGATACAAGCTTCCATAATGTAATGTTAACAAACATAACAAAAAGTAGCCCAAAGGGTTAGCTAAAAGAAAATGCACATATACCTAATACATGCATTTGCTTACATCTGTAGTTTGATTGGGTTGCAAAACAAAAAAATGTTCATTTATAACATTTATAATACACAGCTTGTGATTCCACCTCTTTGGGGTAAGACAAGTTGTTCTATACACTGTGACTATGCCATGCACATTTCCTAAGATTTGTATGACTATATTTAATACTTTGATTATCACATTTGTATCCATTTTAGTTCTGTGCAAAACATTTGTTCATTCAGTCACTCATTCTTTGATACCTGTTTTTTGTATTCAGGACTTGAAGGGAGCTGGATCATATTCCGGAACTCTTAAGTAAGTGTAATGCAAAGAAGGAGTCCTAGATGGATGCCAGGCCATCTCAGAATGCGTACACATGCTAACACATACACACATGCAAACTGCATGCACACATAAGGGCAACTTAATTGTTTGCCAATTCACCTGTTGACATATTTGTGGCATATGAGAGGAGACCAGAAATTATTGCAAATTCCACACAGTCTTAGGGATGACAGGCAGACTGCCAACTGAAGATGCTGCGGCCAATAACTGGAGAAGCAAGTAGTTTGAGGCAGCAAGTCTAGCTGCAGCACCACTGTGCAGCCCTATATTAATAAAGTGCACAAAAAAGTTTACTGTGACAAGATAAGCTCCACACATTAATATAGGTGTCTGTATGACATCTCCTTACTTCTTAACAAGCTCATTTGTTGCCAGATTTTAAACAGCATGATTGTCTTATTAGCTTAAGTGAATGCAGGTTGTTGTTTTTGGACACACCAATTTCAGACTGACGCATTAATGTGTGGTAGCTGTTAAAATAACATTTTGCATGAATATCCTTCCATTCCCACACTCACCCTCAAACCTTGAAATTATGAAACAGTGAAAAGATTTTGAACTAACATAACCAAACATAAATCAGACCACAGTGATAGAAGCCTTAAAGGTTCATAATTTCTTTATAAGCTTACTGCAAGGAAAAAACCTCAGCCACATCACCCATTTCTGAGATGAGACTAACAAAAGTCCCATTGAACAGACTTTCTCCACATACCCATGGAAAAAAATTTACAATGATCCATCCAGTCAATCAGCCAGGTTTAAAGTTTGCTAGGGAAGTACTTTTCTTGATAAGTATCAACAATCTAGCCTAGATGGTGGGAATACATGGGATACATTGAGTAATGTATCTATCACACTCTCTGGTATTGTTTATATGGTGGTATAGGTTTATGTCTCTAGAAATGGTGTTTGCTTTACCACTGGTTCTGTTTAGGTGAAAGAGTTCAAAGAGTGCTGGGTCATTCATAGCATGGACGGATAAGAAGAGCTCACACCTTAGAAGTCTATATGACACTGAATAGTGGGACAGTGCTTTTAATGTATCGCAGTAGCTAAGGGTACTAAAACCTGAGATCTTTTTGGCAAGGAAACATCAATGTCGCAGAGATGGTTTAGCTGATTAGCAGTGTGCATGCTGTAAGGTGCTTTACATACAATGATGGGCCTAATAAGAGAGAAATAAAGTGGGATGACAATATCTTTGGACCTTAAGGTGCAAAGTAGAAATTCCTAACCTACATAGAGACATAGTGGTTAAGCAAGTGTCATTTAGTAAAAAAAACTTACCCAAGTCCCTAATGCCCATGTCAAATGTAACTGGAATGTTATCTCTCTACCTTGTAGTTTGATTTTTTTTCCCCAACCCTTCCACTTTTCTCTTGTGGTTTTAAAAGTCTGTGTCTCTGGCTTCCACTCCCTGTGGTAATCTAACTTACTTACAAAGTCTCTCCTCCCCTCTTCCATTACCATTGTCTCTTGTATAACCCACTTAATTACTTTCCCACACATTTTTGCCCATATATTCATAACACTAATTGCCGACCCAGAAATTCAGTATTACACTTGAGTAAACATCCCTTACTACAAATTGTCTCCTGCTCATTTTCGCAGAGCTGACATTTGCATGGACTCTTGCCACACTCTGAAGGGGTCCTGATTCATCCTTGGCAGATAAGTGATTTATCTTGTTTTGCACTTCAGTTAACTGCTTAGAGTCTACTGTTTATTTCTACTTTATTTGTTGATTTTGCCCTTAAATCATTCTAAGGTTCCCTAATACTTAATTGCCTTGTCAAGTAAGTTTTTTTTGTTGTAGCATTACACTTGCAAAAGTCTTTCTTAGTATTTTTACACCAAGAGATTAGCAGTGCCTTGCGCAGACAGAAATGCCCAAAAAATACATTTTATCTATAAAACTACTCTTAGTACTGAAACCTGTAGCTTAGTGTGGCTAGAACAAAGCCCTTCTACTGGGACAAGCTTAGAGCAGCTAGCTCGCACATAAACAGCACTACTATAAAATATTAGCATAATCTGACCTAGTCTAGATCCAAACCTCAGAGACCAACCAAGGAGACCTCTGTATATACCAGTCCACAACCTACAGCCGTCCACCCAAATAAAGATCCAGACAAAACTGATATGCAATTTCCAAATGTCTCTATAGACAGGTTGGTGGATAAGGGCATCCTGAGATGATGTAACAATTATTTTATGTTCACAGCAACTGTTTAATACTTAAAGAAATAAACACAGTATGGGAGAGATGCACATAGACAGTTTCACTAGACGCAAAAATGTTGCATACAAACAAGGTTGTCAAGAACACACATACTACATCCACCATGGATAATGTCCACCACACACACTTAGACCATCCTATGCTGAGCCACTAAAAAACAATCTTCCCAAACATCAGAGACCTCATAAGCCTATAAATGGCAATACTTATCCTCAGCAATCTCTAAAGCTCTCACCAAAAGCAACAGCAAATACCACATGTACACCTATACCCAGTGGATATTCAAGAAAAAAGCTTGTACAGCAAGCAAACAAATTACCCAGGACTCTTATCATTGGGGACTCCATAGTAAGACAAACAGATACCCAACTCACTGGACTGAAAAAAGAGAAGGTAATGGTTTGTTGCTTATCTGAAAAGAAGCAGTTGCTTATCTCCAGCCAGGATATGCCAAGTTACAAATGCACTCAAGTCACTTCATTACAGATACCAGTATGATTCTATCATAGTCCATGTGGGAATTACTTACCTGAGACATACTTCCCTGGACTATACAAAGAGAGGCATTGTTGATCACAATGAATATATGTTTCAGGCAGGTATTGCCTTGCATTGAGCAGCATTCTACATTCACCAAGGATGATGCCACAGTACGAAAAAAAGATTATTGACTTCAATAATTGGCTTAGTTTTGGGTGGATTTCCAGGGGGATTCAATATTTGTCAGCATGGGGGGGGGGGGGCATGAGTAAAAACCCATGTTGCTTTGCAAACAATGGTCTATTCCTGTCACCCTTAGGCTACCAAATATTGGCTAAAATTTGATCCACACCCCTTGGAGCCTTTTTTAGGCAATGCTAAATTGACAAACCTACTGACATAGCAAATAATACCCAAAGAAACTTAAAAGTGTTACTGTTCAATGCTAGGAGCCTAAAAAAAAGAAACTCCACACCCTGTAAGCTCTTCTCACTCTGGAGAATATAGGCATCTGTGTCATTAATGAGGCATGGTTTAAATCTGTAGAAAGTACTCCAGCAGTGCATGACTTCAGTGCCTTCCACACATTTAGACCATCAGATGCACAGACAGGGACAAAAGCTGAGAGAGGAGTCTCAGTTTATATTAGAAACAAGCATAAATCTAGGATGGTCAAACAGGATGATGCTCTGGAATGTATCCATGTGCAAATCACCATAGACAAAGTCCCATACCATATCTCAGCAAGCTATAAGTTGCACTCTATGTTCATAGAATCCACTAGCTCATACCTAGATCTACTAAAGGCACTCACTATTAAAACAAATACCCACTTCATAGGAGACTTTAATTACCCTTCTATAGATGGGAAAACACACACTGTCTCTTAGTTGCAGACACAAAACACACTTTAAAACAAACCACACAGGTGGAATCCTAACTTTAACCTATTAGGTTAAGGAAAAAGGTCAAGACTAAAATCAGGAAGACCAACTCACATAATGATAGGATCTCTATAATTTAACTAAGATGATTAATTAAGTCCAACAAGAACAATTAAAAGGTCTATATAGCCTTGCAGGCTAAAGACAACCACAAGTCCTTCTACAGCTATGTCCAAAAGCTTAAATGCAGCACAAATCAATGTGCCAAACAGTTGGTCAATGGAATTACTTTCAATGAGCAGAATGACATAGAAAATTGTCTGTCAGTTAAATTCAACTCAGACTTCTAGGGTATTAACACATTGTCCTATACAGATTGTCTTAGAGTCCTTATCTCTATACTCTGTCTCCTATAGGTTACTGAGAGGCGATCTATGTCTGGCAAGCAGCATCATTGGAGCAAGCTGTGAAGCACATCTGCAAAACAAACACCACCAGAGCCAATAGATCCAAGGAATTACATTTGGCATGGTACATAAATAAGACATATTAGCAAGACAGATATGTGTCTCAGAGGATCTTCATGCACCAAGCTCCTACTCCATTTGAAGCAGAGTCCATCCCTAACTCTATTTAAGAGTAACCTCAACCAATGGCTGGAAATCATAAATTCACCCTGGGTCTGGCCCCTATGTCTCTGATAGTCAGAGGCAGACAGTAGCGCCCAAACTAACATACCCCCAATATAACCTGTATAGACTTTCTTACTAGCATACAACCTCTTAATAAATGCCCATGATATACAGGAACACAAGTGGGTTGGGTTGGGTTGCATGTCTAGGCTTATAAAGGTCATGGTGTTCATTAGCGTAATACATACCTATGGACGTATTGATGATAAGCCCATGCTTAATATAGCAAGCATTTGTGAAGTCCAGCTCTTGCTACAGAATTTGAGTATCAGAATGTGATTTGATAACCCTCGCCTCCCCCTTTTCTATCATCAGCAAACTTGGCTAGCCATTGTCTCTTAATATCGGCTTTATATCAGAGAAATTTAAAGCAAAGACGTGGGGGCTCAGGACAGAGCCCTTTTGCTGGTGACATATTTCTGTCTAGCAACACTCCCAACCTTAACAGTATGAGTTTTGCCAGACAGCTAGTTACCAATCCAAAGAATTATGTATAACTTAATGATGAATTTGGAGAATTTGTCACTAATCTAAGTTAACGTTATGCTAAAGACTGATATGATGCAGTGTAATGAACTTGGATAATACATTAAATGTGAGATAGTCAGTGAAATGGTTAGTGAAGGGCCACTAACATACCTTTTACAGCTTCTTAAGCAGAGAAACAAAAACATGAACATCATTTTAATGTTCAAGAGAGACAAAAGAATACATTTATTGACAAGTGACTCATCTAGGTAAATAACATGAAAATCATTTTAAAGTTCAAGAGAGACAAAAGGATATATTTATTGACAAGTGACTCATCTAAGTAAATTGGTGGATTACAACTTTGGTGAATTGTCAGTTTCATTTATCCATTCATTCATTTTCTGGCACGTTTTTTATTTTTTCAAGTTTGTAGGGAAGTTGAGTCTATAACAAAAGTATTAGATATAAGGCATGGAACAAATTTTAGATGCAAAGCTAGCCCATTTCAAGACATGCACACTCATCTATGGGCAGTTAGAAATACTGAAATTTCACCTTGTAGCATGCCCATGGCAACCAGAGACCAACTCAGACACACGGAGGAAATGTAAACTCTGCATGGAAGACACCCCAGCCAGGGAAGAAACCAGAGAACCAGCTGCTGTGAGACAGCAGTAAAATTCAACATGACATAGTGTTTTTGGATTATATCTAACTTGCAAGGATGAGCTAAGTATCTAAACAGAAGGCCATCAATATGCAAAGTGACATTAATCTAATGCATGGGACAAATGCAGTGTTCATCATGTGACAGTTGTAGGTTTGCAGACTGATAAACAAACATATCCCCAGGCTGAGCCACTGCAACATTGCTATTATCTGACTCCTCCATACTCTCACTCCTTTCTTTCTGCACTTCTTGTACTTTCTGTCTCCACCCACCCAGCCTCTTTCCCACTACCATAACTCTTCAAGTTTTCCTATTCTTATACCTGCTGACATTTCCACAGTCTTCACAAAATCTCTATCTAATAACAAATGGGACATGTTCAATGTCTGAAACTAAATATTGTAACGTGCTGTAGAATGAAACAATCCTAGGACCATTAAACAAATTTCATCTTGTTCATTGTATATCTGTATTTTTCTGCCCCTCAAATTTTGTATAACAATCCTGACTTCTGGGAATAAAATTATTGAATACACTGTTAAGAATGTTTTAGTTAACACTGTGTTAACTAGTTGATTTCTCTTTGCATTTCTCTGCATCTTTTGCAATTCTGTATCAATCTAGAACAATACCAAATTATGTAAATTTATTTCAAATTTCTGTAAATGTGTATTTTTCACATTTTTTTATTTTGTGTATTATTTTTATATATGTGGAGCTTTTCACCGCAGGCCTCCACTGAAAAAGGGGTACTAGTTCATTTAGACTTCCCCAGTAAACAAATATAAAATAAATAAAAATAAATATCTTATTCCACTGGCAGTTGCAAACCCATGATTCACCCATATTACTTTTAGTCTTTAACTGCTTAACTCTGGTACTGAAACTATGTCACATATGACTATCTAAGGATGCTAGAAGAAGACACCCTTGGGATTGGTAACATTTACGATGTTAATAAAACACTGAAGTGCTCCCTGAATCACTAGTTCCATATTATATATTACACAGCTCTTGTAAAATGCCATTTTCTTACTAGGTTATTCTGCATGAATGGGCTGAAGGCTGAATTATTTTTTCTTTTTTTATTAGTGTTTAAATATTATACATAACTTCTTTTCAGGTGTTTGCTGAATTAGCCTCAGAATGACTAACCATTAAAAGTATGAAAAAAATGAAAAATTAATAAAGAAATAATGATTCTTAAGGACAGCTCTTTATATTGCATTACAGCTAGAAATATAAGCAGTGATATATTGAGCACCTTATAACGGTAACTATAGGTCGCGTAAATCTTAACCACATAAATTGCACTATGAATGGATAGCAATAGGTATAGGGAGAGTTCAGTGAAAGACAATTATATATGAAGCAAACATAAGACAAAATCGTCATCATTAAAAGAACATTTTTTCCTGTAAATCACCTGGAAAATTCTAAAAAGACTAGGGAATAGGAGAAAAAAATGACACAATGGACTCATTTTCTTTAATCTATGAAAATTTGTGAGGAAACAATTTGAAAACTTCATGTTAGACTTTATAATATGTCACTGAATTTTGCTCCATGAAATGCTTTCCAGATTTGGTGTATATGTATTTAACTTAGTTATTTTGGGTATGTGAAGGATGCGTTAGTGGTAGACTCAGTCTGAGCTCTCCATGGCTGATGCTGTTGTATGGCATACATATGAAAGGCTCCATTTATGAAAATAATGTGTGCAACATCAGATGTACTCCTAAAGTGAAACTGTCGCCTTTTTAGTAGTGCCAGGAATTCATGATTCTTCATTGCTTTATTGCTTATATATGTTTTTCTTTACATTTTATCAGCTTTATTATAGGAGCATAATCAACAGCATAAAATAGCAGTAGAAAAACTTAGGAAACAAAAAAAACATCTCTATGGGGAGGCATGATGCTAACATAAGACTGACAATAGATTCTACACCATATAGGTATTTAAGCAAACAGGTTTCCTGAATATACACCAGGGCTATAATAAAAATACACTGAGTATGGGGGACAATGGTGAAGTTGCCGGGGAGATATAAAGGTGAGGCCAGACTATAAATCTAGACCACAGAAAATAAAGAACATACTCACAGCCTCAGTGCTCATCAGGGTATGCGTGGGGACGTCTGTAAATATATGACATTATGAGACCATGGCTGGTTCGTCACTCTACTAACACCAAATAGGTTGCATCAGAATAAAGGCAACATTTTTTTCTGGGATATAAAATAAAACTGGAGTTACTTGCATGCAAAAATTCTAATGTGAATATAAGACCTGTATAGCATCTGCAAAAAACAATCTCTATGTGAGTCAACAAGGGTGCATAAATGACTTTACTCAAGTGCAGTGAGAGTATGGGCCGGCCCAGGATGCAATGGCCAAGAACTCTAGACATCCATAAGGCAGGTGAAGTTTTATTGCATTTTCCAGCAAAAGACCAGATAACATACCTCATTAGTCAGAATATATCCAATATTTGCTTTATAAGTTCATTGGCTCAGATGTAAGTACTAGGTGAGCTGCCCTTGCAGGCTATTTTAAGCCTAGCCAATGTCTCTTTTTCTGTTCAAATTAACCTATCTAATTTGGTTAGAGAGTGGTCTTACCTGTCTCATGGCTGATAATTACATATTACCCCCTGATGAGAATAATTGGGATCATACCATAAATAATTTGAGGGGACCCATGCATGGGATTTTGCATTATTTAGCCATTGAACCAGCCTGGGATGGCTCATGCTAAGATATTTACAATCTGCTTTTAATCATGCCTATCTTTGCGTGTGTGTGTGTGTGTGTGTGTGTGTGTGTGTGTGAGTGTGTGTGTGTGTGTGTGTGCATATATATATATATATATATATATATATATATATAAATATATATATATATATATCTATATATATATATATATATATATATATATATATATATATATATATATATATATATATATATATAATGATATATATCTATATGTGTGTGTGTGTGTATATATATATATATATATATATATATATATATATATATATATATATATATATATATATATATATATATATATAGATAGATATATATATAAAAACTAAAGTTACAACCAATTCTCATTTATGTTCAAGCATATAGCCATAAGATCAATATTTAGTGTTGAGCAAAGGAGACATAGCAGACACCTCTGCTATGGCTCTATTTGAATCAATAAAATTCATGAAAATAAGGGACTTGACTGTGCACAAGACAGTATCCCTTTATACAGACTCCATCGTCGAATTACAGGTTACTATGGAAACTCAAAATGGTTCTGGCTGGAAAAATGTATAGAGGAAACATTATTTACTAAAGGCTGTTCTGTATCCACATTATGCAACAGTGTGAAACGCTGCAGGCAAATGGAATTACAACCCCTGAATCTTGACCTGGTCCTGCCACTGGTTTATGAACACAATCTGGTCAGCAGGAACTAAACAAAGTGGTAGCAAGCCAATTCCGGAGGCTCTCAGACAACCATATAATTATTTCTGAGATAGGCCCAAAATCACTTCAAAGAGAGGGATACTAATTTCAGAGGCATAATAATAAATGGATGTCTCACACTTACAAAGGGGAGGGATATGCAAATGATCTTTAATATGGATATTTAAAATGTTCAGCAACGGATCCAAATAACTCTGACCAAAGAGACATTACACCTCATTCAGGAGCCCATCTGGCCCAGCAGCTTTCCTGTACTTAGTATATGTATAGTTTCTAACAATTCATCTTTAAAGAAGGAAGGCACAAGGCATCCTGTTTAACTAGAAACATTTAAACATTCTGGCATCTTCTAACTAATAGAGTACTGTAGATCTATTTTGACCCCAACTCAAAAATGAAGTGTAGATGGGATACAACAGAGTATACACAATACAGAGTATCTAAGCATACTAGTACTTAGAAACCTGATTGAGAAAACATGCAGAGTGTGGGATTTTACCATAGCCCTACTGACCAAAACTTTAATATTTGTAGGGAGAAAATAGGTACAAAATTTAGGTTCCTATTACAAGACCGAAGATGGATTCTTTTGAATGCATCTTGGTCGAACATAAAATACTAAAATGGCAAAATATCGAAGCAGCTTTTAAGCAAATTCTTTCCCTGGGAAAGAATTTGCTTGGCCGCTTCATTACTTTGCTATTTTCAGCACAATAGTGCAGTCTCGGAGTTGGTATTTTTAAGTAGGGGGTTGTGGGGGCAAAGCCCCCCACTTAATGTAATGTTTTAGTGTTTTCTTTTTTTTTTTTGTTGGAACAGCGATTTTTTTCCCTTGGAAAAAAAAATCACTGTTCTGACAGTTCGACATTTTCGCTTACACATGGTCGATTAATCACTGTTCGCTTTTTTTAAGCATTTTGTGATGTAATATAGACCCCAAAATTTGAATATTATTGATTCCAATCTCACCATTTCATTAGCCTGTCAGTCATAAACCCTTTATAACACAATTGAAAAACCTGAATGTACAAGTCTTATTAAACATTTTTTGAATGAATATATATGCTGGAAAGTGATTGACCATTTTTAAACAATACCAGATAATCTGAATAGAAAATAATTGTTATACAGTGGCACTAGAAAGTTAATATGTTAGGTGAAGAGTATGAGTCCAATGTCCTAACCTTCAGGAATTCTCATGGTAGCTACTTGTATAGAGGCTGTCTTGTGAATTTTGACCATAACAAAATCTATTTGAATAATTTGTTGTCTTGTAACTAGCTGTCACAAAGATGCCAAATAAGTGAAGCTGGCATATGAAAAGTAAGTGATTTTAAAGTGTAAAACATCCTTTTCAAGTTAACAAAAACTGCACCTTTTAGTCCATCTTTGTCTGTAGGAGTTGGCAAGAGATTTATTACAGGTATTAGTGCCCTGATTGTGAAGGTACAGGAGAGTTCCAGAAAATATGGATGCAAATTATTTGCATGCATAGATCTAGATCAAGGAAAGCCAAGTGCAAGGTTGAGAAAGACTTGTGTAATCTAGTAAAACAGAAGATGTATGACTTGCTATACCTAGAACCATTCTGTAATAACTGCAGGGCATGACATAGTATCATGTGAAAGTTACTCTAATAGTACATTTGGATGCAGAGGTGGACAGTAGGTATAAATATATATATATATATATATATATATATATATATATATATATATATATATATATATATATATATATATGTATATGTATTATATGCATTCTTGAGCTTTTGGGTCTTCATATGCCTCATCAGATATCTTGTTATACGTATACTGTGCCCTGGCAAGAAAGGGAATATGAAGCCACCACAGGGAGGTGGTCCTAGTGAAAATAATGGAATTGTCTTTTGGGGTCAGCCCACTATAACATAAACATTTTTTGAATGAATATATATGCTGGAAAGTGATTGACCATTTTTAAACAATACCAGATAATGTGAGTAGAAAATAATTGTTATACAGTGGCACTAGGAAGTTAATATGTTAGGTAAAGAGTATGAGTCCAATGTTCTAACCTTCAGGAATTCTCATGGTAGCTAGTCTATTCCACAGTTAGACTATTAACCCTTCTCTCATGCAAGCTGAGTGCACATGGGGATGTTAGAGCATAGCAGAAAAAAATGAATTGCCCCAATGACTGCCTTAATGATGACTCTTTCTACTTGACTCTTGCCCTGTGATGGTGAACAACTGGGTTTCCTGGCTGGGAGTGGTCTGGTTATTTTTAGACTGCAGGGGCAAAGTATGGTGCAAAAAATGAAAGCTACATTTTTCAGCATTACTGTTCACTTAAATGAGTTAGCTGTTCATTTTGCTTTTACCATTCACTTTTCTGTCATATAGTACTTGTCCCACAGCAGTCTGCTACATATTTAACAATTTGAAATGTGTCTATTTTATTCCATAACATTTATAAGTCTATATAATTATATCTAGTCTTTGTTTTGATCCTGATACTCTAAACCTGTGGGCAAACTGAACCAACGCATTGTCCTTAAAACATTTGGCTGCACATATAACACTTTTTTATAAATATAGACGTTTTTCATTTCACCACAATTGTTATTAGCTTTAAATAATCTGTTATGGATTGAAGCACATCTGTTTCTTAATTCAGTGATTCATTATTTATATAACAACAGTTATTTCAGATGCTTTACTTGTTTGGTTTAGTATGTTTATAATTAAGGCACTTAAAAATACATTACCAACAATGGTTCCTAATATTGAGATACTTTTCTACTTTTCTTCTAGACTTCCAAGTATTTATTGTGAGTTAGCAATTTTTGATCCCACATTACAGTGCATACCTTCACACACATGGTTGAGCTTATCTCAAGTTGTATTATATCTATTTTAGGAAGCATCAAATTTTGTTCCTGAAGTTATGTTAGACTATTAACCTTTTATCCACCATATCAGTTATTTTATATTTATAAGTTCATAGGTTCATAGGATGATACTAGGCTATTGCCCCAGAGGCCCTTATAAACCTAGGCAAGAATTTTGCCGATGTTCCCTCAAAGTCAGTACCTGTTTTCCCTGTCCAGCAGGGACACAGGTGGGATCCCAGGGGTGTATTTTCTGTTTTCCATCCAGTCATTCAGGTTCCTCTTAAAGAAGGCTAGAGAGGTACTCTGCTTGACATGGATAGGGAGTCTAGTCCACAGATGGGGAGTCTTAGGGACACAAATCTATCCTGCTAACAAGTTCTATTAATGTCACAGACCAGGTTAAGGCCTTGCTTGCAGGTTGCTCGATTGGAGTTTGTCTTATGGACATGCAGCAACTCCATCAAGGATCATTATTTCTTAGGAAACAACCAACACTTAAAGAAAATAAATGCTTATCTTATTTAACATTGAATAAAGTCAACAATGGAAAAACAACATACACAAAGAGAAAGAAAAAAATAGGATAATGATGTATTCAGTAAAGAGTGGAATTACTCAAGCTTTTAAACTGCCATTTGTAACATATCATCACTGAGGTCTTTATTCCCCAGTCTTACTTAAGAGATCAGATCACAATTTGTAAGATTTTGTTTCTTTCAATTCAAGAAAGATGGAAAATTGACTTTTACGCACATCTTATAAAAAATAGCTAAAACAAACGTTTTTGTCCTCATTGGGACATTACCAACTTGTAAGAATTGCCCACTAGTTTGTGTCAAGGTTTACAGCCAATATATTAGTTTTGTATTTGTTGTCAAACAAGGTACCTTCTGCATCAAATTTGATTGTTTTTCCTTGCACTCATTTTCTACTAACCCAGATGAATATGTCTCTCAGTTTCAATCATATATTTTCACATTTATTCAAGTTTCAATTGCATTATTCCTGCAGGTAGCATTTCAATTTTTTCACTGGCCTCATTAGGATTGTCAAACTCTAATGCTTTTCAGTTCAAAAATACCTCAATGTTACATGGAATGACAGCTTCCATTTCATTCCTTTATATTTACACTTTCCTATTACATTAAACAATTGAGAATAACTCCTTAACGTCACCTCAGAGTGATCTGTCTCCATGAACATCATTCTTCCCTCCTTCATGATACCACAATTACCACAGCAATTTATTCTCTCACAAGTAAACAAACTCTGTCATTTCTTTCCTGGACTTTCTATCCTTACTTTCTTTTCTAGCAGTAACAAATGTTTCATCAATTCAGTGCTCAAAGTATCTTTAGCAAAAACAGGCCATTCCACTTTTCCCCTCTCTCACAGTCCAGTCAGTCAGTTCTCTCTTTTACCTCCAAAGCACCTTATAACCTTGAATCCCACTTACGCATTTTATCCAGTACAATGCAATTTAATTTGGCCAGGTCTTTTAAATGTCTACTTAGCCTTCTCCCGCAGCTTTACCAAATTCTGCCTGACTTCATTATACACTTCATGTTTTACAGGCACTGACTATCAAACATACTGACTACTTTGAGCCTTTTTGTATAGATCTCAAATGCTCTCATTAAATTCCACTTATATACAATCTCAGTATGTTTTCAAATGCCTCTGGTTGATTAGTGCATGGTGAACATCAATGAGGCTTGACTCCACTTCAGAAACTTATTCCTGAATTATACTACTGCCATTAAACAAACTATTTCAGCCACAACTAATCAATAACTGACAGATTTGTCCTGTTCTCCCCTTAAATCATGTCAAATTAGCAACTGTTAATATTTTATTAAAGGGCTTTCACTCTGATTTGAAAGGAACTTCATGGGAAAGCATATTACAGCCAGAATCAGTAGACATGTGCTTTGACTCATAATATCTTAAATTAAGTCCTGTGCAGTAGGCTGTGCCTTTACATAGACCTACATGCATGGGTTCACAACCTTGGCTGTATAACAGTACTGTTAGAACTTCATTGCCGAATGACTGTTATGCTTCTTCTATTCACTTCCGATCCTCTAGCAGCACGTACACTCCCTGATTTAGTACAGTAAATCCAAAAGCTCTTTCAAGGAGGTCACTTATGTCCCATCTTTTCAGTAAGGGAATACATGGATCCAGATGGAGATGTGTTCAGTTTTTTCTGAACTGTTGAATTTTACAAATGTTTTTTATGGGGTCTATGTCAAACCATTGAACATTCTCTTTTCCAAACTACTATTCATCGAGACCAGAGGAGCAAACATTCCATTCAGAAAATGCTGATTTTGTTAAGTTTCACATAGTCAAGTTGCCATAGTTGACGAGGTTTTCAGATGTTATAATACCCAGTGAATAAGAAAAGTAAACAAAAAAAGAACACTCACCTGCACACACCACAAAACAGCTTTTGCATGGGGCAAGCTCCCCTGCGCATACAAGTGGGGGGCTTGGCCCCCCACTCATCCTGCTAATTATATATACCAACTCCGAGATCACACTACAGTGGGGAAAGGGCAAATTTCCTGATCCCTACTATAAAACGTTTGCAGTCAGAATAGCAAAACAGTTTTTTGTGGTGTGTGCAGGAGAGTGTTTTTTTTCTGTTTACTTTTGTTATTCACCAACTAGTGTAATGTCTGTGATGCTGGCCAACTATGGCAGTTTGACAATGTGAAACTCACTGAAATAAGGGTTCGCTGAATAGCATGTTTGCTCCTGTAGACTTGATGAATAGTAGTTCAGGGAAGAGAACGTTCAATGCTTTGACATAGACCCATTTTTATGCTATGTATGCTTATATGGATTTGACTATTTTATTGCATTAATTTAATCTACTGAGACATACATATATTTTTTTTCTGCTGTTGTATGATGCTTATCTGAGTACTCACAAAAATGAACCACTCAGACCAAAATGTTAAATAAAAGTTGAGTGTGTTTGTTCCTATAATTCACGTAAGTTCCATGTGATAGTGATGAAACAGATAAAGTTGTTATGTTTGATCAAGTCTTGAACATGTGTGAACTGTCCTCTGCTGATTTCTCTGACTGACCACAAATAAGTTGCAACTACAGCTGTAAGTCATAACAACTCCAATGAGTGAAGACCAGTTTCCTTATATATCTGAAACTGATACTAAGTCACTGGGCTCATTGGGTGATGACATCAAAATTGTCACTGGATCATGGATTTTCTCAGGTGGCACTAAGTCAAACTATGGGTCATGTTCTGTTGATTCCATGGTCATCTACAGGTGGTATACCAGAGATGACTAACTGATGCCTCCCCTGCAATGGCTGATGATCTGCAGGATGTTGATTCTGTTCCTGTTTCTGCTGCTATCGATGGCTCACCCCATCTGAATGGAGCTTTTGGATGACACACTTTCACACCTAATTGCAGTTGCCATTGTAAGGAGAATTAGAGAGGGGCCTTTCCATCTGCTCTGGAGAGCATGTTATCGGAAGAATGATTGAATATATACCTCATGAGGTGAGGCCAGGTTATTGTTGGACTGAAATAGTTTGTGTAGTAAGGAAACAGTTCGTTTTACAACAAAGACAAATGTTTTCATCAATAATTTGAAGTTTTAAATTTGTGGAAAATGGAGTATTTAATATCCATATGGAGTGTAAAATGAGGATTTCATGGAGGCAATACTTTCTGGAAGTGATTATTGCTCTATGAATACTAAAAAAAACACTAAAGGTAAGGTATCTGGCAAATTAAGGCTAGTTTATCCACAAGGTTTTATTTATTTAACCTTAATTGCCTAGTACATGTGCTCAATCATACCTGACAATGATACTGAATAATCACATCTAATACTTTACTAATTTGCTGGATACACTGACTCATAAAATGGGTCCACTTGTCAGACTGAATACAGCAAACCAAACCAAATCAGGAAAGAGTTGCTTTAAAAAATTCTCTGTAACTGTTGTCACATCAGCTTTTGAACATGGGTAAACTTCAACCCACCTAAAACATATCTACAATGACTAGCATAAAACAAACATTTTAAAATTGTGGTAATTCACAAAATCCAACTGTATAAAGCAGAACAGACTCCAGGGATTTGGTAGCACATAAATGGGGACCATTCTGCTTCTTCAGATATTATTTTAATACAAGATTCACACAATCTTATAATGTGGTGTATGACTTTGGAAATTTAAGGGGGATAGCAGTTACAATTTTCTTAACTGTGGCATTCGTGCCTCAATGAAATACCATGTGAAATGATCAAACCAATTACGGTAAAAATTATCACGGGGCTACTAGCCTTCCATCAGGTTGGGGCCAATGTGAGTTCAATGCACAGCAACAGAGGTTATCACACATATGCTTTAACATTTTGTTGTCCTCATCTTGCATTTGAAAAGAAAAGCCTTCCTGTAATGATGCAGAAACAAAACTAATTTGTAAGGGCTGCAAAAATAGATGCCTGAACAGAATTATACAATGCAGCCTATTTAGCCATGAAATCTAAAAAGGTTTTTTCATTTGTAATGCAGCAGTTATCAGTCTGATGGGTAGCACATTGCATCACAGCTATGTCTCTAGGAAACAGAAGAGAATCTAATACCCTGGGATTCATTAAACTCCATGCAGGAATAGTGCTATTCCTGCACAGAGTGGCTCATGCCCATGTACAACAGCAGCAAGCCTTACATATTAATGAAGGAATGCTGATGTATTCTCTACACAGACACAATTTGTGTACAAGTGCAGGGGGCATGTCTGAGCATTCCTCGCACAGTACACACACCCCTGCACTCTAGAATTGCTGTACGGCAATCCCATAGCAAGTAACAATGTCCACTGACACTGTTATCATAACATAACAGTGTCCTCGGACAAAACACACAAAAGCACAGCCCCTCATAATGGTCCAAAACACATAATGTCCAGAATGGTATGCCAGTGTACATGCTGGCATACCAAATAAGTAAGCATGTTCCTGAGAGGAACATTTAAACCAATTCCCCCATGTATGATGTAGTTGTCCAGATGTCCTGCCCTAACATGCAGAAAGCTATGTGCATACCCCTACAGTAAATAAAAATTAAAAAAAATGTTTAACTTATTTTTTTTTCCATTCCCAATAACATTTAAGTGTACGTCAGTGGGTGTGCACATCACACAGCTGTGTATAGCATAGCTGAAACATCAGAAGGAGCTAAATAGATACATATAGCCAAAGCAGTCAAAGTGAAATAGCGTAGTGGTTACTGCATTCACCTAGCATGCAGTCATTCATGGTTCATGCCCTTATGCAGTCCATACATTTTATATGTGAAAACAGCAGCAAAAGTATCTTTTTTATAAATAGGTAGTGAATAATATATATGTATATATATATATATATATATATATATATATATATATATATATATATATATATATATTTGTTAACCAGGGTAGAGTAGCAGGTCCAAATGTGAGGTGTCAGTGTAGTACAGATGTGAACCCCCATATAAACACAAGTATCCCATACAGTATATTTAGAAAGAATATAATGTATTAAAAGCACATAGGGGAATGTTAGGGAAGGGAAATATGCATATCATAAGATGTCATTAAGAAGAAATCAACCCCACAATCCTGATAGTCCATAAAATGAAAGTTGAACAACACTACATTGTGCTCAGCTATGCTTAGCCTGAGTAAGCATTGTTTAAATTTGTGTGCTTAGCAATAATTAGTGTAGCTAAGCGGATTTGCACACCCTTTAAGCAATGCCTATCTGTGCTAAGCAGGTTTGCCCATTATTTAGCTTAGTGCAGCATATTCAAAACCATCCAATCATGGCAAAGTGTGGGAAATCAGCTCTATTTAAACCTTGCAGGTGGGAATACAGCCCATAACCAGTTGTAGCTGATCACTGCAGGCACTATGGCTGCTGTTGGTGAAGGTGGGTGCTTTTGGGTGCAGCGCTGGGGCATTCAGGAGTCCAGGGTCATGTTTGGACTCCTAGTACAAAACCATGAAGGGAGACTGCTGCAGGACCTGTGCCAGGGCTCCCAATACAAAGCAGAAGCCTGGGACCATCTCACACATGACCACACCAGTGCCACTGGCATCCATCAGACTGGTGAGCAGGTCCAGCACCACTTTGCTGAATTGAAGTGTAGGAAGAGGGAGCTCTTGGACAGGTGTGTTCAAGATGCATAGGCAAGGAATGTCCCAGCTGTGTGTAAGTATCAGTATCAATAAGTGTTTTTGAAAGTCCAGATTGTGCATGTGATGGATAGATATGCATAAATGTTTCTTTATCTCCTGTACAGCTGCAGACAAGAAGGCCATGAACATGGACACCCATGCCAGCAGGCTGCTAAGGATGCATTGTGAGGCTGGTGAGTCCAAATCTAGCTTGTAGTAATCATGGCAAATAAACAGAAAGGAGTAGAATGTCACCTGTCAGTATTTAAAAATGGGTATGGTTTGTACTGAATAAACCAGACATTAGCAAAGTAATAGTGATGTACAGGGTATATATATCAATAAAAGTGTCAATACCTGTCAATAAAAGTCATAACCCCAGAATGGTCGTGTTTACTTTGGTATGTGGTGGTATGAACTGAAATGTGTACAGTTTCTGCACAGCAACTATAGCTCTGAAAGCATTAAATAATCAAGGCTCATCTTACAAATATTGTGGAGTTGTAAAACAGGAGATTAGCTATATGAAATGCTCCATGCACCAAGATCTGATAGCTGAATAGTAATGTTGTGTTAATTAGTGTTTTCCAGAATATGCTATGTCAAAGTATGAATACACAGTATAAGAAATATCTGCCATGCATGAATGTCAGAATTACAAGGTCAGATTATACAACCAAGAGAGTATTTGGCAGAAAACAGTCAAATAAGAGACATCAGTTTCTTGATAGTGCATTCTGATGAAACACAGATTTGTTCTATTTTTATGCACAAAAAGGCACGGTTCGAATACCAAGAGTGGTAGTAAACTGCATGCATATTTTCACCCAGGAATATATGAATATGTGTAGAAACAGTCAGGTAGTCTTAAAAGAAATTTCCTCCATGGGTCTGACAGGTAAGGAAAGGTATACCTTAACTGTAAGAAGGCTGTAATTATACACTGTGTACAACACCCACTGTCCAAGCCCAAGGCTGCAAATGACAGCAAGATAAATACATACACAAAGTAGTGTCCTCCAAGAAATGTCCCTCAAATGTCATGCTGTCACAGTTATTGGTCACTGCCGCCAACACCCAGGATGACTGATAAAAATCAAGGCAGAGTATGGAAGTAGCATGCACGCACACACACACACACACACACACACACACACACACACACACACACACACACACACACACACACACACACACACACACACACACACACACAATGAGGGCACATATGTAACATTGACTATGTGGATATGTGTAGAAACAGTCAGGTAGTGTTAACAGAAATTTCCTCCACAGGTCTGCCAGGTACGAAAAGGTATAAATGATGCCATTATAATGCCCCCTGTGGTTCCATATATGCATGTGTTCTGTTTGCTATACAACTCTTCCAAATCTGTTGTTTTGGGTTAATGGGAATTCCTATGCATGCTGTTATAACTAATCCTGGAATGTGTTTTTCATGACTAACCAACATATGTTATAAAACTGCAACACCATAGCACATCTAGGAAGGCCGATCTCAGCAGATATGCCTGTCCCGCCTCAACTGGCCATGACACCAGGCCCCATCACATCTGGGAACCAACCCAGGACCTTCTCGTTCCCTGGTCCTGCACCACCTTCAGGTGGAACCGCCTCAGGGGATGGGGCCTGTACCCCTAATTGGAGTGGGTGTGGACAGAATACCGTCACCCATCATCAGGTCCGGGGATTGGTGCATAGCAAGCTTCAAAAGGAGTTTGAAGATCTGCTATGCAAGCTTGAGGGCTGTGTGGCACATCTTGAGGGTCAGCCTGCCCCTCCTGCTCAGCCCCCAGCACAGCCATCTTTGGGTCCATGAAGATGCAGTGGTGACTGCCCATGGGTGGGGACCTCAGTCCCACTGTTTCCATTTGGGAACTCATGGGTATCCGATTCCCAACCACCCTCTCTGTCCAAGGTGTTTACCCCCCACATGTGTCATATACTGCCCCTGTCTGCTGTCTTGTTTGTCTTCTCTGTCTTCCTACCCAACCTACCTCCTCAAATATACCTACTATCCTTCCCCAACATCCCACTCTCACCTTATTAAAAAACAAAAAAAGGGCAATCTGTTCCCACAAAAAGGACACTCTATACATGGCTATCCATTTTGCATATGTGTCCACTGGACACATGTAATCTTGTCTAATTGGTTTAGCAACACATCACTGTTGTCCTCACCTCTCTCTCTCTCAGGGCTTTGAGAGCCCAAATTCACCTTCAAATTCTGTACAAATGCACAGTTGTTGCTGTATCATAAATGGACAGTTAGAGACCTTCCATACACCCGTCCTGCTTATCCCTAGCTATCTGTCACATTGTTTTTTCCTCTGTGTGCCCCCTTTTTTACCACTTTCCTATCACACCTTTTTTATTTTCTTTTAAAGAAAGTAGCGGGGGAGTAAGCAGCAGTAAGCAAGTTTGCGCAATGCTAAATGATGCCTACAAAGGTTAAGCAGTTTCCCGTTTAACCGTGTGTTGGCATCTGTTACTATCACGCAAACCCACGCAAGCCCATTTACAACTGTTAAAGCTGCCTTAATCACTCTGTCTCCATCAGCCACTGTTCTGCCTAGCAAAAAATAATCAGCACTGCCCAAGTCCCTGTACACCATAGGCAGAGCAATTTACCACTACACCATCTGAGCTGTATTAATGAATGCTGTTTTTTCAAATATATCATTCAGTACAGGTATAGAATAGTAGGGAACAATCTCAGTGGAATCAGTCATGTTTAGTACATATAAATATATGGGAACACTACATAATCTCGAAAGCTTGAAATTCGGTATTTCCATATAGTCGAAACGCCAAACTACCGAAAGACCAGAAGCACAAATTTCAAAATCCTGACTATCAGGAGTTTGAAATTTGCACTTCTGGTGTTGCGGTATGGTGGAAGGGCAGGTAAGTATTTCTGTTTAACTGTGTTGGTTAGAGATTTAGTGTGTAAGTGTGTGATGTGTGTGTGTGTGTGTGTGTGTGTGTGTGTGTGTGTGTGTGTGTGTGTGTGTGTGTGTGTGTGTGTGTGTGTGTGTGTGTGTGTGTGTGAGGGATGTAGGCATGTGGTGGTGTATTCATGTGTTTGTCTGGGTATTGCGACCTTGGAGTTAGAATATTTAAGTAGGGGGTGTGGGGGCTTGCCTCCCTGCTTGTCTGTAGGTTAGGTTTGTGTGTTTGTGTTTTGGGGGAAGGTGTGTGTATGTGTCTGTGTGTGGTGTATGTTGTCTGTAGTTTTCGTTAGTTTGAATTTCATGTTTCTGGTTTTTCGTTATTGTAGTGTTTCGGATGTTTGGTCTCTAGATTTTGGGCGTCGGCAGAGTGAGTGTTCGGTATTTAGTAGTTGTTCCAAATATGCACATATAGATGTGTATGGTGATAGATAAATATTAAAAAGTATATGCATCAGATATATGGAGCTATATATATATAAAACAAATATGTATAGAATATATACATATATATTGTTAGATAAACATATGTATAGATATCAAAAAAGGAATATATATATATATATATATATATATATATATATGTATATATATATATATATATATATATATATATAAGTATATATATATATATATGTGTGTGTGTGTGTGTGTGTGTGTCTGTGTCTGTGTGGTGAAACATATATATGGAAATGTAGATACATACTATATATCTATATATATATATATATATATATATATATATATATATATATATATATAACATGGGATATCTACATATGCATGTAGTTATATAACATGCAGTGCAGCCATACCTCAAAACCATACCTATCAACCTCTTAGTGCAGGACTAATGTACAAAGGCCGTACAAAGGGTGGGAAATGGGCTACATATAGGGACATAATCAGAATATTGCTCTCATAACTGAACAGTTGTACAGCAACAGGTTGTGTATCAGTAGATCCTTCAGCAGGATATGAGAATGGGAACTGACATGTATGTCATTATTCACTGACATAAATTCTTGGATCATAACAGTGATTTCCCAGACAAATACAAATAAACTGTGGACCAGAACAAATGTATGGGCCAAACACCTGGACATTCTGAAAACAGCCTGGCATTGGAGAGGCATGCTCAGAACCCTTTTGTGCAGTGAATCTGGAACAAGCCAGACAAAGTGGGGGAACAAAAGCATGACAATAGAGACATATCCAAATTATGTGAGTAGATAAGCTGAGAAAGTTGTTGCACTAGCACTGTTACTGCTAACATATATTGATGGAAATATCACAAGTCTGTGACTCAAGTACTCATTCTGTAGTGACCCCAATCTTCACATCATATCACTGATGTGTCAGGAATATACAACAGTGATGAGGATCAGACCAAAGGTATTGGTCAAACAACTGTACATCCTACAAATATATGGACATAACAGAACAGTAGGGGAACTGCACTGAGCTTCCAATCACTGTCCACACTACAAACAGATGGACATAACACTACCCAAGTCCAGATCATGGGCTCTACACATGCATTTGCAAAGGTAACATGCACTACAAGGATATTAGTATCCACTGATGGCATTCCCTAGAGTCCCCGACCAGAGCAGCATGCACAGTCAGATAGAAAGGGTCCATGCCACTCACATGTACCCCCCCACCTTACACAACCCAAAGAACATATACACGCTATACTTTTACACAGTCCTGACAGTCTGTTAACAATGGCCAGAGATACACAGACACAAGCAAATAAGATCACAGGTGAGTTACCCTACAGCTGTCTTTGAGTGCAAATTGGAGACATCCACCAAGGCTTGAGTACTAGAACAGGCAATCATATTTTACATGGAAAAGCAGGTGTTAAAAGTACTATTGTAATAGTAAAATGTGTGGTAAATTATTTATGTCACCATGGTCGTGTAGCTGGTATACAATGGAAGTGTGAGTGCATATAACATGTGAAACCACCCATGTATACACAAGTGTCCCATACAGTATAGTCACAACCCTTGCTACTGTAATGTCAGCGCATATAGGCATGTTATGTAATGGAAATCATATACACTTGCCCAGAAACAAAATAAATGGTCCTTGCAGGTCTTGAACCCAAGAACCTGTACACAATAGTCCCAACACTTAGCCATCTGAGCTGCAGGAGTTTATGTTGTTTCTTCATACATATCATGCAGTATAGTCATAGGGGATGAACACTGTGGAATCAGTAATGATTCAAATGATACATATACATGTGTATATATATATATATATATATATATATATATATATATATAGAGAGAGAGAGAGAGAGAGAGAGATGCAGCTCTGTTACACCCCAGAACATCTCAGTACAAGTCTGGACCAAGGCAGATGAAGTGAGGGGACAAGTCTATGGACACAGAAACACATTGGTAATGATACAAAGGCACCCTTGCCACTGACATCTGCTGCCCTCCCTCCACACAGTACAACTAATAAGTACACAGTATGCTGGAACAAAATCAGGATAGGCCATACACAATGGCCAGACATACACTGAACTTTAGAATGTAACTGAAATGACTGAAGATAGTAAAATGAAAAACAACCAGCCAGTAATCCACACAAATGTTTTAATATGTTTTGTCTTCAAGTATTACAACATAACAAAACACACTTGCCTTAAATACAAGAAGTAATTTACACTTAATTAGATATTTAATTAAACAGCCTCCTATTACACTCCTCAGTTAACCCCTAGGGAATAAAGTATCAAATGTTACAATGTAAATTGATTCTTTACATAACGATAGTTCTGTTATAAGGGTTCTATCAAACTGAGAAACAGACCTTTTCCAAAAAAGTACCTTGTAACCCACTACTGTCCCCATGGTGAAATGTGTGATAATTTAGAGCTATATACCTGATGTCCTTCTAATTAGTAATATCTCTCACATGTTCTGACAGCCTAAGATAAAAATGTCTTTCTTTTCTGCACACCAAACTCTTGACTGTACAGGGTCCACATGTTGTCCAGCCTTTGCACTATGTATGGCCCCTATCCCACGACATGTGTTAGATTCCACAACATCACTGGAATGATAGCAGGAATTACAGCACTAAATAATGATAGACCATACCTGTCAACCTCTTACTGCATGACATCTGGACATAACCTGGCATATAAATGGAGGAAAGAGGCCCAAACACATGTCCATACTTGAAATATTGCTGTTATACACTGAGAAAGTTGATGGTGTTACAGGGTTGGTTGTAACATATCTTTTCTGAGGGATATGAAGTCAGAAACACAATGGATGTTACCATTTACTCATAGCAATCAGCAGAGTATGCCACTGATTTGCCAAGGACAGCACCTGTCTGAGGAACAGAACAAACATAGCAGGCAAACCTCTGGCCATTATGTGGATAGCCTTACAGTTGAGAGCTATGCAGACACGTAACTTTGTCAGACTGAAATCCATGCAGAACTAGCATGTATACACAAACCCTGTAAAAGTAGCAGTATTCAAACCATGTAACAGCAATTCTCACATTCTGTTCCTAAGTCTGAAACATTCTTAGCCATTTAGTTGGCCTGTCTCCACAAGTGTTGTAAGAGTTATTCCCACCTGCTGTCTGTAACACTCTGTAGCTCACACACCTCCAGGATGGCTTCCTCACAGGCAAGGTAAAGGGACAACTCCCACATGAAGTACTCAATTATAGGAGTGTGTCACCATGACATTGGCTATTGGAAGAACTACACAGCTGCTCTGCATGCAATTATCAAGTGGGGAACACAAAGTGGTCCACAGGCCATCACCTGGTCAAGAGCATTGCCTACAAAAGACAAGCTGCCACCTATTCAAACCAGCTGTCTACCAGTAGTCGACAGTGAACAAACAAAAAAGAACTGGAGAAACGCTGTGATATAACCCACTGCGCTGTAAAAAAAAAAATTAAGGTATGCGAAACAAGTAAGCACGTAATTAAATGTAGTATGTGTTTTCTAATAATGGGAAATAGGAGTTTGAAAGAATTATGTCTCAGCAAGACTTGCTGTAGTGATGTCCTGCTGAACAGCACCTATGGCCATAGCATCTGGCTCTCTCTGCTGTGACATAGAACACAGCTCTGGACCCTGACTCACCCCAGGGCAGGATAACTCACATATGACAATCACTGGAGTGTCTGTCAAACACTACTGACTGTGTCACTGCTGGGCCAGCTACAGGGATATTGTACATATCCATATGTTACCTGTGAATATGAGTATGATACACATGTTTGTCATGTAAATCTAAAAGAACTATATAGAGCATGTGCATATTAAAGTACTATTGCTGAAGTGTGTGTGTTGAACTGCATGTGATATAGTGAATTCATACCATTCAACTGTACAGTGTTCTGCTGGGCAATAAGCACATTTGTGCCTGATATTTGTAGTCACATATACATGCAGCCGTGTTATGTCAGCCAAACCATTGGCAAGTGTGTGAGCAATGACATTGTAACATAATAGCCTAGTTATGACTGTTGGACAGCATCCTTAGTTATCACTGTGATGTCAAAGCCTACTATGCAATCAACCTAATTATGTATGTAGCAGCTATATTAATGCAGTGTTAATATTGATATGCCTTTGCCACCCATGTATGTGTGCCATTGTCCAGACGCCCTGCAATAACAGGTTGAGAGGTATGACTGAGCAGCAAGACTGTAAATACAGTGTGCCATACTAACACAGAACAGAAATGTATACCAGGTATCCCATGGGCACACGTATGTATGCGTATGATCAGCTGGAAGGCACAAAACAAATAACATGGGTTGCAAGCAGTCAGGTAAATAGGTTGTGCATGTCCTACATGTGTGTGATATCAGTTTCAGTGCATACAATAGACAGAAATGTATACAGCTATTGCTTGTTGCATTGCCCTGACACTGATATGGGAATTAGAATAGGCACGATTATCAGGTTGTAATCAGAGAAGTGTCCAACTGTGTCATGACCCTCTGTCCATGCTTACCATTAACAACTATATGAACACCTATATACAGTGGATATCAAAAGTGTACACACCCCTGTTGAAATGCCAGGTTTGTGTGAAAATGGACCACAGATAATCCTTTCAAAATGTTTCTCACCTTGAATGTGACCCATAACATGTACAATTCTATTTGAAAACAAAGAAATCTGGTAGGGGAGACAATTTAAACATAACATATGTA
This sequence comes from Protopterus annectens, assembly GCF_019279795.1. Taxonomy (NCBI): domain Eukaryota; kingdom Metazoa; phylum Chordata; order Ceratodontiformes; family Protopteridae; genus Protopterus; species Protopterus annectens. The sequence continues at coordinate 327,602,647 of NC_056725.1, forward strand.
CTATATGCTGGTTGCATACATGTGCACACACATAGAGTAATCCCTTGTTGACGTACCTCTTACTGTAATCACAGCATTCCTTCTTCTTCGGTACACACACGCCATCAATTAAAAAACTCTGATTACCCACAAATAATGTTCAGCTGTCCTACTAGGATTCATTTGACATTTACCCAGTTGCCTGCTAAAGCAAAAGTCATGTTTTGCAGAGAGCTTACAAAGCATCAAAGGGATCTCAGTGTGGAAAGTCATTAGTCAGGAGAAGAGCAGAAAAACAGTCTACAACACTGGATATACCATGGAATACAGTGCAGTCATCAGACAGTGGAGAATATATGGGATAACAGTGACACTGATAATAGCTGGACATTCATTCAAAAGGGATGAAACAACAAGATGATAACTGGCCATTGAGGCTGACCAGGGACCTACAGCAACACAGAAGGAGCTGCAGGAATGTCTGGCAAGTCCTGTGTGTGTACCACGTGTCAATAATTTTATGTATTCCCCATATGTCTGGCCTATGGGCCAGGGTAGCAAGATGGAAGCCTTTTCATACACAGAAAAACATCCAGGGCCGGACTAACATGGCTAAGCACTACATGAAGTCTCTCAAAAGCATGTTGGAAAATGTACCATGGTTTAATGGGACCAATGTTGAACCTTTGGCCCTCAATTCCAAAAGGTATGTCTGGCTGAAAACAACAATTTACATCACAAAAAGAACACCATCCCCCTGGTGAAGCATGGTGGTGGCAGTATCAAGCTTTGGGGTTGTTTTCTTAAGCTGGAACTGGGCCTTTAGTTAAGATGGAGAGAATTATGAATAGTTCCAAATAACACTCATTTTTGTCCTAAAACCTATAGTCATCTGCAAGAAAGCTGAAGATGAAGAGTGATTTTACCTGTCAACATGACAATGACCTTAAGCATTCATCCCAATCAGCAAAGGTATTGTGTCAAAAGATGTAAAGTACAGTTTGGACATGTGCATGCCAGTGCCCAGGCCTACATCCAAGAGTACATTTGTGTGTTCACCTGAACAGGGCTGTGCACAAGAGATGACCTCACAAATTGACACATTTGCAGCACTGTAGCAAGGAAGATGGGCAACTATTGCCAAGTAAAGATGTGCCATGACGTTAGATTCCAACCCACGATGAATGAATGCTGTAATAATATCAACAGATGTTTACACGATGTATCAGTTTGAGGGTGTGCCCACTCATTCAACCAGCTTATTGTACTGATTTTTATTTGCATATGATTTCACAGAACAGATTGTTATGTTTTCAATTGAATTGTACAGGCAATAGGTCACATTAAAGGTAGGAATTGTTTTGAAATGAGTTATTGTGGTGTCATGTTTCAATTGCATGAATACCAGGCATTGTTACAGGGGTGTGTATACTTTATACCCACTGTAGCTGTATGGACTCAGCAGTACCTGACCTGTAAAGCCAGCCTCCACCAAGGTAGAGTAATCCCCTTTGGTGGACAGCAGCATTACACAAACAACATAATAGGTTGGTATATTGGCTGTACAGGGACACATAAGTGCAGGCAACAACTTGGAAGCAAGTCCACCTCTATCTGAGCAAGCATGTAAGTTTACAGATGACTCCCTGTAAGAATAACTATGACTGCAAATCAGACATATCCACACCACCAAGGCTAATCACAAGGGTGTCTCCACATGTGTTGTCAGTCTCAGAGGCAACAACACAAGTCATCCTGTACTGGTGGTAAAACACACATCATATATACATGCCATGGCTACAGGCAGCCTGCATCAGGCAAGTTAGGTGGGAGACTCACCACCCTGTCCCCCCATTTGTATTGCAGGATATGCACATGAACTTCACACTTCCCCTCACCAATGGTGAGCATGTACATATTGCCTACTGATGGCAACAAAAGCAAGTCTCCATGGGGCCTGATAACATCCCTGTCTGACTCCTACATAAACTCAGGCATGTGCACACAGCTCCACTATGCACTATAGTCAAACTCAGCCATGCCGCCATCCACAACCTATCCACATGGAAGATGGCCACTGTCATCCCTCTACACAGAAATGATGAATGGGGAATATAGGATTATGCAATTAAATGTCCATCATGGGGGGGAATATGACACATCAAGGCCAGGAGTGCAATGCAAGCTGATATTGTTGTGATAGATTAAAGGGTTAGGGTGTAGTTGTGAGTGGTGGTGACTGATATCCACTGTTGATGTGCAATTTGACAACTGTATGAGGTCTTTTGATGTGTTCTCCTGTTTAAGCCTTCCAGGTGCAATCCAGTGGCCAAGACTGCCTGCCTTCACTGAGGCAGAAACAGCAATTATCACTGAAGCTGTTATCCAACAGCATGCAATACTATTCAGCAGAAGACCACAAGATCTGCGGGAGAGAACTGCCCTGTTGGACGCTCTTGTCCACAGGGTAAACGATGTCAGCCTGGATGGCTGAACATATGAGCAGGTTCCAGCATCGTGCTGCCAACTTCATACACCATGCCCAGTGAAGGGCTGCTGCCTTAGCAAGGGACCGCCTAGTCACAGATGGGGGCCCAGCCATCTATGCCTCACTCACATGCACCAAAGAGCTCCTGACCAATTTTGGGGCACTCACCCAAAGCATTCCACAGGAAGCTGAAGAAAGCATTGTGGAGGTGAGTTGCACCCACACAATGGATGAGCAGCGTGCAGGTAAGACCCCAGTGCATATTACTAGAATACTGTTGCATATCTAGTTCTATCTGTATAGTATCTACATACATATGTTAGATAAGATAGTAGGTGCTGATGGTGTTTAGTAATGCACAGAAGTGCACATCTATGGTGATGGACAGCATATTTTGTACTATTCGGGTTTGTACTGTTAATGTGCAGAAATGCTGCTTCCACCCTGTACCAAGGCCACATGAGAGTCTGCTGACAGTACCTCTGTCCCACAACTATTAAGGTTCCTTGGGTCAACATGTGGGACAACAGCCTGTAGCTGATGAGTATGGAACTGTTTTGTTGTGGTTTGCCAATACCTCATGCATGTTAAGGCAATGCTATTTGTCATGCACACAAATATCACACTTAGACATAATGCATGATGTGCATGTTCACTTTTGTTGGTGTTAACTGCAGTGCATCACAGTAGTCACCATGGGGACATATCTGAAGGGTATGTAACATTCCTGTAGCATACCTCACAACCTGTCAATGCAAGATGTATGGACAGAGACCAACAAAATGGGGGGACAAATGAGCTACAGTAGGGACATGTATGAAATATTAATCTTGTACAGTGGATACAGCAGTGTATACACCCCTATTAAGATGCCAAGTGTTTTGGATGTGTATATATATATATATATATATATATATATATATATATATATATATATATATATATATATATATATAAATGACAGAGCACAATATTACATTCCACAGTTTTTCCAACCTGTAATGTGACCATAACATGAACAATTAACTTGCAAAACAAACAAATATGGTAGTGCACCAAATATGAGGTATACAAACCTTACAATACCCTGGATGCATATGGGTGCACACCCTCAAAATAACATTGTGGAGGCAGCTTGTGATGTACTGACAGCATTCATTCTACTTGGGTACACACCTACCATGAAGTACAGGGACTCAGTGTAACACCGACTAACATTCTGCTGTCCAAGCAGTATGTTCATAGGTTCATAGGCTCATAGGTAGGTACAAGGCTATTGGCCCTAGGTCCTATATAAGCCTAGACAAAAAGGTACCCTTTCGCCACCCAAGAAAATTATTTTCCTGTGCCCCTGTCGAGCAGAGCCACAGAAGTGATCCCCGAGGTGAATTTCCCATCTCCCATCCAGTCATCAAGATTTTTCCTTGAAGAGTGCTAATGAGGAGCTTTGTTTGATATAGATAGGTAGTTTGTTCCAGAGTATGAGAAGTCTCTGGGACAGAAATCTATCCCTCCAGCATGTTCTGTTTATTGTGGTGACAAGGTTTAGGTCCCTAGAGCATGTATCTTGGAGGGATTGGGATTTCTTTAAGTGGAGCATGTCCAACAGCTCTGGGTTTGACATACCTTTGTATGTTATGCAGAGATCACCTCTGAGTAGGCGATATGGGATGGAGTAAAGATGGAGTTTTGTGAGATGGTCTGCTTAGGGCATCTGTTTGAGGCTGGTAATCCTCTTTTTGAGGTATTTCTGCGTCCTTTCTAGTTGTTGTAGATGTCTTGTGAGGTGCATACCAAAAGAGGCATTGTACTCTGTAATGGGTGTAATGAGTAGCGAGTAGAGGGGAACAATGACCTATTTTTTTCCTGGATGAGAAACCTTTTGTGATGAGGTGTGCCATGTAGAAGAATTTTCTGACTACTGTGGCAATGTGATTATCAAAGGAGAGATTACTGTCCATCTGTGTCGCAAGGTCTCTTATACACTTTAAGTGTTAAGTAGACTACCACCTATGTGGTAGTTTATGGGTACAGAGTTTTTACCAAAGGGATGACAATGTACTTTTTGGCATTGAGCTTGAGGCCAAAGCTTTGACACCAGGCATCTGTCTCAGTGAGGCCCTTTCGTAGGATGTCCACATCATTAGGAGTTTTGATTATGGCTCTTAGTTTGCAGTTATCTGCAAACTTCATTAGCCAAAGATCTTCTGTTAGCCTGTACTTCTGAGTAGTAGATACCAAACAGGAGAGGACCCAGGACTGAGCCCTGTGGTACTCCACTTGTCACTGGTCTGAAGTATTTGGAGTCTGCTACTTTCACAGTGTGGGTTCTGTCCGTGAGCCAGTTGGCAACCCATCTTGTGACATAGGGATTTATACCTAGTTTAGAGAGTTTATCTATAGTTCCAGATTGGGGGATGGTGTCAAAAGCCTTGGCGAGATCTAGATAGGCTGTGTGAGCCACCTTACCCTCATCTACGGCTTTTGTGACTGCTTCAAAGAAGTCTGTCAGGTTTAGGAGACATGATCTGCCTTTTACAAACCCGAACTGGGTGGGGTCTAGAGTTTAGAGATAACCAATGTCATTGTTTATAAGTTCCATGATGACATGTTCCATAGCCTTGCAGACCAGGCTCATCAGGCTAATGGGGCAGTAGTTCCTGGCGTCCGTGGTGGCTCCCCCTTTGTGGACTGTCCAAGCAGTATGTAAATGACATTTGCTCAGTTGCCTGCAACAGGAGCAGACATAGCGTGCACACATCTTACAAAGCATCAAAGGGATCTCATATCTGAAAGATATCAGTCAGAAGTAGGGTAAAATAACATTACCACAGCATTGCATATACCATGGACCACAGTGCAGACAGTCATCTACAGGTGGTTTGAGTATGGGACAACAGTGCTGTTAAAAATAACCAGATGTTCCTCCAAAACAGATGACAAGACATGTTGAGAACTGGTCAGGAAGGCTGCCAGAAGGCATGCAGCAACACTGAGTGGGTTTCAGGAATCACTGGCAAGTACTGATCATGTACTACATGTGCAACAATTGCCTGTATTCTGCATAAGTGTGGCCTATATGGTAGGGTAAGTAGACAGGGGCATTTTCCCACACCAAACACCATCCAGGGCTGTGTACAGGTAGCAAAAATAACATCAAGTCTCCCAAAGGCATGTCTTGCAATGTGCAATGATGTCATGAGACCAAGGTTCAAACCTACAGACAGTATTTCTAAAGCTACATGTGGTGCACAAGCAACACTTCACTTCACCTGATGACCACCATCCACACATTGCTGCTTGATGGTGGCAGTGTCCAGCTTTAGAGTTGCTGTTAGTTAGCTAAAAATAGGCCTGTAGACATGGTGGGGGAATTCTGAACAGCTCCAAATAATACTCACATGTGGGCCAAAGCCATTAAGCATCTGCAATATGGCTGAGGATGGAGAGGGGTTTTAGCTTCCATCAAGATAACGAACTGAAACATACATCCATAGCTGGCTAAGAATGGCTCGATCTGAACACAATCAAGGTTACAAATTGGACCAGACAAAGCCCAGACTCAACACCAATAGTAAACCCCCAATGTGATCTCCAAGGACTGTGCACATGAGCTGGCCTTGCAAACTGACAGAGTTGGAGGATTTTTGTAGGGAAGACTGTCCAAATAATGCCAAGTCAAGATGTGCCATGCTAATATACCCCTTCCCAGAAACAGTAACTGCTGTAGTTCAATTAAATGGTGCTTCAACAAAGCATTGGTTTAAAGATGTTCATACTTATGCAACCGCAATATTGTATGCATTTCATTCAGTAACTTCACAACTAACACACTTATTGGTTTCTTGACTGGATTGCACAGGTCATATGTCACATATAAGGTGTGTAATGTTTTCAAATGCAGTAATGTGGTCTCCTTTTATAGGTTTATAGGTTTATAGGTTAGTACTAGGCTAACTGCCCTCGTGAGACATTTTAAGCCTAGCCAATTATCCCCTGTGAGATTCAAACCCTGTACCTTGTGTTTGTAAGGCAAACACCTTAACCATTAGGCCACACTCCCAACCCACACATTATGTATATCATACAAGAGGCTGGTCTGTATGCTTATCATATCCATGTTATGCTTAGAAGGTCATTTGTGTAACCGGATTTGATTGCACATACATTCACTACTGCTGATGAGATCTGCAAATGCAATGTATGTCATTAATTAGTGACATCAGTCCTCATATCATCCCAGTTATGTGTCACATAAACACATAGGGGTTGTGAGGAACAGAGCAAACAAAAGTGCCAGACAGCTACACATTCAGCAATGATTTGTACAGTTGTGAGGTATGGTCTACAGTAGATACCAGTGTGCTATACAGGTGCACAACAATAATGTGTACATGGGGGCAGTTTGTGCTAGGGGCAGGGATGTCACCTACTAACACAACTCATGCATCCCAGAGATATATATTGTAAGTAATAAGGATTAAGAATGGCTGCAATGCATGATGGTGAGAGCCATGCGTCAGACTTGTTAACTGTTGGATAATGTGAGGTCTGTGTAAAATCTTTGTGCCACCTCACCTGTAACTGTGTGTGTGTGCGTGTGTGTGTGTGTGTGTGTGTGTGTGTGTGTGTGTGTGTGTGTGTGTGTGTGTGTGTGTGTGTAAGTAAACCATACTGTACAAGTATTAAATTAAATATATTGCCTTCCCCTCACAGGTGGCGATGGGGGTCGGGGTCCCTCCCATGCGGAAATTGATGTTAGTGTCTCTGCAGACTCGGACAATGATGATAGGCATAGTGAGGCACAATTGAAGTTGTCAGGGGATGAATCTCTGCCATTGGTTGACATCCCACTTTTGTCCACCCCATCCCCGCACACAGTCACAATGCCCACACATACCCCATCACCAGTGGCCATAGATGAGAGGCAGATGGCGAGTGGTGGTATAGGACAGGAAAGTGTGGTGACTATGGCCAATGTGTGTGTAGACACCAGCCATAGCTGGATAACAGGTGAGGTCCCACACAGGTGGATGGACAGAGGTACTCATAGGAGGACTGCTGCTCATCATGCCCCTGCCACAAGTGCCACAGCAGGTGTCACCAAACACACGTTTTGGACCATCATGGAGGCAAAGGCACATATGGGACATCACACCAGACAGAATCTCAGGGTCTAGATGGCAAATCTTCCAGCTATGTGTGACAACATCAATGATCTTGCAGATGCCCACCGTTATTATGCTGAGGTCATGCATAGACAGTTGAGTTTGATGGTGGCAGTCCTCAACCATGGGACGTCTGTGTTGGAGCATGTGGTGGGAGTTGGCCGTTGGCCACATGGACATAGGACAGCACCACGAACAGCTGAAGGTCTACGTGACCATGCAACATCTTGCTCCCACTCCTGTAGTGGCAGTACCAGCAGCATGACTGCAGGGGGGTTGCTGTCTACACCATGATGCAGCAAGCCATAGGCACGTGGACCTGGCCGGTCCCAACAGGGACATGGATCCAGCAGACAACAGTAATCATCAGGGAGTATTACTGCCTCTGGCCTTGTGCCTGGTGGTGCCAGTGGAACCCTTGGCAGGCCCAATTCCAGTGTCCATGTCTGGACACAGTGGACTGTACACCCTACCATGTAAGGTCCGCAACTGTCCAACATACCCCTTTATAGGGCAGCAACATGGCAGAACTGTGTGCATCCATACACACACACATTACCATCACAGCTAGGGCACATCCATACTTACAAACACCATCTCTGCATGGCCCATTTAATACACAACCCCCTAACCCACACACATGATGTCAACCAATTGGCTCAGCCTAGGCCTCTGGCAAACCTACACCACACCTTGTGCATATGATGATACCTATGCCGCATCCCTGCCATCCATACCATACATGCAGGGACATGCTAATATGGTTCTAATGTACAGGGTGAATTTAGTACAGTTTAGCAATGTAATGCTGTGTAAAGTGTTGTCACTCAGCATGTTTAATGGTGACACATCAGAGTGTGTAGCTGTCCAGCCATGATGCATTATTGCTGTCATTAACACTGACTGAATGTGGTCTCCATAATGTATTCTCTTTGTGTTCTAGGTGTCTGTCTATCAGGAGGATGTAGCCCTGCAGTCCTTTTCTTCAAGGGGTATGGCAGTGTGCTAACACATTGACTGCATCATATCCAGGGTACAGCTGTACACAATTAACAGGTCTGTATAACAGTTATTGCATGTGCCACATGATATGGCTGAGAGGTGAATACAGGTAAGTGCATGGTGGCTGATGTCAGCAGCTCTTCTGCAGTGGACAATGGTAAATGTACTGGGTGGCACACGGCAAAGGTTTGTGAATACCACACACACAGAGGGCATTGTATTGGTACTACACACAGAGAATACTATTCGCATATACACACACACACACACACACACACACACACACACACACACACACACACACACACACACACACACACAATCATGCCAGTGTTGGGTTTGAAACCCCCACCCATCTAGTTATTGTTGGTACTTTGTTAAGTAGCTATTACAGGGAGCATGGAGCTCATAGTGTGTTGTGTTTCTGAAATACATGTATTGTGATTAACATTACATGCTCCTGTAAGGTATGGCAATGGGTGGTGTAGTTGGTCTGACAGTTTTCATACTACTGTCACACACGAGGGTACACACTCACAAACACTGCTCTGCACACCAAATTTCACACACACACACACACACACACACACACACACACACACACACACACACACACACACACACACTTGCCAGTACTAACATTATCAGACCAACCTATCTTGTTATTTGTACCATACTATTCCATACTGTTGCACGGGGCTTATAGGGCTGAAGAGTGTCTACAGATACCAGTACGGTTAATGTGAACAGCGGACCTCATACAGTAGACTTAGGAATGTGTACTGTGTGTACCATGGCATAAATATGAATGCTTACCCATCCAATGGATGTCATTCTCACACAAACACACAAGATACTCTTCTCTCACACACATTTGCCAGGACTGGTAGTAGAACCTCTACCTATCCATGTATTGTTACTACATTGTTATGCATTTATCGCACATACCACAGAGGTTATGGGGTGCTACTTGTCCAAAGCTACTTTTAAGGAGAGGGACATCATCAGGCCTTGCAAATCATAGCAATGGGGGATGTACTGGGTGAGAGAGGCCACAAAATACTGTAACCTACAGATATACACACTTACACACAGTAATGCACACACACACACACAAACACACACACATACACACACACACACACACACACACACACACACACACACACACACACACACACACACACACACACACACACACACACACACACACTTGCCAGGACTCATATTAGAACCCTTAGCTATGTGGTTGTTGGTATTATAGTGTTATGCAGTTCACGCACACATGCCAGAGTTTATATGTTGTGGAGTATCCTAGGTACCTATATAGTGAATAACATTTACACCACTTGTAAGGTATTGGAATGGTAGTGGTACTGGGTGAGATGAGCCACCTATTACTTTCACCCACATGTTTACACACTCACAAACACTTTCAGACACACTAATGCACACACAAACACATTTTACAGTACTGAGATCCATGGTTTCATAGAGTCAGAGGTGTGTACATGGCAAATGGCCATGGAGGCTTTACAAGGCTAGCCCGTGGGAATACATTGGTATCATGCCACCTGACGATACACCCCAATGTGTCTACTGAGTATAGTCACTGGAGTGATCCCCAGGGTGGGTATTCTATTCCCCATCCACTCCTCCTGATTTTTCTTGAAAAGGGCCAGTGATGTGCTCTGCATGACATGTATGTGGCATCTATTTTATGGCATGGCCAGTCTCTGGGTTGTGAACTTGTCACTCCAGCATGTCCAATTGATTGTGAGGATGGGGTTGAGGTATCTGGGACATGTTGTGTGGACAGATTGGTGTCCTCAGATGTAGCGTTCCTGACAGAGTTGGGTCAGACATGGCTGTGTATGTCAGGCAGAGATCGCACCTAAGTAGCCAATATGAGACAAAGATTCATTGCAGTTGTTGGAGTCTGTCCATATGGGGCAAGTGCATAGTACCTAAGATCCTCTTTGTAAGGTATATTTGCAGCCTCTCCTGTTGTTGCTGCTGGTGTCCAGTGGGGTACATGAATAATGGACCAGAGTACATATTGATTGACCTACTGAGGGGGTGTATACAGGGAAACACTGTCATTTTACTTCCCAGATTCTACACCCTGAGTTAGGAGAAGTGACACATGGAAGGACATCCAGAAGACAGTAGCACTGTGGTGATCACCATACGGCTCACTGTCAACCTGTGTTCCCAGTTCCATTATACCAACATCGGTGTTCAGTGGACTAACATCAATATATTACTTTATGGGAACCATGTCATACCCAAAGAGGATGGTGGCACATCATCTGGCATTGAGCTTATGTCCAGGGTTCTGACAACAGTGAGGGGGAACTAATAGCACCCACCTTGTAGTCATCTGCAAACATTGTTAGCCAGGGCGCCTTTGTATTGGGCTGGTCATCAGAGGGCATGGAGTCCGCTGCTTTCACACTGTGGGTTCTATCTGTGAGCCAGTTTGCAGGCCACTTACTGATGTAGGTGGGTCTGTTTAGTGTTTGTGTATGATTCCTGAGTGGGGAGCGATATCCAAGAATTAGATGGGAAGCCTATCTTGTTATCTATTCCATACTGTCACATAGTTATTGCACATGGCACAATGCTTATAGGACTGCAGAGTGTCTACAGGTCCCTCTACAATGGATGGCAACTGTAGGCCTTGTAATGTGGCACTTGGACATGTACTGGGTGGGCAACAGCAAAAAGCAGCAAAAGCCACCCCCAATGGCATGGTTCCCACACAAACACAACAACCCCCCCATAGACAGTATATTGTTTACACACACACACACACACACACACACACACACACACACACACACACATACACGCACGCGCGCGCGCACTTGCCCAGATGAAGATTAGAACCCCTACCTATCTATTTATTGCACCTACTATGCATTTATCACACGTGCCATAGAGCTTATACGGTGAAGCTTGTCAAAAGGTACTTCTAAGGTGAGGAACATCATCAGTCCTTGTTAAGTATGGCAATGGGTGATGTACTGGGTGAGAGAGGCCACAAAATATGTTAAACTACACATGTACCCATGCACATTTGCCAGAAAAGGGATTAGAACTCCTACCTAAGTAGTTATTTGTAGTATAGTATTACACACTTATTGCATGGGCCACAGAGCCTATGGGGTTAATGCCTGATGAAAGGCACTTCTAAGGTGACTGATATCTGCAGGACTGCTAAAGTAGGGAAAGGGGACGTGTACTGGGTTTGAATGGACCCAACAGCTTTTACTTGTAAACACACAAATAAACACACACACACACATGCACACATGCACACACGCACGCACACACACACATGCACACACGCACACATGCACACACACATACACACACACACACACACTTTTACATTTGACAGGACTGAGCACACACACACACACACACACACACACACACACACACACACACACACACACACACACACACACACACACACACACACACTTTTACAATTGACAGGACTGAGATTAGAACTCCTACCTATCTAGTTATTTGCATTATAGTGCTACACAGTTATTGCACATTTCACAGAGCTTATCAGGCTACGGCTTGACTAAAGGCACTTCTAAGGTTACTGATATCTGCAGGACTGCGAAAGTAGAGGAAGGGGATGTTTACTGGGTTTGACTGGACCCAAAAGCTGTAGCTTGTAAACACACACACACACACACATACACATACTTTTACATTTGCTAGGACTGAGAGTAGAAATCCTACCTAACTAGTTATTTGTACTATAGTGTTACACAGTTATCACATGTGCCACAGAGCTTATAGGGCTGACGGGTGACGAAAGTGACTTCTATGGTGACAGACTTCTTCAGGATTGCTAAGGTGGGGCAATGGGAAGTGCACTGGGTCGGAAAGGCCTGTTTATTCCTGGATCCTACTGACATTTCTCTAAGTGTATGAGCATGCCCAGTGTGACCTTCTATAGTATATGTGGGACTCCATTCCGGGGATTGTTGTACTCCAGTCCAGTTTGTTTTTTGCTACAGCCATACCTCTCAACCTGTTGGTGCAGGATATCTGGAGATAGCCTATCAAAATGGGGGGAAAATGTGCCATACGGTGATTGTGACTATTTCTCTCAGGAATATATGGGTTGCTAGGGTTACAGGGCTTGTTTTAGCATACATCTGACATATATGACATTTGACACTGTCATGTATTGTTTCAGTACCTCATGACATAACTCCACAGATCATCACAGTGATTTACAAGAGGAATACAGGATGGATGATGCACGCACCAGGATTATGGGCCAAATGCTATGCATTCTTGCACAATTCAGCATGTTGAGAGGTGTGCCTACAAGCAATTGACTGCTGGTGCTGTGGAAATGGTCCACTACATTAGTGATATGTTACAATGGTGGAATCTCTGTGCATTTCTCTTCTGGCCTGGTTTGATTTCCAGTCCACAGTTGGGTAATATAAGTCAGACAGGATCAGGGTGACAGGCAGACTCCAGATAGATTTGTAAGGAATAAGAAATGTGTGTGTGTGTGTATCCTGGGTCAGATACCAGTACTTTACACTGGGGTCTTCTCAATGGTTGACTGCACTTGGAGGGTCTTGTGTGAGTCAAACTGTTTGATTACCCTGGAGGTGTGTGCTTGTCTTACATATATGTATGGCCCACCTTATTTTGCTTGGATGGTCACATTTTGGAGTCAGGATGTTGCAAAGGATAAGTGATCAGGGAAGGCTGTGATACTGCCCATGGCTGTGGGGGAGTGTTCTGTGGGTGCAGACATGTTACCATCTTCCAGGGTTAGGACTGCCTGCAATGAGTGTATTCCCATGTTTAGACTCCTAGCCCTGCCTGTCGACTGTACAGAGTATCAAAGAATGTCCACATCCATGACTCATATATCTTGTTGGTTATCCAAACAAGTGTGGTTTTCAAGGCCAAGTGTTTTGCTGGTCACTCAGGGTTGAAGTCAGATATTAATGACAGCTGACATTGCAGTTTCAGACTTTGTACCCATCAGACATCCCATGCTACTACAATCATTCAATCAACTTTATAACATTATTAGAGCAGTATTTCAAAGTTGTCCTTCTCTTTGGACCTTTTTCACCCCATTATTCATGGCTTTGTCAGATATCTGGCTCTCTGACACTGGCAGGTTTTCTGCTAGCAGTTAGCAGCATGGCCTTTCTTTGTATTTTGTAGATTGAGTTATGTTCATAGGTAGGTACTAGGCTATCTGCCCGAAGGCATTTATAAGCCTAACGAGAATGTGTTGGCTTTCGCCGCCCCCCTAGATTAGTTCCCTGTGCCTCTATCCAGCAGAGCCACTGAAGTGATCCCTGGGGTAAACTTTCTGTTTCCTATTCACTCGTCAAGGATTCTCTTGAATACTGTTAGCAAGAATCTCTGCCTAATGTAGATTGGAATCTTGTTCCAAAGCAGGAGACGTCTCTGGGACAGGAATCTATCCCTCCACCATGTCCTATTTATTGTTGTGGTGAGGTTTAGATCCCTAGAGCATGTGGCTCGAGGGGATAAGGTTTTCTTAAGTGGAGCATGTCCATCAATTCTGGGTTGGACATGGCCTTGTATGTCAGGCAAAGATCACCTCTGAGTAGGCGGTATGCAACTGAGTACAACTGGAGTTTCTTCAGTCGAGCTGCATAAGGCTTCTGTTTGAGGCCAGTGATCCTCTTGGTGAGGTACTTCTGTGGTCTTTCCAGCTGTTGCAGGTGTCTTGTAAGGTACATCCCAAATGGGGCATTGTACTCTATGATGGGTCTGATGAGTGGTGAGTAGAAGGGCCCAAGGACCTCTTTTGATCTGGATGCAAACCCTTTTGTGATTAGTGGGCCACATAGAAGGATTTTCTAACCACTTTGGCAATGTGATTATCAAAGGAGAGATTACTATCTACTTGGATCCCCAGATCCCTTATTGCATCTTCTGTATTAAGTGGACTACCACCTATGTGGTAGTTCGTGGGTACTTTGTTTTTTTCCAAAGGGGATGACTATGCACTTTTTGGCATTTAGCTTGAGGCCATGATTTTGACACGAGGTATCCGTCTCAGTGAGATCCTTTTTGAGGATGTCAGTGTCAGCCAGAGAGTCAATTATAGCTCCTAGTTTGCAGTCGTCTGTGAACTTGGTCAGCCATAGTCCTCCTGTGCTTGCCTGTACCTCTGAGAAGTATATGCCGAACAGGAGGGGTCCTAGGACTGAGCTCTGGGGAACACCACTTGTAACCGGTTTAGAGTCAGACCTAGCTCCCGCAACTCTCACCATGTGGGTTCTGTCCATGAGCCAGTTGGCAACCCATCTTGTGATGTAGGGGTTTATGTTCAGGCTGGTGAGCTTGTCTATAATACCAGAATAAGGAATGGTGTCAAAGGCCTTTGCAAGGTCTAGGTAGGCTGAGTGTACCACCTTTCCCTTGTCTATAGCCTTGGTAACTGTCTCAAAGAAGTCCACCAGGTTTAGGAGGCATGATCTGCCCTTAACAAAGCTGAACTGGGTAGGGTCCAGTGCTTGGAGGTTCCCAATGTCTCTGTTAATGAGTTCCATGATGATGCACTGCATAGCCTTGCAGACCAAGCTAGTCAGGCTTATAGGGCGATAGTTCCCGGGGTCTGTTGTGGATCCACCTTTGTAGAGTGGAATAACCATTGCTGTGCACCACTCTATGAGAACATAGCCTGTGGAGAGGCTGAGTTTGAACAGTGTGTTTAGGTGAGGGGTTAGTTTGTCTTTGAGCTCATGTAGGATGCAGCCTGGGACACCGTCTGATCCCACTGATGCTGTACTTTTGGCTTTGGAGAGGGCTGTTTTAACCTGAGTGTCTGTGATTTCAGGGGCTCTACATTCTTCTGGTATGGTTATGGGCCCTTTTGGGGGTGAGAGGGGAGTGAAGTTTGCACTGAACCTGTCTGCCAGTATGTTGGCGATATCGGTCAATTCAGTATATTTAGTGCCATTCTGCACTAACTCCAAGCAGATCTGAGCATTGCCACTTAGATTCTTGACATAGCTAAAGAATGCCTTGTGGTTATCTTTTACTTGGAGTCCTTGGCAATTTTTCTTTCGAAACTCGCCTTGGATGATTTCATGAGGGATCATAGTTTCTTGCTGATACTGATCAGGGATGTCTTCCCTTCTTGGGATTTTACTCTTTTTCTGTACTAGTTTCCTCCTTCTGTTGTATAGCTTGTTTATGGCAAGGGTCCACCAGACTGGTTTCCTTTTCTTGGAGGAGTGGGTCTAGGTTTTGCTTGGAATAGCGTGATCCATGCATTCTTGTAGGTGCTCGTAGAATGCATTAGTTAAGGATTTTGCAGCTTGGACAGCATTATCCTTTAGCATGGGGGCTTTGAAACTTGATCTCCAGTGTGGAACACTGGTCACCCATGTTGGTGATGACCAGTTGATCCAGGGCATTTGAGTTTATAAATTCTAGGAAATGTTGGGCAAGGGAGTTAGTGCTTGAGTAGTTCTCCCAGGTAATGTTTGGGTAATTGAAATCACCCAATACTAGGGTGTTTGGTAGAACCTTTAGGTTTCCCAGTGTTTTCAGAAATGCGGAATGGGGGTCCTGGAACATGGTGGATGATCTGTAGCAAGCTACAATTTAAATTGCAGTTTTGTCCATTGTTAGCTGCATGTAGATGATCTCTGAAGCATCGTGCTGTGCCACTAACCTGGAAGTGTGGGTATCCTTGATGAATATGGATACGCCCCCCACCTTTTGTATTTTGGTCCGGGTTCTGTGGCCAAAATGTATGGTATGAGTTGTAGCCTAGTAGTGCTAGGGTGCTCTCTGGAGCCTTAAACCAGGTTTCTGTTACTGCACATATATCGGTTTTCTCCATACTGAGGAGTACCTCGAGTGCATGCATTTTGAGGTTTAGACTTCTGGCATTGAGTAGCATTACCCTCATTTTTTTTTTTGTTACTTGTGCTATTTATAGTGGTGGGTTTGTCTTTTGAGCCTTGTCTAAAAAAGGCACTATGGGGGTGACAAGAGCCTTGGCCAGTATGTGAAAGCCTAAGGGTGCCAGGTGTAAGCCGTCTCTAGCGAAGCAGCGTGTCTTGTCGAGCATGTCATCCCAGGTGGACAGACACTGGATCCCCTTTGAATGACACCATAAACTAAGCCAATTGTTGAAATTGATAATTTTTTTCTTTATACCATGGTATCATTCTTGGTGAGGGCAGGATGCTACTCAGGGTCAGGGTCATACCGGCTTGGGCTACATGATCAGAGAGCTCTTCCATTTCTCTTTTCATATAGTCCAGGGAGGTATGGTTCAGGTCATTTACACCAACATGGACAATGACAGAGTCATATTTGTACTTGTCCTGGAGTGACCTGAGTGCTTGTGTTATGTGGTGGATCCTGGCATTAAACTTCTCCTTATTCAGCCTAGTGACTGGGACATCAGTGTACCTGACTATAGAGTCACCTATTATTAGTATGTTGGGTATGTTATCTTGCCTTAAGGGCTGTGATTGCATGGCACACTGGTTTTGTGAAGTGTCTGCTTTGAAGGTCTCTGTTGCTTTTGCAGATTTTTATTTAGAGTCTCCGAGTATGTTTTTGTGTATTTATGTGTGTTTTTTGCTGGTGCTGGTTTAATGGGTCTATGTGAGACTGGTGGTGTGATGCAAGTATTTCCCTACTCCTCTTGATTGTTTGATCCAGTCTTGGGTTAAGAGAGCTTAGCCTCAAGTTTGGCTGTATAATTGCATCTCTCGCATGTATTAGTGTTTGGTGGTAGGAGGAAAGGGTTGTCTGTGTACATGAGGCAGTTGTAACATTGCCTCAAAATGCCCAGATTCACCTGATAGACTTGGAGAGTACACCTGAAACTGCCCTTTGGACATGCCTGGATAGGTACAGTGAACTGTTTTACTGAAGGGCCGGTAAGGTTGAAAAGAGAGCCTTGTCCTTCTGTTGGTGTTATGGACCCCATGACACTCCTTAACAGGGCACTGTGAGTGAGGCATAGGCCTTTTTCAGAGGCCTGTAGGCCAGGTGTGACAGATGCAGGCCATCTGTAGCAAGGCAGTGTATTCTGATGCTCATATGTTCCCAGGCTGCCATCAGTAGACAACCCTGGGATGGTACCAGTAAGTTGACTGTGTGTGTTACTGACATTTGCTTTCTCTTTGTGTTGAGCCATCACTCTAGTTGACAGCTCGATGCTGCTTAAGGCTAGGGGCATGTTACTGCATTTCTATGGGACTATGGAGGTATGACACATCTGTACACAATACACATTTGCAGAGACTGTACTGATATTTGATTAACATTTTGGTCCCATTTAGCATAGTGGTGTGCCCTATCTTTGAGACTACAGGCATAACAGTATCAACCACAGGTCAGATTATTCTGGCGTAAACATTTGTTCTGGAGTGACCTGAGTGCTTGTGTTATGTAGCGGATCCTGGAACCCGACAGGCAGCTAACAGTAACCTTCTCCTTATTCAGTCTAGTGAGTGGGACGTCAGTGTGCCTTACTATAGAGTCACCTATTACTAGTATGTTGGGTATGTTATTTTGCCTTAAGGGCTGTGATTGTGTGGCACACTGGTTTTGTGAAGTATGTGTTTCTTGGTTTGTGTTGGGGGGTGGAGGTTGCTTGGATGTCTGCTTTGGAGGTCTCTGTTGCTTTTGCAGATTTTTATTTAGAGCCTCCGAGTATGTTTTCATATATTTATGTGTGTTT
This sequence comes from Protopterus annectens, assembly GCF_019279795.1. NCBI lineage: Eukaryota > Metazoa > Chordata > Ceratodontiformes > Protopteridae > Protopterus > Protopterus annectens. The sequence goes on from NC_056725.1 coordinate 327,621,038, forward strand.
TTTGCTGGTGCTGGTTTAATTGGTCTATGTGATACTGGTGATTTGATGCAAGTATTTGCGTTCTCCTCTTGACTGTCTGATCCAGTCTTGGGTTGAGAGAGCTTAGCCTCCAGTTTGGCTGTATAATTACATCTCTCGCATGTATTAGTGTTTGGTGGTAGGAGGGGTTGTCTATGTACATGAGACAGTTTTAACATTGCCTCAAAATGCCCAGATTCACCAGTTGGACTGGAGAGTACACCTGAAACTGCCCTTTGGACATGCCTGGATAGATACAATGAACTATTTTACTGAATGGCTGGTAAGGTCGAAAAGAGATCCTTGTCCTTCTGTTGGTGTTATGGACCCCATGACACTCCCTAACAGGGCACTGTGGGTGAGGCATAGGCATTTTCCAGAGGCCTGTAGGCCAGGTGTGACAGATGCAGGCCATCTGTAGCAAGGCAGTGCATTCTGATGCTCATATGTTTCCAGGCTGCCGGCAGTATACAACCCTGGGATGGTGCCAGTAAGTTGACTATGGGTGTTACTGACAATTGCTTTCTGTTTGTGTTGAGCCATCACTCTAGTTGATGGCTAGATGCTGCTTAAGGCTAGGGACATGTTACTGCATTTGTATGGGACTATGGAGGGATGACACATCTTTACACAATGCACATTTGCAGAGATTGTGCTGATATTTGCTTAACATTTTGGTCCAATTTACCATAGTGGTGTGCACTATCTTTGAGACTGCAGACATAACAGTATCACCACAGGTCAGATTATTCTGGCATAAACATTTGTAGTTTTAGACTTCGTACCTTTCAAAGCCATACTGACACTGCCAGACCTGCTGTGATATCAGTGTGTAAATGTTTGTAGATGGGATGATGCCATGTGCGGGCCTTTGCCAGACATTTCTGTATGGTTTTCTACAGCTGATCTGCTGGGTGAGGCTGGGGGTGGGTATGGCACCCCCACTTTGACATCCATGCATTTGACTTATGACCCCCCCCCCCAGTTATATGGCTCATCACATATACTGTAGTGGTATTTGTCAACTAGGGTGGTACTGCATGGTGGGGGTAGGCCAGTACTGGGGATACATTTCCTGCTGTCCCACAGAGCTGTCAGTTGTCTGCTGCTATCCCAGTTAGCCACCCCATGCCCTTTCATGCATAATCAATACCATAGACATGCTATCAGAACATTCCACTCCATTCATTAATTTTGTTAAGGAGACTGGCTTACCTTGTGCCTGAGGCTGTTGTGAGGATGGTGCTTGATGGCTCACTATGTCGGATGCACGCAGTACACTGCCTATACATGGTAAGGCATAGGTGGTGTGATGTTTGGCATCCATTTTACTGTGTGTGCAAATCAGAGAATGAGATTAGTCCCTGGAGCCCTACAGTGCCAGTGTATGTGTTATGCCTTGCCTCTTTGCCAACACCAGGGCATACTGGGCATGCCTCCATCTGCCTACAGGGGCAGGCTCAGGATGTTTCTCCTCTGAGTCTCTCTGTGCCTGTGGAGACCTTTGCAATGGTGGGGGCTGTGTGGCCCTTCCCCATTTTGTTCCTGCTGCAGCTGTTTCCACAGGATCATATTGTGTAGCATGGCACATACTATGAACATGTGTGCACATGTGACTGGAGAGTACTGCAAGGCTTCACCAGATAAGTCAAGGAAAAGGAACCGTGACTTGAACATCCCAAACACATGCTCTATAATGATCCTAGTTTGTGCGTTTGCCTCATTATGGCATTCTTGTGTAGGTGTGTGTGCATTTCTGATGGGTGTCATCCTTCATGGCTCCAGTGCATAGCCAGTATCCCCCACCAAATGGCCATATGGGATGTCCCCCACTGACAAATTATTGGTACAGCTGTGATGAATGCCAGATGTGGGAGTTGTGATAGCTTCTAGGGCTGCCAGCACACATGTTCATGATAATGCCCTGGGCATCACACACGACCTGGCAGTTGGAGTGGAAACCCTTGTGGCTTAGGTAGACCCTACCATCGTCACTGGGTAGTACTTTGATGTGGAAGTGCGTGCAGTCTATGGTACCCAGTTCCTCCAGGTATTCTGCTACATGGTGGAAGGGACACATATTGCTGGTCTTCTCCTCACGGGTGCCGGGGAAGTAAATGTGCTCAGTGGCATGTGGTCGCATGGCATCCAGGAAATGGTGGAGTATCCTGGACGCAGATGACTGTGAAACCCCCATGATATCCCCAGCTGGTCTTTGGAAAGTACCTGTAGCTAGTATTCTTAATTCTACACATACCTTGGTATCCACTGGGATGGGTTCCCCTCTGTTGGTTCTGGCTCTGAGGCGAGGCCGACACAGCTCAACAAGTTGTTGAAGTATGTCCCTGTCCACCCTGTAATCACTCTACTATCTCCAGATCATGTAGGCCCTGGTAGGTTACCCTGGGTCTGAACACTCTTCTCCTCCTCCTCGGTCTGAGTTGGTTGACAGCATTTTCCTCCTCACCACCCTCAGTCTTTAGCACATACTGATAGATCAGAGCAACAGTAGCCCCTAACATTTTTTGTTAGATTTGTCAGTTTAAAATTTCCCCGAATTTGTACACCAGTGGTGTAGAGTTTGTGGGGAAAAAACACACTGAAAGGTGTTAGCATAGTTTATAGTAGTTTGCTGGGCTGCTGCCTGTGTAATTGGCTGTTTCTGATACATTTCGACTGCCAGCTATGCTAGTTCTCCTTGAGTGCTTTCCTTCTGCTGTTTCCCCGTCCCATTTTCTCCCTCTTTAAGCCCCAATGCATGCCTCACATACCCAGTGCTCAATTATATACAGTTCAAGTATTTCTGTTGTTTTTTTTTTTGTTTTTGTTTTTTTGTTTTAGGCCCGGTGCGTGCCACGCATACCCATTTAGCTAAAGTAAACACTTTTAAGCAGAACTGGCCCTCCCTGGATGTGAACATGCTCTGCATTTCATGGAATAGGAAAATACAGCCTCAGACTCACCCCCTTCCTTAGCTGTGCTTAGCTAAGGGCAAACACATACCACTGAGCTCCAATGTGCTAGCAGCAAGCATGACACACCCCCTTTTCATGTTAGCTGCTCCTTCTGTCTACACGGTGGTGTTGGAGTACCTTCACGGTTAGGTCAAATCTGACACTTAGAAGACATATGTGATTCAGTATAACTCCCCTCATTTGCATACACCACTGCCTTACTCCATAGTTATAAAACTTACACCAGGCCTTTCTCCCTAGACACCACTATTCCCTGGTATTGTTTTCATTCTGCCTGCCATTGACTATAATGGCAAAATGCAGATTTCTGTAATAATGACCGGTACCTTCTTGTTTTATTTTCAGCATGATCCCATTTACGAGCCGCTGCCTATGATTAAATGGCTGAGATCGGCAAAAAAAAAAGTTTTACTTTAAAAAAATTAAAAGAATTTTTCATGCCAATGGCCATATATTTGGCCATTGGCATGCCTACTAAATATAATACATGCTTTCTTTTGAGCTGTCATGCCTCTGTCTTCTCATTTGCAGAAATGTATTTGGCTAGTAGCTGAATACATTTCTGCAGGTTAGAATATTCCTGCACAAACACCTGCCTGCTTGCTGAATCACTAACTCACCTCATTTGCATGGTTTTCACCAGCAAATGAGGTAATTAGCATAAGGCAGGGGTGTCTGCACAGGAATAGTGTAGGAGTGCTTGTGCACGTCCCGGGAGCTCTTTGCTGAATCGCTCAGTGGGCATATTGTGTGCAGCAGCTCCTGCACTATTCCTGCACGTCATGCAGGGCTTAATGAATCCCGGGGATAGTTTTTGAACAAAGCAAGCATTTCTCACAAAAGAGCATGCAGAAATCAAATCTCCCCACTCCCTAAAAAGAATAATAGTATCATATACTACTCCATATACTTATCCAGAATCTGAAAACATTAACCGTTCATCCTTTCACTATTTTACAAGCTTCATTAAGAGCTACTAGTTTTGTAATTTGTGCTGATACATTTCTTGTCAACTGTCCAATCAATAAAATTAGATCAGTAGTGCACACTGAAAATGCTGCTGTGGTTGAACCATCTTATCTTTGTATACAGAATCCATCTACAAATAGAAGGAGATCTGGATTTTTTAAAGGAATATTTCATAGAACAAGTCTAGGGGGAAGCACATGGTTAACAACAAATACACAGTCGTGGCTCACCCTCATCTTCTGTTGGAATCAAAGATGCAGGATTTAATGGTGAACATCAAATGATTTTTGAAGCTAGAGAGACATCATGAAGCTCTCAGAATATGTATCTCAGGCTGGTATAAGTCTAGCAATGAGCAGCAATTTACCTCCTCCAAGAATGATGTCACAAAATGAGCAAAGGATGACTGACTTTAATAATTGGCTTAGTTTCTGGTGTCATTCTAACGGGGTACAATATTTGTCAGCATGGAAGGAGATGGTCAACAGACCACACTGCTTTGCCAGAGATGGTTTGCACCCCTAGCCTCTGGGCTTTTGAATAGCAGCTAAAACATTGTCCTTCCCTGTAGTGCCTTTTTTTAGGCAATGCCAGACTGAAAGTACTTCCAACTTAGCAAATCAAAACAAAGAAAATCTAAATATGTTACTGCTCAATGCTAGGAGTCTAAACAAAAACTCTATACCTTTGAAGCTCTCTTCACCCTAGAGAATGCTGACATCTGTTGGTCACTGAAACATGGTTTAGAGCTGCAGAAAGCATGCCAACAATGCATGATTATATTGCCTTTCACAAATTTAGACTAGCTACTACACATCAAAGAGATTAAAGGTGGAACTGTCTCGATTTGGATCAAAAATAAATATATCTCAGGGCTGGTCAAACAGGATAATGCACTTGAGCTTCTACACATTCAAATCACCAGAGACAAAACCCAATACCACTTCCTTGCAAGATATAGCTTCCCCTCTATGACCCATGAAATCCATACCATATATTTAAACTTATTGGTGACACTCACCATCCAATCCAAAAGCATATTTTTTGTGGGATTTTAATTGCCCCACTATTAACTGCCAATCATATACAACAGAAAAAGTACAGGCACAGAAATTTCTGGATTTTGTAAACGCAACCTCCCTGGACCAAATTGTTAATACACCAACCAGGGGTACAACCATACTGGATCTGGTCCTCATTAATTTGGCAGAGTGCTGCACATCCCTCCAAAAATGGTCTCCTTTGAAGTAAAAGTAAATTGTGGAACCACAGCTAATCCTAGAATACTCAGGAACTACTCTAAAGCTAATGTTCTGCTACTAAGTGGCAACCTGGCAAAATTTCAAGCCCCCATCAACCCTGAGAACAGTGCAGCCTGTGAAGAACTGTTCAAAGAAATCCTATAAACTGTTAATTGCTGCATAGAGGCAGCTGTACCCACAAGGAAGAAGTACAGAACTAACTTAAAAAACAAGCCACCCTTATGGAATCACAACATCAGTAGGCTGTATAACAAAATGAAGAAAACCGTGGCAAAAATTAGGAGTTGCAGCACTCAGAAGGATAAAAGCACTTTCATCAAACTACAAATACAACTCTGAGGACAAATAAAGTTGAGCAAAGCCAATCTTAAGGTAAATTTGGCCTTCCAGGCCAAGGACAGCCTCAAGGCATTCTAGAGCTATGTCTACAATCTCAAAGGCAATACACAATTGTGTGCAGAGTTTATTGTTAATAGAACAACATATACTGAGAAAAAAGATACAGCTAACTTACTGGTGGCCATATTCATCTCAAACAACCCCTCTCTCCCCCTCAACGTTCCCTCAAGAAGTACCATCAAATATAACTCCCCCTGCTATTACTAGGGAACAGGTCCTTAATGCTCTCTCTAAGGCCAAGAACATTGCATGAATGGGCCAATGGGCCAATGGGCCAAGACAATATCCCAGGATGCCTTCTAAATAGCATAAAACATGACATATAAGGACCTATGGAATTGACGTTTAACTGTAGCTTCCAAACAAGCTTCATGCATTGTGAATGTAGAACAGCAACAGTCATCCCACTGCACAAAATTGAGCCATCTACAGACCCTGGAATCTATAGACCATAAGTCTCATATGTAAAGCCACAGAAAAAAATTATCATGGAAATTATTAATAATGACATAGGAAACCTCCAGAAACTGGAATCAACCCAGTTTGGTTTCATCAATGGCAGATCATGCCTAGACAACCTGGCAGACTTCTTTGAGAAGATCACCAAAGCAATGGATGAGGGCAAAATGGCTCCCTCTGCCTACCTTGACCTGGCCAAGGCATTTGACACAATACTCCATGCAGACATTGCTGACAAACTTAAGAGGTTAGGTAGAAACCCTTTTGTCACCCAGTTGATAGCCAGCTGCTCATAGACAGGACCCAGGAAGTTAGAACTGGTGAGTCCACCTCTACAAACAGAGCATTCAGAAGCAGAGTCCCTCAGAGATTGGTCCTGTGACTGCTCCTTCTTGGCATTTACTTCTGTGAAGTCAAGGCCAATGTCAATGACCTCTGGCTGACTAAATTTGCAGATGATTGCAAATTAGGAGCTGCCATTATATTGCCCACAAAAGCAGATGTTCTCAAGTAAGGGCTCATAGAGAGAAACAACTGGAGTCAGAGCCACAGACTAAAACTAAATGTCAAGAAATGTATAATGGTGTCCTTCTGGAAGTCATCCACCCTTGGTAATTATCATATTGACAAAATATCTCTAAGAGTTCACCTAATACTCCAGGACTTCGGGACACAACCTATGTCTACAGTAGCGAGGAAATCATTCTGTGCTGTACAACTTATAATGTATGGCATCTAGGTCTAAGGAAGTCATTGTTCTAATGTATATGACATTCATCAGACCTATCATCAAGTTTAATGCCCCTTTAGTATGTGCCTAACCAGGCATATCCAATAACTGGATAATTAGCAGTGGGTGTGGGTGCAGGGGGGCTTGCCCCCTTGCAAAAATTAGAGAAAATTAGTTAAGGTGGTTTAACTCTTTTCCATTTCAGCAAAGTGCCATTTCAGAGAATTGTAAATTCAGAGTTACGGTTTTGGCAAAGTGTGGTTTGGCAACTGTACATTCGGCAATGTGAATGTGATCCATATATATATATGTGTGTGTGTGTGTGTGTGTGTGTGTGTGTGTGTGTGTGTGTGCTCGTGTTTGTGTGTATGTAAATATATATATATATATATATATATATATATATATATATATATATATATATATATATATATATATATATATATCTTTAATGCAAACCTTTTTAATTTGGTCTTGTATGTGGGGTAGAAACTCCTCAAACAAAGGCTAAAAATAGTCCACTGGGAGCTGCACCCTCAATTTGTTTGGGATGTCCTGTTAAATCCATCTATCATACTTTGCAAACAGATATCTACAGGTTCATCTTTTAGTACAACAAAATTTTATCCATGACCAATTGGTCACCAGGGTACAAATGTTTGTAATGGCATTTATCAAGTCTTGGCATTTTATTTGGAAGTTCATATCTGTATGTTTTGATACTTCTGCCTCACTATCTTCTATTTTAAAGGCTTCCCATATTTTCCTGAAAATGTGTGGTTTGATGGATGGTCCTAATACTACTCATATCTTTAATAGTTCTGTTTTGCATCTGGATATGAGACTCCAGAATTTTAACATATTTCGTAGAATGATTTCTGACTGATGGGAAAGAATCAATTATAGCCTTAAAGTCTACTCCAAAACAAGGCTCATTGCATCAATAGTTGGTTCATTATTTTTATTTTGGAAGACTCCAGGGTTGGGCATTTGTCTTAAAGGGTGTAATGGGATCATAGGGTTGTTCACATTATAGTCTTCTAACAATGAATCTAAAGTTGTGAACAAATCATCTTCTGAATTTTGTTTCGCGGGTGGTACCCAGTGATAATCTTTTATGTATATTACTATAAAAAATTGAGTGACCAGGCTTTAAGAATTTTAAAGACTAGTTTGGCATATGATTTAAGTTGCTTAGGCTTCAGTATTTTATGAGACTTGACTGTCTTTTTCCCTATGTAAATATTTTTAAGTTTGTTTTGTTGCTTTTTCACATTCCCTACAACTCACATTATTATTTGATTAATACTTCTGATTATACGCTTCTGCAAATTCATTTTTACTTGGGTTTGTTGTGTCCCCTTTATCATGCATAAAATATTAGCATGTCAAAATTACACACTGCTAAGTTGTAAATATATAGTAATAATTTGTACTTATATTCACATAATGTTTTACAATCTTTAATGCAGTTTATATATATATATATATATATATGTTTATATATATATATATATATATATATATATATATATATATGTATTTATATATATATATATATATATATATATATATATATATATATGAGGCCCTTGAGGCATTACAGTACTTCAACACGTCCACTACTTTTCTTCAGTTTACACATGAATTTAACATGAATGAAATGCATTTTTTGGATTTAACTATTAAGAAAGATTATATAAATAGGTCATACACATCCTGTATTTATAGGAAAGCTTGTTTCTTGAATTCTTACCTTCATTATGGTAGTAATCACCCCCCATTACAGAAGACAAATATTGTTAAGGGACAGATGGTCAGAGTGGCCTGGATGACTACAAGGTACGGTGATTTAATTAATGAACTAGAGTATGTGCATAAACTATTTTTAGAAAGAGGCTACCCTGAATCCATCATTATTCCTTTAAAGGAGGAAATAATTAAGGGATGGGGGACAAAATATGTCCCTTTGTTGAGTATTGATACCACCACTGACCATAACACCGCAGATACTAATCTCATCATTGCCAACAATGTAATTCCCAATACTTTTTTAGAAACTCCCTTCTTAGTTATGACATACAATTTTAACACCAATTTGGTAAGAAGGGTTATAAACAGGACTTGGGACATTTTTAAGTGTATGACAAACAGGTTAGGTATATTTGATAGATGTTTACGGTATAGTTTTAGAAGGGGACCAAATTTAAAAACTATATTTGAAAGGAAACAACAAGAGGTGGACAACAAAAGAAAGGGCACATTTCGCTGTGGTAAGTGCCCCCAATGTACATTTATTGCCAATATGGGTGAAATTATACTACCTAATATTCAGTTTACACTAAAAGGGAAATGCCACTGCACATGTTATACTAGTGGAGTAGTATACTTGGCTTATTGTACATTATGTTGGGGACACTATGTGGGAAAGACTGAAAGACATCTCCGTCAGAGAGTCTATGAACACATATACGACATTAACAGAAAAAAGGAAACCAATGCCCTTTATCGACACACTTTAACTTATAAACAGGCTAATTTCAAATTTGGGGTTCTGGAAAAGGTACTCAACAATAACAGAGGTGGGGATTGGGAAAACCAGCATAGTTATAGAGAACTCATTTGGCAACTGAGACTGGATTCCAACATACCCCCTGGGCTGAATGATCATGTGTCCCTTTTACCCGTTTTAAAACTAAGAGCTAACAAAGTTAAAAGGAAAACACAGAACAAGGTTAAAATCATAGGGAACTACATAATTGATAATGAAGATGTGTGTGTGTGTATACAATAACACATACATATTTTATTTTTACTTATATTTATTTTTACTTATATTTATATATATTTTTTAAAAATATTCCTTACACACATTATTATGGACAGGAAAAATATTTGATATATAGGCAATGAGAGTAAGTGTATATTGTTGGTTTTTATTACTGTTTTTTATGATCCATAACTGCATTTTATATGTATATTGAATATTTTATATGCATGTTCAACATTCAAATACTTGTATTTCACATTTTTTATATGTTAAGAGTATTAAAGATGAACTATCAGAAATGATTTCTAGGGAAGCTGATTAATATTAATATTTATTTTAATAGTAATTTCAAAATCTGATTAATTAATTATTTTTTTAAAAAATATAAAAGAACACAGTTTCTATGAAGTTCTATTTAATTGAAAGATTTTATTTAACTGAGAGTTTTCTATCAAATTGAATTTATACATCATTATGCCACATACAAAAATATACATTTTACATTATATTAGTGGTCTTTGAAAAACAATAACAGTTATACTATCATGGTTCTTTAAATGCTTGGGTCTTGAACAAAAATTTCTTAATTAGACCAATTAACTGCATAATATATATGAGTGTTAAACTGTTGAACAATTTATTCTGATGAAGTTTCCATTTCTGAAGGAAATGAAAGCACTTAATTAAGTTTTATGTATCTGTTTTATGTATCTGTACCAACTGTTATGTTTATTTATTAAATGTTTTGATTTTACTACCATATTGGACTGAAGAGTCTGCGTGGATTGTGGGACTGCCTTCATTGGGTTCTGTAACGGGAACTTTGGTATCTATATATATATATATATATATATATATATATATATATATATATATATATATATATATATGGATAAGGCCATATCATCAAATTTCATTTTCATGAGATGAAAACTGCAAAAATGAAATACGCGAACACCAACTTTTTCATAGGGCAAGTAAACACTTGCCTAAACTCCAGTGAAACACACACCAGAGTGAATAAAACCCACCTAGGTGTGGGGTGGAGGGCATAGCTCCACACCTAGGTGGGTTTTATTCACTCTGATGTGTGTTTCACTGGAGTTTAGGCAAGTGTTTACTTGCCCTAGGAAAAAATCTGGTGTTTGCGTATTTCATTTTTGCAGTTTTCGTCTCAAGAAAATGAAATTTGATGATATGACCTTTCAAATATAGAAGCAGATCCTTATATCTATATCTATCTATCTATATATATATATATATATATATATATATATATATATATATTTATATATATATATATATATATATATATATATATATATATATATATATATATATATATATATATATATATATATATATATATATATATATATATATATATATGGGAGCCCTTCATTTGTTCGAACCTTCAAATGTTCGAAATTCATATGGCCGACACCATATGAGCAAACGTTTGAAAGGCAGACAAATGATAGCGGAGATCCCACTATAGTGCGGGACTGGGAGATTCCCCTTTCCTGCATTGTAGTGTGAACTCAGAGTGAGAATATTTAAGTAGCAGGGTGTGTGGGGGTGCAGGGAGGCTTGCCTCCTGTATAACACAGTTTTACTGTGTTTACAGGTAGGTAAATGCTGCTATTTCAGGATGTCAGTTAGAATGTCGATCATATGTTGTTGGCCATATGAAAGTCAGCATTCTGAACAGTTGACATTCTGAACTAGATCCATATACACACACACATATATATATATATATATATATATATATATATATATATATATACATACCAACTTTGGGATTACACTACAGTGTTGAAAAGGGCATGCTGGGGAAGTGTTTTTTTCCCCTGGAAAAATTCACTATTTGCGTATTTTGTTTTTGTGATTTTTGTCTCACAAAAATGAAATTCGATGATATGACATTTCAAATATAGAAGGTAATCCCTATACAGTGGATATAAAATGTTTACACACCCCTGTTAAAATGCCAGATTTTTGTGATATAAAAAAATGAGACCCCAATAAATCATTTTAAAACTTTTCCCACCTTTTAGGTGACCTATAACCAATACAATTCAATTGAAAAACAAACAAATCTGTTAGGGGAAAAAATATAAAAAATACAAAGTGTACAATACGCTGGTTGCGTAAGTGTGCACACCCTTAAACTAATACTTTGTTGAAACACCTTTTAATTTAATTACAGCATTCAGTCTTCTTGGGTAGGAGTCTATCAGCATGGAACATCTTGACTTGGCAATATTTGCGTACTGTTCCTTGCAAAAGCACTCCAAATCAGTCAAATTGCGAGGGCATCTCTTGTGCACAACCCTCTTCATGTCACCCCACAAATTTTCTATTGGATTTAGGTCTGGGCTCTGGCTGGGCCATTCCAAAACTTTAATTTACTTCTGGTGAAGCCATTCTTTTGTTGATTTGGATATATGCTTGGGGTCATTGTCACTTTGAAAGGTGAAATTCCTCTTCATCTTCATCTTTCAAGCAGATGCCTGAAGGTTTGGGGCTAAAAGTGACTGGTATTTTGAGCTGTTCATAATTCCCTCCACCTTGACTAAAGCCCCAGTTCCAGCTGAAGAAAAGCAACCCCGAAGTATGATACTGCCACCATCATGCTTCACCGTGGGGATAGTGTTCTTTTGGTAATGCAAAGTGTTGTTTTTGCGCCAAACATACCTTTTGGAATTGTGGCCAAAAAGTTCAACCTTGGTCTCATCAGACCATAACACATTTTCTCACATGCTTTTGGGAGACTTGATGTATTGTTTTGCAAATTTAAGCTGGTCCTGGATGTTTTTCTGTGTAAGAAAAGGCTTCCGTCTCACAACCCTACCCCATTGTCCAGACATATGGAGAATATGGGAGATTGTTGTCACATGTAGTACACAACCAGTACTTGCCAGAAACTCCTGCAGCTCCTTCAGTGTTGCTGTAGGTCTCTTGGCAGCCTCCCTGACCAGTTTTCATCTTGTCTTTTCATCAATTTTGGAGGGACCTCCAGTTCTTTGCAACTTCACTGTTGTCCCATATTTTCTCCACTTTTTGATGACTATCTTCACTGTGTTCCATGGTATATCCAATGCTGTGGACATTGTTTTGTACCCTTCTCCTGACTGATACCTTTCAACAATGAGATCCCTTTGATGCTTTGTAAGCTCTCTGTGAACCATGTTTTTTTCTGTAGCAGGCAACTGAGTAAATGTCAGGAAAATCCTACTAGGACAGCTGAACTTTATGTGGGGTTAATCAGAGTCTCTTTAATTGATGGCAGGTGTGTATCCAAGAAAAATGAATGCTGTAATTAAATCAAAAAGTGCTTCAACAAAGTATTAGTTTATGGGTGTGCATGCTTATGGAACCAGCATATTGTACATTTTTTTTTTTTTATATTTTTCCCCTAACAGATTTGTTTGTTTTTCAATTGAATTGTACAAGTTTTAGGTCACATTAAAGGTGTGAAAAACTTTGAAATTATTTATTGTGGTCTCATTTTTTTATATCACAAAAACCTGGCATTTCAACAGGGTGTGTACATTTTTTATATCCACTGTATATATATATATATATATATATATATATATATATATATATATATATATATATATATATATATATATATACACACGCACACACGCACACACACACACACACACACACACACACACACACACACACACACACACACACACACACACACACTTTCTAAAGTGTTTTTAATAAAATTTAACGTTTGAAATATTTTGTGTACCTTAAATGGATTAATCACATGCTTTATTAAGTGTTTTACATCACTATATGTACTGCATTACTTGGTTTTGAAACTTATTCTGATGAAGGCCTTATATCAGTGGTTGAAAATGTTATTAAACAGTTTACATCTTATTACTCTCCTGTTTTTTTTTTTTTGTTCTTTTGATTTCCTGGTTGTACCATGGATCCCTGCATAATTTTTGGTTATTTGTTTTTGTATACGGTGGCTACTTTCCCTGCTTGGTCCCTTATCATCCCCATCTTCAGATGGTAGAATAAGAGATGTATCTAAATCAACATGTGAGCACTGTTCAAATGACTTGTTATCTGGAAGTGTCAGTGGAGATGATGACAATGTGTGACAGTCATAATCATCACAAGAATACTGTTGTGACCATTTCAATTTTTTTAACCTTTTCAAGGGATGCAATCCCCGTGGCTGGCCTGATGTTACTTTAAGACCTCTTTGAAAAGAGTTTACTGTCCCATTAACATCTCTTAGTTGACTTCTTAACTTATTAAATTTATATTTTAAACTTTAAACAATAGATCCTTTATCTATTTTATTGCTTTCTTTCTGCCAGTCATTAAAATTTGCCCATCGAGAAGTAGGTACTTTCATTTTTTTTCTACAGTTTTTCTTTTAAATTATATAGCATGTTTCTATTAAAAGTTAAATGTAGAAGAAATCTAGGTGTGTCATTATTTTTAATGAGCTCAGTCCATTTTTCTAAATATGCACAGTTGTCCACATCAAAATGCTGATACACACATCTGGCTAAAGTTCTCCAGTTCTTTTATTGTTCCCATACTCCCACCCATCGTTGTTATCCAACAGCAAGAAAAATCCCTCTCACCTCCTATAACCCTCCCTCACATAGAAAAGAAAAAGGAAGAAATGAAAATTCCTTAATATTCACCTGCAGAAATTTCAGTGATACCTGTATCTCCTCAAACAAGAGCAAATATTCTATATGTATAGTAAAAAGTATACTGTTTAAGCAGAAATGTTTTTTTTTCAAGCTATGGTTGATTAACAATGTAGAAAATAAAATATTTTTGCATTATGCCTAATGTACATTTTTGTCACATCCTTGAGCATTCTAAACAGTAAATCCTTGCACAGCTAAGCAAAATTTTAACAAAGAGTGCAGTGACAGAGAATGGAAAGAAACTTAATTCAGTCACATACTGCAGTCCCACCTTCATTAAGATGGCTTCGACTCTGTTTTTATTTTGTACATGAAGCCATTGACTAGCCTAATACAATTACGCATTTATATAATTTTATCGAAAGATGAAAATAGTGAACACTATTTAATTGAACCTAAAATATCTAAACCACATAATATCGAACATTCTGAACAGCAAATTGTTTCCTTGGGAAAAAATTTACTATTCCGAAACACATACACACAACACAAGCACACCTAGAAAACTTCATTACACACACATACACTTATAATCCTACAACTAACCCTACACTAAACTATACATACACTACTATCTATCCACTTTCTTTAACCCAAACCCTAACCCTTAGGTCTGTCACTATCGCACACTCACCTAACCCGCGCCCTAACCCTAACTCACTTAACCCACCCCAAACCTAATTCACCTAACCTGCGCCCTAACCCTAACTCACCTAACCCGCACCCTAATCCTAACTCACCTAACCTGCGCCCTAATCCCAACAACCACACAATTGCACACATACCTGAACCCGACCCGTAAATCTCCACCACAGCGCTGAAAATAACGAAGCCACAGAACTCGCCAACCAAATTCTTTCCCTAGGAAAGAATTTGGTGTTCTGCAGCTTCGCTATTTTTAGCATTTGAATTAAACAGGCTGATATTAAAACATTTGAAGTTTTTAAACTTCGATTTTCTGATAGAGACCCCACAATTACTACTGACTTGGTGCTTGTTATTTCCTCCTGGTTCTTTGCAAAATTCTGACTTTAACTCTTTAATGTGGGAATGATAATATGTCATTGGATGAATGCATAATACAGCAGTCAAACACTACCTGTGTAATAGCTGCTATACATACATTTCTTTCTTATGCTGTATGCCTTCACTTTTCTAATAATGTATCTTTTGTACTACCTGTGCCTCTAATCGTATCTTTTCTTATGCTTGGTGCAAATCTTTCTGCCTAAATAAACTCATTTCTCACTGACTGACTCTTCTAATTTAATTTTACACAGTTGTAGAAAGTTCAAAGCGTGTCTTTAGCATCTTTTTCTAACTTTAGATAATTTAAAAGTTCAACATTTTTTCTTTCTAGTTCAAAATATAGGCAACTTAATTTAGTAGCTTCTCTCCTTTTAGCCTGTCCTCCATCCCATCTCATTTTGCGCTGACTTATCCCTAGCAGTCCAGAAGAATGTTTAGCATTTTGCTGCATTATCTTCCATTTTACTTCATATCTCCAACTTCGTATTGCATCTAAAGAGATATGAAACTCACAATGGGTGGTGTGGGCGTAGAAAATGGATCAAACTGATTTATGTTAATTACGAACTGGGGATATTCTCATTTCTCTATAGTGAATGCTTCAGATGTCTTAAGAGTTTCAAGCAGTTACAAGTAGACCTGATGTTCCTATATATTGTTAAACTGTATATTCTTTTATTTCAGATTTAATCTGTCAAAATTTGTAGAGCTTTCTTTCATTTAATAGATCAAAGTGCGCTTCTGGGAAAGATGTTTTGGGATCATCTTAATCTAACTGTAATATCACTTGTCTCAAACCTAACAAGGCCTGGAATTTTATAATGCAGCTGTAATAGCTGTTAATAGTGAGTATTCAAAGTAATATTATCTGTACTGTTAGATGGAATATCATTCTGTCCCTGTACTTTGTGTTAACAACTAAATTATTATGTGGTATTTCTGGTTCTTACACAAGACTCAGAGACTTTCATAATTACGTTTTACTACTTTGTCAAATAAGCAGATTGCAATTTCAGGAAACAACCACTTTTCACATATATTTTAGCTTTGCAGTTCAGTATTTCAGAATGTCAGTATTTCAGCATACATATATTTTTATTCTGGCAATCTAAATGAAGCTCAAAAATAGCCATTTATTATACATTTCTTGTAAGTGGTTACTACATTGTCTGTTGCTAGTACTTTTCTGTACAGACAGAAAAAGAAGTGCTAACTTACTGCAGTCATATAACTCAACTGTCCAGATTTCTTAAAGAATGTCTGCATTTTGTCATCATAGTTTTGGTGTGTTTCTTGTGCAATTTGTGGCTTTCTTTCAAATCATTGAGCACTGGCGTCACTAAATAATGACATATACTTGAGTTTTAGACTTCATATCCCTCAGAAAATTACATGCTAAAACAAATCCTGTTATTCTAGCAATGTTTTACATTTGTAAAAGCAACATTTAAAATGTGTCCCTATTTTGGTGCATTTACCTTCTATTATTTTAGGCTTTGTCCAGATTTCATGTGCTAAAAGTTTGAGAGTTATGCGTGCAGTAACTTTTGCCTTTTAAAAGTCAAGTTCTGTTCTTACATAAGCTAGGAAAACTATTATAATAAACAAAAACAAATCAAATTGCAAATTCCAGCATATATATATATATATATATATATATATATATATGTATATATATATATATATATATTTTTTTTTTTCTTGGCATATGATACTTTTCCACTAGCCTTTTACTGTATTTATTTAAACAGTATCTCAACAGCTTCAGAAAGGATTCTTCTATTCAAAAATGGAGTCTCAATCCATGCTTCATTTTCCATATTCACCCACAATTCCTCCTTTTTTATTTATTTTTTTTACATGAACATTTCATGTATTTCTATGCATGACTGTCACTTTAAATGTCAAGCAAGATTTGCTAAGCAATTTAATTCCAACCAATACATACAAGCAAAATTATAAAGCATATGATTAGAGTCAAGAATTGTATCAAAATCACATGCAATTTTTACAGCATTTCCTTTTATATATACAGTTTGTTGTTTGGTAAAACTCAAAATTTTTTTCTTGATTTGTCCATTTTCTGGTTCATTCATGGGTTGTATTATTCCCACAGTCTTAATTAATAACCTCAAAAAAAAATCAGAATGTTGAATAATGTCAGCCTTATTCTCAGTTATCCCAAGTCTAAGACAAGAAAAGAGTCCCCTGCCAGTTCCAATGTCCCTTGATGTGCTCATATTGCAATAATTTGGCTCATCTTTTGTTTCCTTTATCTCTTGTTTCAGTATTGGATGGCTCAGTACATTATATACAATAACAGGTTCCAATTGCCATTTGTTTGCACTCCGATTTCCTTTTATCTTAAAGCTTGGTAAGGATGTCCTCTAAGTTTCTCAAAACAGATCATACCCATAGTTCAAGAAGATAAGGTACTGGTTTTGTTTTATTTGTTTTTATTCACATTGTTCCAATTACTGTTTTTTTTTTTTCTTTACCTGAAGGGCTTGTAAGTCAGTCAAAGAATCCTGAATATTTTAAGTATTGACTGCATTTGTTACCTTTTCATTTTCACCTGCTATTTTATCAGGATACAACATATGTGTATTTTTAACTATTGTTTCAGCAGCTGTGCCTGATATAGGATTATTCTTTGATTCATATGTGCCAACATGTTTATATGTCTTAACTTTTATGCACATACATTTTCCCTTGTATTTATCTTCTATTTCATATAGTTATTTTGCTACCTTTGATGTTGCAATGGCTTTCCTCCGCTATCAACATAACCTCTTCATTTCCAAGTGACAATATGTAATGTCAAGGCAGAAAAAATATGAGTATTATCAGTATAAATATTAATAAGTTTTGAGGCACATAATGTGCTGACATATATCCGGGCAGTTTTATTTTCTCTGTCATGTTATCATGGGGCCATGTCTGGAAAATCCTGTATATAATTTACCATTTTCTCAATATCTTGCATAATCAATGAATACGTCAAAAAAGTTTTCTTTCCATCCTGTTTCAAAAGGTGGTTTCTCCCCCTTTGAATTTCTATTGGACAAACATGAGGCTGTCCCTCATATGTCGCAAAAAACGTCAACTTATATTACAGTGTTTTTTCTACACTAATGTTTTTACTATTAATGTCCACCAACCAAGTAGCCTATCTCTGTGAGTTGATTGTGCCCATGCATTCTCCGGTTCCCTGCAGTAATTTTATTTTCAAAAGTGCACATGTGGTGTTTGTATAACAAGTGGAGCAAAACAAACTGTATGTGCAGTTTGTTTCAAGCCACAATGCAGTGCTGCTAAATTCAAACAGCAATGGTGAAACCCTTGATTTACAGGGACATTATTTTTGCTAAAATAAGCAGTAAGTCTTAAACCTTTGGCTCCATCTTTTAGCCACCACTATGGAAGTACTACTGAAAATGTTTCTTTTTTTTCCTGTTGCCTGTATATAAAAAGACTGATTTGGATGTGGATTAATGATGGATGTTTCATGTGCAAAAGCAGATTGTAATTTTTTAAATATCTCCCATTTACTCTTTATCTAACTTAATGGATCCACTGTCATAATTCTTAATTTAGCATACAGTGGATTTGACAATCTTCCACAGCCTTCTATAAACTCTCTGTTGGAATTAATGAACCACATATTTTTGCAAACCATTTATTATTACATGTACATTCATTTTTAGAACTTGCTTTATTATTTCATGTATTGGACTTCTCACTGTACCTGTTAGTGTCACTCCCAAAAAAGGTTACACTGTTTTGCATTAGTTGTGCCTTACTCGGTTTTAGCTTAAAATATACATTCCGCAATATTTAACAGATCTATTTCAGGAGAGTTTGGTGTTTATTCCTTGTAGAAGTCTGGCCAATTTATTCAGAGCTTCTCTGTGCCTGGCTTAGACACCTGTCACTACAAGACTTGGATTCCAAAAGGAGAAATGTGCCAAAACACAAAACCTGAAACACGTTTCAAGCAAATGGCACAGCGAGTCCAAAAACTGTAAAAAAATAATAAAAAATTGCCACACAATGAAGCCTGAAGGAAGCTCACTTTAATACACACTAACGCTGCAAATGACAATACGTTTTCATCCTAGCAAAAGACTTCATCAGACAGTATAATACAAAGTAAGCCAACCTTCCTTATATATCTCTCCCCTGAACACTCATCCAATCAATTCTTTAATACAATTAAAAACAATACTTAAAAGTTTATAACAATTTAATTGTAAAATCCTTTAAAAATAAATATCACATAAAACAATGAATAAATCCACATCCATAAATTGCTTCAATACAAATGTACATAATAAATATACTTAAAAAGTATAAAAAGCTTCGTAAACATGTAAAATAAATATACATCATGAAGTTCTACAGAAAAATACCATAAATGCTCTATCTGGTGGCCAAATTAATTATTTCAATTTAGCTGTTCTGAGTTTCAGGATTGGGGCTAAAGAAATAAAATCATTTAATCCATAATTCTTGTTGGCTTCTAATTTGAGTTGCCAAAACAATTCACGGTACTCAATTGTGGTCTTCCAAGGTCCCCCACATGGGTCCACTTCTACCTTCTCTATTACATAAAAAACAAATTTGGCTGATGGGCAAGTAATAGTATGTCTCTACAGGGTATTAGTTTCATCTTTATTTTTGATGTAATTTGTGTGCTCATATATACGTCTTTTGAGCTTTCTAGTAGTCTTTCCAGTGTAAAAAGCCCTACAGGTATCACACAAAACAATGTATATCACCCCCAAGGAATCATAATTACAATACACATTGGTTTTGACGTCTACCCCTCTTTTAGTTAAAACTGATGATTCCCCTTGGAGGATGTAAGTACATTGTGAACATCTCCCACATTTGAATGTTCCTGTTCTCTTTCTAGTATTTCTTTTCTTTTTGGTCTCAATTAGTTCCTTAATATTCCTACTCTTCCTGTAGGTACATTTTAGGGGGTCCACAAAAATACTTCTCAGGTCAGAAATATTACTAAATTTATTCCAGTTGGTGGAAACCACCTTCTTAATTGTTGTTGATTTAGTACTGAAGTTGAGTATAAAGTTACTACTCCAAATGGTGTTAACTTGTTCTGTCCTGTTCCTCTCCCCCTACTCACATGTTCTAGTTTCCCTAATATTGGAGCAAACTTCTTGTGTCTGTCTTTTTTTATTTCCCCCAAAATTTCCTCAATAAGGGCTATTGGATATTCTCTGTCAATGAACATTTGTTTCAATTTTGCACTTTCGACTTCATAATCAGCATCGTCAGATGTCATCCTACTGCCCCTTATAACCTGCCCCCTCACAATTCCCCTCTTCTAAGAAAATGGTTGGGTACTCTCGTAGAAAAGGTAGGAATTGGAAAATGTACTTTTCCTTTAAACATTGGATTTGAAGTTCCTTGCCTCTACTATTTTTTTCTGATAATACATCAAGAAACTCTAATTTTTCATGAGAAATAGTGTAGGTAAATTTCAAAAACTCAGTGGTGTTATTGATGTAATCAATAAACTCGTACAAGTATTCCTGAGTGATTTGCAACAAAGAGAAAACCACAATGTTAAGGGAAACTGACCAGATATATGAGGCATGAATCTGGGTAATCTGTGAGAATCTGTACAGTTGAGAGGTATGGCCACACCAGGATATAACCTTTCAGGTAAGAAGAATACCCCACAACCAGAAGATCCCCAGCCAGTATATCACCAACATGCTGGACCTTTTACACAGCCTCAGCAATCAATCGGCTGTAGCCATACCTCCCAACTGGCCGGATTGTGCAACAATGTCTAGAATCTGCCTCATAATATTAGTCTGTGCATCATCCATCTTGAATTTCTCTGGTAAATAAATATGATGATCCAATGATATCTGTCAGAAGGTAATGACACAATACATTACAGTGTTAAACATTACATCAGTCAGAAAATGTCTGCTAAAACAAACCCTGTAACCCAAGCAACTCATACATTAATAACAGCAATAGTGACAGTATCCCTCTATGTTTGAGCCATTGTTTCCCCATATTGGCAGCCTATGTCCACATATTCTGCACAGACGGGTTGCAAGGTATGGCTGTAGCACACAATACCATGGACTGAAGTTACAACTATTCCTGGTATGGATTCCCACACTTACTATAGAAGGTCATACTGGGCATGCTCCTACACTTAGAGAAATAAGGCCCATGTCTGAAACCAGAGAAATAAGGCCGATGTCTGCAACCAGAGAAATAAGACCCATGTCTGAAACCACAACATATATATATATATATATATATATATATATATATATATATATATATATGTCTGTATTGTGCAGATGTCTTTGTATACACACAGCTATGTACACCTAACTGTCTCCACACACACCCATCAGACAGGATTACACACAGCCAGCTGTAGGTGCCCCATATGTGGTATTTATGCATCTGTTGCATGTGATACATACACACACACATATATATATGGGCAACATATTACAATATTTCAAGCATACACACACATAGATGTGGGGAAGAGAGAGACAGACAGTGACAGAGTGAGACACATAGGGAGACATACACAGAGAGTGAGTCCTACACAGGAATACCCTGAATGGCAGAGAGGGATGTCCTGCTGCAGACAGTTGCATATCACTTGTAACCATTGGCATATGCCAGCATGAAGATGAGATTCATTGTTTGATGGTACTGAGGTGGGGGTTGTAATATTACATCACCTACCTTTGTGTGTGTGTGTGTGTGTGTGTGTGTGTGTGTGTGTGTGTGTGTGTGTGTGTGTGTGTGTGTTTGTGTGTGTGTGTCTGTAGGTCTCACTATTATGACACCTTACACACCCTGTACACTTCCCATTGCCCTACTGTACAAGATCTGCAGATGTCATTCACCTTAGAAGTACATTTATACTGGCTTTAGTCCTGTACACTCTATAGTGAGTGTGATAAATGCATAACACTATAATACAAATAACTAGATAAATAGGGCTTCTAATCACAGTCCTGACATATGTAAATGTGGTTGTGTGTGTGTTTATAGGTTAAAAATTTTGAGCCCGTTCACACCCAGTACAACTCCCATTGCCCTACTTTAGTAGTCCTGCTGATGTCAGTCACCTTAGAAGTACCTTAGGGCAGCTCTCAGCCGTATAAGCTCTGTGACATGTGTGATAAGTGCATAACACTATAATACAAATACCTACGTAGGTAGGGGTTCTAATATCAGTCCTAGCAGATGTAAATGTGCATTTGTAGGTTCAAGTTTTTGAGCTCATTTACACCCAGTACACTTCCCATTCCCTACTTTAGCAGTCCTGCTGATGTTATTCACCTTAGAAGTACCTTTGTGCAGCCCTCAGCCCTATCAGTTCTGTGGTGCATGCGATAATGGCGTAACACTGCAGTAAAAATGACTAGTTAGGTAGGGGTAAAAATCTCAGTCCTGGCAAATGTGTGTGTGAGTGTAGCTGTATTTGTAAGTGTGTATATCTGTATGTTAAAGTATGCTGTGGCCTTTCTCACCCAGTACGTCTTCCATTGCCATACTCTACAAGGGCTGGTGATGTTCCTCACCCTAGAAGTACCTTGGGACACCCTATAAGCTCTGTGGCATGTGTGATATATGCATAACATTGTAGTAGCAATAACTAGAGAAGTAGGGGTTTTAATCTCAGTCCTGGCAACTATGTGTGTTTGCTTGTGTGAGCACAGTATCCTGTTTGCATGGGAACCACATCCATTGGGGGTAAGTTTTGCAATTTTTTGTTGCGGTCCACCCAGTACAGATCCCAATGTATACTTTACAAGGCCTACTGTTGTCATCCACTGTAGAGGTAGATGTAGACACTCTGCCGCCCTATAGCTGTGTGACACATGAAATAACTATGTAACAGAATGGAATAAATAACAAGATAGGCAGGGCTTCTAACCCTTTGATACCATTCCCCACTCAGGAATTATAGACAAACACACTCAGCTAGGTATCAACCCTTATATCACTAGGTGGGTTGCAAACTGGCACACAGATAGAATCCACAATGTGAAAGCAGTGGACTCCATGTCAGACTGCTGACCAGTCACAAGTGGAGTACAACAGGGTCTGCTCCTGGGGTCCCCTCGTGTTCTGTATCTATGCCTCTGAAGTCCAGCCCAACATGAAGGGACTCTGGCTGACAATGTTTGCAGATAACTGCAAGGTGCTATTATTACCTCCCCCAAGTGATGCTGACATCCTGCCGAAAGTCTTCAGTGACACCTACGACTCTTGTCAGAACCCTAAACTTAAGCTGAATGCTAGAAAATTTGTTACCATCCCCTTCGGAAGCAACCTGGTTCCCATGAATCACCACATTGATGATAGTCCACTGAAAACAGAAGTCATTATAAGATAACTGGGAACACAGGTTGACAGTGGCCTCATTGTTGACCACCACAGTGCCACTATAGTCAGAAGGTCCTTCTATGTGGCACATCTCATTACTATGGGTGTTGTATCCAGGAAGAAAGAGGTTATAGTCTCCCTCTACTCTTCTCTCATTAGGCCAATCATCAAGTACAATGGCCCATTTGGCATATACCTCACTAGACACCTGCAACACCTGGAGAGGCTGCAAAAGCACCTCACACTGAGGATCCTAGGCCTAAAACACTTGTCCTATATGGACAGACTCCAATAACTTCAACTATTCTCTGTCTCATATTGTCTACTTAGAGGTGATCTCTGCTTGACTTACAAAGCCATGTCTGACCCAGCTGTGTTAGGCATGCTACATCTAAAGAAACCCAATCCTTTTGCACCACATACCCCCAGAGACCTCAACCCAATTTCCACAATCAACAGAACATGCTGGTGGGGACAGGTTCATAACTCAAAGAATGGACAATCTATGGAATAGACTTCACATACATGTCAAGCAGAGCACCTCACTGGCCCTCTGCAAGAGAAATCAGAATGAGTGGATGGGGAATTGAAATCTCACCCTGGGGATCACTCCAGTGGCTATACTTGATAGACACACTGGAGAGTAATGTCAGGTGCATGATGCCAGGGTAATCCTATGGGATAGGCTTGTAAAGGCTCCATGGCCATTCACCTAGTATCCACCTATGAACCTATGGATCTCAGCACTGGCATGCATGTGTGTGTGTGTGTGTGTGTGTGTGTGTGTGTGTGTGTGTGTGTGTGTGTGTGTACATTAGTATTTATAAAAGTGTTTGTGAGTCGGTAAACATGTAGGTGAAAGTAGTTTGAGCCCTTCTCATCCATACACCTCCCACTGCCATGCATTACAAGTGCTGGTGATGTTATTCACTTTACAGTTACCTTGGGACACTCTTCAACCTGCAAGCCCCATGGTGTGTGTGGTACCTGCATAACACTATAGTACCAATAACTAGATAGGTAAGGTTTCTAATCTGAGTCCTGGCAAATGTGTGTGTGTGTGTGTGTGTGTGTGTGTGTGTGTGTGTGTATAAGTGTTTTTAAATGTATATATTTGTAGGATACAGCATTTTTGAGGCCTTAATCTCCCAGTACACTGCCCATTGCCATACTTTACAAGGTCTGGTGATGTTGTTCACTTTAGAAGAACCGTGGAACACTCTTCACCCTATAAGCTCAGTGTTGCATACAATAAATGCATAACACTGTAGTAGCAATAACTAGATAGATAGGGGTTGTAATCTCAGTCCTGACAAGCGTGTGTGTGTGTGTGTGTGTGTGTGTGTGTGTGTGTGTGTGTGTGTGTGTGTGTGTGTGTGTGTGTGTGTGTGTGTGTGTGTGTGTGTGTGTGTGTGTCCGAGAAATGTATCCTGTGTATGTGTTTGAGTGAGCATGTCCCAAGATCCACTTTACAAGGCCTGCTGCCTTTATCAACCATAGAGGTATCTGTTGACACTCTTCTGCCCAATAAGCCCCATGCCACATGCTGGAACTAAGTAACAGTATGGACTGACTAACAAGACAGGCAGGGCTGCTAATCTCGGTCCTGGCGGCAAATGTGTGCATGAGTGTATTTGTGTTTGTTTGTTTGTGTGTATAACTCTAGGTTAAATTATTTTTGAGTCCATTCTCACCCAGTGCACCTCCCATTGCCATACTTTCTCTGAGTGTTTGTTCTTCACAATATCCTCTGGGTGTGGGTTTTACCAATCTGAGGTATGTTCCACCCAGTACACTTACCATTGTCCACTTTACAAGAGCTGCTGATGTCAACCACCATAGACTTACCTGTACACACCCCTCAGCCCTGTATGCACTGTGGCACATGCAGTAATTGTTACACAGACCTGGTAAATGTGTACATATACAGCTGTACCTCGGCTATGACAAGGTTGATGTGTTACCACTCTGCCATACCCATCATTGGCAATGTCTACAGGGCCACATCCTGATGACACACAGACACCTAGAACACAAACAGAATACAGCATGTGAGACTACATTCAGTCAGCATTACTACCACCAATTATGCATCATGGCTGAAAAGGTACTCACACTGCAGTGTACCCATTACAAATGCCAGCTGACAGCACCTTACACAGCATTACATAGCTAAATTGTACTTAATTCATCCTGTGCATCAGAACCATATTAGCATGTCCCTGCATTGGTGGTATGGATGACAAGGGTGTGGCACAGGCATTATCATATGCACAGGGTGTTGTTTGGGTTTGCCAGAGGCCTAGGCTGGGCCATACTGTTGACATCATGTGTGTGTGTGTGTGTGTGTGTGTGTGTGTGTGTGTGTGTGTGTGTGTGTGTGTGTGTTTGGATGAGTGTTCCTTGAATGGGCCATGCCGGGGTGGTGTCTATGTGTCTTGAGGTGAACTGGTTGTGATGGTGATGTGTGTACATGGCAAGGTGTACAGTTCATCATCTTCAGCCATGGACACATGAACTGGTCCTGCCAGTTGTCTGACTGGCACCACCAGGCCCAAGGCCAGTTGCAGTACTACCCCCGATGGTGACTGCTGTCTGCTGTATCCATGTCCTTGACGGGATGGGCCAGTACCACGTATCCATGGCCTGCTTCATTGTGGTGTGGACAGCAACCCCCTGTTCGTAATGCTGATGGTACTGCCACTATGGGAGTGTGAAAGTGAACAGCCCCATGGACCCCCAGATGATCGTGGTGCTGACCTACATGCATGTGGCTGCTGCCGATCTCCCACTACATGCTCCAGGACAGACATTGCATGGTCGAGGAGAGTCACAGTCTCATCCCACCATCAATTCATGACCTCAGTATTCTCACATGTGACCTCAGCAAGGTCATATAGGTCAACACAGACACCAAGAAGATGTGCATACAAGACCCTGAGTATTTGTCTGGTGTTGCAGACAGTACATGCCTATACCTTCATGATGGCCCGATACATGTGTCTGCTGATACATGCTGTGACACTTGCAACAGGGGCTGGACAGGCAGAAGTCCTCCTGCAAGCACCCCTGTCCATCCACCTGTGTGGGACCTCAGCTGCACTACAGATATGGCAGGTGTCCACACTCACACTTGCCATAGTCACCATACAAGCCTGTTCCATGACACCACTCAGCAGCTGTCCATTAGCTGTGGCCACTGGCAATAGGGTATAAGTGGACATCATGACTGTGTGTGCGGATGTTGTGGACAACAGTGAGATGCCAACTGATGGCACAGATTTAGACCCTGATAACCTCACCTGTGCCTCACTATGTCTATCATCATTGTCAGAGTCTGCAGAGACACTGACATCAGGTTCCGTGCAAGAGGGACCATGATCCCCATCGTCACCTGTGAGGGGAAGACAACATATGTAAATTAATACCTGCACTATAAGGCTGGCTGGTATACACACACACACACACACACACACACACACACACACACACACACACACACACACACACACACACACTCCTGGTACCATCCAGCATAGCTGTGACACCTATGGGCACTTCAGGGCAGACGTTATGGTAGTTCTGCCTGCCACAATCCATCTCTATCACTGCTACTGTCTGGCCCACAACAAAGGGTGACAAATCCTCCTGTGTGATGGGCCTGGTAGCAGAATGGTAATTGTGGGCAAGACCAAGGCTATTGGAGTGAGTTATACAGTGTCAGCAACTGCATATGCATGTATTGTAAGAGCTGACCTGCTGCTATACAGACCACACACACTGAAAAGGTGTAATGATATGTGATGATAACTGATGAGGGGACAGAAATATACACTATCACTGCAGTAAATACACAGTTCAGACTCACAGGGATTAATTTCACACAACATTGCAGGACAGTCTGCAATACATACAGGACACATGTAAAGTACTAGGTGCATAGCCTCATCAGATGATACCAGGCTATTGGCCCTGATGCCCTCATAAGCCTTGCCCAGACTTTTTCCCATGCCACTTTCAAGCCAGCACCTGTTTCCCCTATCCATCTGGGACACATGCAGGATCCCAGGGTTGTCTCATCCATTTCCCATGCAGTTGTCCAGCTTCATCTTCCAGAGAACTATACACATACTCTGCTAAACATGGGGAGGGAGTGTATTTTGCAGACAGTGTATTGTGTGGGACACCACACTATCCCACCAAGTACTATAGATGTCAAAGACCAGGTGAGGATCTTGCATGTGTGGTGCATGAGTGCAATATGTCTTACAGATATGCGGAAATGCCATCAAGGCTGGTTTGGACATGGCCTTGTATGCCAGACACAGGTCACCTATGATCAGTTTGTATGAGACTGAGTACAGGAACAGAGCTTTCAGCCTACCTATATAAGGTAGGTGTTGCAGACCCTGGAATTGCCTGTTCAGGAACCTCTGTGGTCTCTGCAGCTACTGCATTTGCTTGGCAAGGTACATGCTAAAGGAACCATTGTACTTGTTAGTGCATCTGGTAAGGGTGGTGTACAGGGATGTTGTGGCTTCTGGGTTCCTGGATGACATACCCATATTTGTGAGGTGGGCCATATAAACGTCCTTCTGTGCAATGGTGCCACACAGTGGGGAACTATCAGGTTGCTACCAACTTCAGTACACAGGTCACCACACACCTGATTGCATGCTCAGTACATTACTACTGTCATACTTAGTGTGGATGACATCTGTCACAGCAGGGGGAATGATGCCTCTCCTGGCATTCAGTTTGCGGTAATGCTTCTTGCACCAGTCAGTAATTGGGTGAGTGCCTCTTGAGGGATGCTCACATCAGTAGGGGAATGTAAGACAGTGGCCAGCTTGCAAGTATCTGTACACCAGGTCAGCCACAGACCACTGCTTTTGTCCTGTACCTCAGCTATGTATATCTCAAACAGTAGAGGCTCCCAGACTGATCCTTAGGGTACTCTGTTGTAGAAAATCTACTACTAGAGGTGGGTTCCACTACTTTGACTGAGTGGGTACTATCATTTGGCCAGTTAGCTACCCATCTGGTAACCTACAGGTTGGTTCCTAGCTGTGTAGGCATATATATCCTGTCCACCTGGGGATTTGTGTGAGAGGAGTGGGCCAGGTGAAAGTAGGCATTGTAAACCATCTTCCCCTCGTCCCTGTGTTTGTTGACCACTTCAGAGAAGTTGACCATGTTTAACAGGCCTGAACTCCGTTTGACAATATTATGGTGTGTGGGCCCAGCCATTTCGATTTTGCCGATGTCCCTGTTAATAATGTCCTTGATATTGCCTTCCATGCCTTTGAAAAGCAGGCTAGTTAGGCTGATGTGTATAATATTGTCTGGGTTGGTGGACTGCACTGCTTTTTTGTATAGGGATGACTGTGGCTGTCCTCTGTGCAGATAGGATAACACAAGTGCTCAGGCTGTGGTTGACAAGAGTGCAGAATGGATCTGAGAGCCCATGGCTGTGTTCATGTAGGATGCAGCCAGGGATGTTATCAGGCCTATGGAGACCTCTGTGCTTTGTCTTTGAGAGGCCATTATGGACCTGCTTCCTGATGATGAGGGGGGCAGGTACTGTGCATGCACATGTATGTCAATGGGAGGCAGGGGGTGATGTTTAAACTTGATCTGTCTGCAGTCGGTTGCCTATATCTATGCCATATGTGAATGTGGTATTATTGACCACCACTACAAAGCAGATTTGTGCATTGCATCTGAAAATGCAAACAGATGTGTGGAAGGTCTAGTGACTGGCCTTGGTGGATGTATCCAATTTGCACTCAAAGACAGCCTTAGGGTACATCACCTGTGACCTAATTTGCTTGTGCAGACCAAGGTGACATTGCTTCCAGTGAGGCACATGTTCCTTCATGGCCCATCCAGCAATTGTATCTACCTATTATGGTATTTGTGTATTGCTGCCATCCACCACAGGCATTTACCCTACCTTGAGGGAGATGATGTTGCCTTTCAGGTATTGCTGAGTCCATACAGCTATGTAGATGCCGACATAGTACTGTGTTGTGGGCCTGAACACCACTGCTAGTTCCTGCAAATGAGACAAACTGTACAGATACTTCTACCCACTCTTAAGGGATTTATAGTAATGTGGGTACAGTTTTTTCTGTATGGCACTGTAAGGGGGAGGGGGGCAGGGGAGATGGTGACCTGTACAGTGATGACTATGTGGTCAGATATTACCAAGGAGGATGGCACTGTAGGAGCGCTACAGTGGCTACTCATGTTGGTTAGGACCAGGTATAGGATATTTCTCCCTGTCGTAGGAGTATTGACTGGCTGATCCACTGCATTGCCAGTGACAAAGCTGAGGTATCTATTTGCATTCATGTCCAGGTGGCATAGGTCATGCACACTATGGTTGGGTACTTGAAGTTACCCAGGAGCAGGGTAGATGATTGAATCCTGACAGATTCCAGCAGGTCACAATAGGTGTGTTAGGTGTCCATTGTCATGGTTGGAGGCCTGTAGATAGCTATAATTTGAGTAGGTGTTTTGTCAACTGTTAACTGCACTCAGGATGTCACCCATGCATCATACTGTTTGGCCAGTCTGGAGGTGTGTATGTGCATGCTAATGTTCAACACTCCACCTCTTGTGGCTTTGCAGGCCTCCATTTTGGGTCTAAACGTATGATGGGATGAGTGACCTGGCAAGGTTGGTGTGCTCTCCACAGCTACAAAGCAGGTGTCAGTGACTGCACACATGTTGGCATCCTACAGACAAGGTATGCTTGCACTGACATGGGTTTCATGGTAAGACACCTAGCTCCTGCTACAGCAAGATATCTGCACAAAGACACACATCAGTGGTGGGCAAAGGCCAGTAAATAATGTCACTTTATGAATCTATCTGAAACACACTTAGTTGCCAGCAAAGACAGTGTCACATTCACAGGTCTACTCTGCAGGATATGACATCTGACTATCAAATGTATGCTAATATGTTATGACTTCAGTGTTTAATGGGTTGCCAGTGATGTGTCAGACAGTACACAACTGTCTGAGACATTGACTACAAATATGAAGCAGACATGTGATCAGTCTGCAAATCTCTGGACAGTTGTCAGGTATGGCCTCAGTATATAACATACAGTTCAACACAAACTTCTATGCCTGTTATGTAGTATGCAAATACCCCATATAAGTCTCTTACATTTGTAAGACAAGCATATGAATCAGAGTAGCATTCACAGATGACATATGAATAATTACGACATCCCAGGTAGCTGACCTAGCAGTGACACACTCAGTATTGGACAACAGACACTCCAGTAGCAGTCATACCTGAGCTGACCTTTGCTGAGGTGACTCAGGGGCCAGAGATGTGCTCCATGTCAATGCAGATAGGGCACGTGGGAATGGCCATAGGTGCTGCTAGCAGCATGTGAGACCTGAAGGTCTTGTTGTGGCCTAGTGTTTAATGCCCCATTTGACATAATTGCATCCCCCCTTCTGCATTCCATTACAGGCTTACATGATCGACATACCTGTTATAGTGCTGAAGCATTTCCACACAACAATGCAAATTGTTAGGTTTGTGTAGTCGCAGTCTGTCTTTGTGCAGATGGGTTGAGACCTGTGATGCATAGGCAGCAGCTTTCCATTTGTAGGTACTGCTCATGAGCAGGTGATGACCTGTGCACAAATCAGTATCTCCCACTTGCTGCTTGCATCCAAAGCAGCTGTGCTGTCTTTCCATTTGATAATGCCATAGCAACACAGTGCTATAATTACATCCTTTATGTGGCCCTTGCCCCTTTTCCTTGCCTGTGTGGAGGACATTATGGAGGTGTGGGGGCTACACCTTCACAGACAGTAGGTGGGTATACCTCTCAGGACAGGACATGTGAAGACAGCTCAGTAACATGGGGGACAAAGCTCCAGAATTGGATACAGATTGTAAGTCACTTGTGCTGTTATACACATACTGGGTTGCTAGATTAACAGGGTTTGTCTGGACCTGCATTTTCTGCATGACTTGATGTCTGACAGTGATATGTCTCTGACATACCTCTCAACTGTCCTGATGTCCACAGACTGCCCAGAGGTTTTCCTGTTATGTTTGGTCTATTCCTCAGACAACATATGTTTTTGTGGAATCAGTAGGATAATGTAAGGATTGTAGTCAGTAACTGTTGACATCCAATGGTGTTTCAGACATCATATCCTTCAGGAATGTTATGTTACAACAAAGCCTGTGACACCAGCAACTGTTTCAGTTTGTAACACCATTATGTGAGATATGTCCCTCTTTCTGGCCCCCAGGCCCCCAAGTATGTCATGCTTTGTCCAGATGTATTGGAGTAAGAGGTTCGAGGTATGTTATATCATTATTTAGTGACTGCACGCCAGGTATCATCCCATTGACTTAGCAGACTCCTGGAAGTGGTATGCGGCAGTGGCCATGAATATGGACTTACACCCTGGACATTCTGTGGAAATCTGTACATGTGACAGTTATGTATGTCTGGCCATTGTGAACAGACTGCCAAGATTGTGTAGCAGTGTTGTGTGTAGATGTTTGTTGGGATGAGTAGAGAGAATAGCAGATGTGACTGTCATAGATCTTTTTTCTAACTGACTGTGCATGCTGCTACAGCTACCGGTGGTCTAACAGGTGTGTATGTTTGTAGGGGAAGACTGAGAAATGTCCTGTAACACCTCAGGATTCCCAGTACACTGTGAGTTGGGCCAGTATATGTCAGTGTAGTGTGTGACTGGAAATCAGGATATGTGTGTTCAAACAGTCATTCAACTCTAGAGTTCATTTGGGATACTGGTATGTTGTTGTGGCTGTGGTGCAAATGGTTGTGGGTGGATGTTTTTCCACCACTATCTGCTTTTCTCTACAGCTCCATCCCTGTAGTGCAATATATATTTGTACATACATGGGTAATTGCTCAGAGCTGATTTGGGGTAGTCTCATGTTGGTTTTACTGTGATTCAGAAGGTGCTAGGTAACATGGTTGGCAGCTGTCATGGGTTTTTCCATTCTATAACATGACTGCAGTCATACCTCTCCACTGTCCAGATGTCTAGACACTGTCCAGATGTGTGGCTCATGTGTA
Organism: Protopterus annectens; assembly: GCF_019279795.1. Lineage (NCBI taxonomy): Eukaryota > Metazoa > Chordata > Ceratodontiformes > Protopteridae > Protopterus > Protopterus annectens. The sequence goes on from NC_056725.1 coordinate 327,653,861, forward strand.
TGGTTTGTTGCCCATAACAGTTGTGGGTTTCTGAAGGATCACTGTGATAATGTGAGCATTGGCATCAGTAAATAATGACATTCATTTAAAGCAAACCATGCCAAGTTAGCAGACTTCTTCACGTATGACAGCCATATTTCAAAGATGTCACTATTCTTTGCCCTTTATCCCACCACTTTATAAGGCTTTTTGCAGATGTCTTGCAGTAGGATGTTGGTTACCTATATACCTATATATATCTAGGGCTTTATTAAATACTTCAAGGACAATAATACTGTTTTATGATCCAAAATACAAAAAAAGGCTATTTAGTTTCACATTAGGCCCAAATATCAGCATAAGCAAAGTAATCAATCTCAGCAGCAAAAGAACCTCTCATATAAGTGTGACCTAAACTAGGTCTTAAAAGTTTGTTTCCCTGTCTGTAAAACCTACCAAAAATTAATATCATTATTAACCTTTCCAGTACTGTTTTATAAGTGGCAATTTAGATCACCAGCAATAATAACAGGTAAAGAGACTAGTACATATGCCTCCAAGGACTTCAATACATTTTTGCACTGTTTTGCAATAGTAGGGGCATATATAAAAAGAAGATGAAATGCACCAAAAGAACAGCAAAAATTAACAGACAACTAAAAATCCTAGAAGGGGAACTGTGACATTCAATAATTTCAAATATTTTTATATAATATAGCAATGCCATGACAAAGATCATCCAACAGACCAATAAATTTTATCACCCCAAACAACTGATAATTGTCACTGTTGTATTTCAGTTAAAAAACTAACATCAAGCAAACAAATTATATCTGTAGGGAGAAGTTTATATTTTTTTCTAAAACTGCACGATGCTTGTACTCATTTATAAGGCTTTTAACACTGAGAAATTACAACTGTTAATAAAAATAAGCAAATATACTTATGCCAATACCTTGTTCTGGTGGTTTATGCACCACAATGCTAGATATGCAATAGCTGAGATGTATTATAAACTGTAATCTAATATTTGCAAATCGGAGCTGTAGTAAAGCTAGGTCTCCATACCTGGGGCATCACCTGTAGAAATCTTTTGTGGCCTACTCATCTTTGCCCAACATCTGACACAGCACTGGAGAATTCTGAGGAGGCAGCACTGGCTCTGAGCAAGGCTATGACTCATCCTTCTTTGTAAGTGGTGGTACAGCAGACAGCCCGCAACTTGTAGCCGCCCATCCCCATGGCAAGGGCTCCACTCTGTTGGTTGCATTATGTATCGTGTCCCTGTCCTGAGCCACATCATAGTTGCATTTACATCAGCATATTAACATGCCATGTTGCTTGGGCAGAAAAAAAAAGCAAATGGCTTACATTCACAAAAAGCAACCTTCCTGTTTAATTAGTGTAAAATAAAAAATAAATAAAGAAAGAAAAAAGTAATACGTAGGTAAGAAATCACAAATGTGTGTGTGTGTGTGTGTGTGTGTGTGTGTGTGTGTGTGTGTGTGTGTGTGTGTGCATGATTGTGTGCATGTTCACATGTAAGATAAAGAAAGAGAGTAAGAAAGATGCAGTAATAGAGGAAGAGAGTAAGTGACATTCAGAGATAGAGCATATCTCTGAACTTTTTTCAACTGCAACAGATAGTCCATCTGTCTGTCTTTTTTTCCCTGTGTGTTAAGTGAGCACTGAGCAGAAACTATTGCCTGTCTTCTGGTCATTGTATAACTTTAATTGCGACCTGCTGCATTCCATGTCAAAATACAATTTTAAATACTAATAAACACACAGTAACTTCTCAGAGAATATCTGATGAAGTCTTTGATGTGACAGGACGAAAATGCAGTGTTTAATATAAGTGTTAGTTTATATTAAAGAGAGTAACCTTCAGACTTTATGGTGTGGCGTTTTTCTTCAGGAATTGGGTGTCAGTGTGCTTTTGTCATTTTGGATTACAGTTTTGGTTTGCACACTTTCCTGGTTTGTTTTGGTTCTCAGAGAATAGGTACATTTCCATGCAGAAATTGCATGGCATGCAGTTACTTGTTTCACACCCTACCATGAATTTTGACATAGAGATCAATGTCTATGTGGACTGTAAAACACAATACTTAGTCTATTTTAGTTTCTGTACCAAATGTTTTGTTTTTTATATAGGAAAAACCAACAGGTGTCTCAAAGAACATATATTGCAGCATATAAGAGACATAGCCAATAAGAAAGTCACCAGTGCCGTAGCCAAACATGTACAAGCTGAAAATACACAGCATACATTTAATTTCATGGTGATAGATATTATTGAACAAAACATTAGGGGGTGATATAAATAATAGAGTGGAAGAAGCAGAGCAACAATGGATCTTACAACTTCAAGCAGACAGACCACCAGGGTTAAACAGTGCAGTTTCACTAAAACCATTTCAAAGAGCTAGACCTTTAAAGCATTGACCTTAATGATTTTTAAATTACATAAATGATTTTTTATTCTTTTCTTAATGCCTTTTAATATTGCATTTTAAAGTTTTAAACATTTAATTATTTACTAATGATGTCACATAGCTATTGTATTTGATTGGATGGAAGTGGTTTAAATTCAGTTGTATTGCTTGTATGAATTGGAGTCTGATGAAGCGATTAGTTGTAAATCGTGAAAGCGCTTACTCTTGTGTTTTTTATTAAAGTTGTCTTTAATTTGAGTTCAACGAGCCGTGGTCAGTTCGTTTCTATTTTAAATTTTTAATCTCCGTTCTCTCCCTGCTTTCAAAAATCCTGAAAAAATGCATACAAACCCAACTACTAAATCACCTCATTAACAACAACCTCCAAGCTCCCACGCAACATGGTTTCCACCCTGGTCATAGCACAATCACAGCTTTACTCTCCTTTACTGATACTGTCAATAAAGTGTTTGATGCTGGTCTTTCAATTTCAGTACTCCTGCTGGACCTATCAAAAGCTTTTGATACAGTATCACACCCTAAGTTATTGCAACACTTAGAAAAACTTGGATGCTCACTAAGTGTAGCAACCTGTTTTTTCTCTTACCTACACGATAAACAGCAATTAGATAGCAAAACCAACAATCAGATTACCTGGCAAAGAACACTTGTGTCCCTCAAGGATCCATTTTAGGACCACTAATCTTTAGTATTTTCATTAATGCTCTAAATAAAGCCTCCCAACAAAGCATATTGATTCAATATGCAGATGATCCAAGTATCATCTCTTCCTCCAACAATTTCACTAACCTCCAGAATATCACCCAAGATGCCTTCTCCTCCATAAAAACCTGGCAAAATGACGGCCAATTAATGCTGAATCCCAAAACACCTAAACTGTTAATATTCTCCTCAAACCCTCCAGCTATAGAATTCAAGATTTTCTCCCATAGTAAAACAGAAATTAAATAGGTACAATACACAAAATATCTGGGAATTTCTTTCAATGATAACCTCTCCTTTGTACAACACATACTCAATATAGTAAAGAAAACCTATTTCAAACTAGGCAAACTATACTGTCACAAACTCTACCTAGATAAACAAACTAAGATAAAACTAGCTAACGTTTTGCTTATCCCACCCCTTTTGTATGAAAGCCCCATATTCACCAACTTCCATACAGCCCTCATATTAAGCTGCAATCATACTACTAGAAGATAGTAAAATTTGCCTCTAACTTGTCCAACAGGTCACATCATTGCAATGCAATCTCAAACCTGTCTTGGCTGGAATTTCTCCACTATCTATACTTTACTCAACTATCAGTTGCTCATAAACTAATTTTCCCACCCAAAAGCTGTCCCGGTCTCCAGTCTATCTTACACACATACACCCAAACTTGAACCCTCCACTCGTCAGAAAGAACCCATCTAAATGCTTTTAACCCAATAAGAGAGCAGGACAATGCCTATACTCATACAACATTACCAAACTATGAAATATCCTCCCCTCATCTATCACTCAGCTTGACACCCTATTGGCCTTTAAAGCTGCACTAAAATCCCACTTTTTAAAAAAATTCTAGCTGTACCTTTGAAATACTGCGTAAGCCCCCATAACTTCTCTAATGTAATTTACTCAGAACCAGCTTTCACGTCCATCTCCGCTATCTTTTTTTATCCTCTGATACATTATTTTTCCTACCTATGATATGCATCACTGTACTAGTTCTTTGACTACTCTCACGTGGAGTGAATGTATGTTATATTTTTTCTAATGTATATTATTATTCTTCTGTGATTGAATGTATATTATTAATAGTCCATATGCATCTTAAGTTTATATTTGCTTTGCATTTTTCCTGTATAATAATTGTATATTATTTATTTGATTATCTGTTTGTTTAACTGTGGAGCTTTTCTCCCTGGGCCTCCACTGAAAATGGGTTTCTGGCCCAGTGGACTTTTCTGGTCAACAAATTTCAATAAATAAATAAATAATAAAATAAATAAATAATATCAGCATGCATTGTCTAAAGAATAAAAAGGATAAAACTTTGTTTGCATTAGTGACCAAGTATAATCTTCAGTGATTTTCCAGGGAATCAAGCATTCTGTGAGGGACAGAGCAAATGTATGCAGCAAAATCAGCAGGGATCAGGGACAGTTAAGTTACATGGTGGTGGTGGGGGGAGGGTTGTAATGCCTTTTTTTTTCATTTTATTACAATAAGGTATCTGAAATATATTTGTCAACAAACTGTAACTGCTGGGCACATGTGTTTGTACTTGTGTGTGTGTGTGTGTGTGTGTGTGTGTGTGTGTGTGTGTGTGTGTGTGTGTATGTGTGTTGGATGTAAAATGCTTCTTCCAACAATTACATATGTTGCAGCAAGTTTGAAACATAAAGTGGAGGAGGTATTTTACATCAAAAATATTAAAAAATTATATAGCAGTAAAAAAATACAAATCAACTAAACAGATGGTCCATTTTTAACTGCAATAATGCCCTCCAGGGTGAGCATTATTAGGGGAATATTGCCCTCCCATGAGTGGTAAAACCCTCTCCCTGTGGTGTCATGCCGCACAACACCCTTGGGATAATGTTAATTCCATTATAACACCCACCACAGAGTGCATTATTGCTTGCATATGGACTTTTTGCCAAATAAATAAACTGTTCTCTATGTGGGGAAAGATCACTTATTAATACTTTCAAGCAATAAAATTATTTTGTAGTGCAGGTAGATTAAAGTATATTTATAGTAGTATGGATTATGACTGGAATTTAAACTGAAGTGACTAAAAGTCCAGGTTCTACCTATCTTTTACCACAGGTTCTCAAACTATGACTGAACCAGAAGATAACTTTAAAACTGCAACAGAAAACATCTGAACTTGTGACAAAGTGAGAACTTCTAAACTATGCTCCTGTCTGCAGAGAAGTGTTCCAACAACAATAATTCTTATATAGCTTTAACTGCCCCAAAGGCATCTTCTCTGTCAATTCACCGGATACTTATTATCCTGAGTTGCACTTCAATAGCCTTGCATCTCTGTTTCGAAATGCCAAGTCAGGTTTTAAGATTTTATTGCTAAAACAGGACATATATTTTCATTTAGAAGAAAAAAATGAGAAGATTTGGCCAGAAAAGTCAAACCTCTTGCTGATTTTAGAAATAGATTAACTCTCTGATTGTTTAAAATCAAATACAGATTACTTTAAACTACAATATGTTTTATTACTTTGAGTCTTTAGAAGAAGTAGTGTTTTATACATTATGGATGCAGTGGACAGGAAGAAGAGCAAAAAAAAGATGGATTACTGATTAAAATACAGGTGGAATACTTACAAAAGAACAGGACATAGCTGTATAAAACATTCTGGTGAAAGAGGGGCTGTATTAATCCATTAACAGAAGCATGGATTCTGGAAAATAAAATAAATGTGAAGTTAAACTAGATAGGTATGTTTGACAGAAGTCAGTCCAGAATTTTTAGAATGCTATGGTGAGAAGTACTGACAGGTGTAATTCTTCTTCAGACAATGAGATTATGCTACAGTGCATGAAAAACACACCGAAAGACACTCATTAACATTTTATTATTGTTGACTACACTTAAAACTTGTATTATTGAAAACACAAAGACAATATTATATGTCTGTTCTTCCCTTTCTTGTACAATTGTCACCATGAGAAAGAAGTGCTTCATAATGTCTAGACTGAAGTTTGTACCTTCATTCTAAAGGACAACTTTTTTCATTCTGCCTTTTTTTTCATCAACTAGTACAACTACTATTAATGGACAGAGGCACCTGCTCAATGTTTTGTCCCAAACATGGGTCCTCTCAAACTTTGTATAATATGATCACAGTTATTCTCACAAGGGGTAATATATAATAATCCACCATGGAATGGGTAAGACCAATCTAACTACAAACAGGATTGATTAATTCATGCACCAAAAGGGAAACTGGCTTGGTTTGAAATTGCCTGCAAGGATAGCTAGTCTCATACTTATCTGAACTTACAAACCTAAAATATATTCTAATATATTCTCCCTTGATTAATTTAAATATACATAGCATAGCCCAAATTTCCCTCTTTAATGACTGACTGAAAATCTAGTCTGCCTGATTTATTTCTTGTAGTTTTAATGAATAGTTTGTCTGTGTGACCATTTTTCCCTTTGGGGTGCATTTTGGGATATCTTGCAGAATGTTTAAGGACATCAGGCTTCAATCTCTGTTTTTCTTAGTATAGCCAAATAATCAATTTATGCTGTGCTGATAAGGCCACTAAAATGCTAAAACATGAACATCCAAAGCTAGTTGGGTTTTGTTTTATTGGCTTGATTGTACCAATAAAAACTTAAAAAGTAAAAAAAAGTCATGGTTATTTAGAGCTGAAACACTGCATGTCCTTAAGGGGTATGGGCCTTCATTAGATGAGGTTTCATAAATTACACAACAGGGGTGGCTCATAGTGCTGGCTACAACCTCTCCCCACCAAGCTAATAAGAGAAAAAAATGTGCTAACTCAAAAAGTCAACCATTATTTTTAAATTAAAAATAATAGTTGACATTCTGTTGTGTTTAGGCCATGGGTGGGTTCCAAGAAGAGCCAAAAAAATCTCTTTCTTACAATTACCAAGATGTTTTGAAAACAGTCTGGCATTAGGTTCCTGATCTCAATCTGGTTTTATTGGTATCATATAGCAGTGGCAGAAGCATCGGTCAATGAGTGACTCACTGGACTGCTGCATGATGCAGAGTAAAGCTCTTCCTACTGGCCAATAGAAAGCCCTTCCTATTGGCACAGGCTGCCTCAGGTGAATAGGCAGACTGAACAAGGAAGAAGGGAGTAGTTAATGTGGAAGAGGAAGCATGATAGTGAATATATGTATATGTGAGTGTGCATACCTGAACAAACTACAGAAGGGGTCTGTGAAGGCTGCCAGCCCAGCTAGCTGTAATTTTGTAAATAATTCTTTGTTATTTGTGAATAGTAATATGATTTGTATGCATGTCTTACAAATGTAACCACAGTGTACCCTGATGGAAAAGAGCAGAAATGTGTATACACTATATGCCTGTGAAAATATATGCTTTCATGGTAGAAGTTGGAACATGCAGAGTTAACTTGCAAATTGTTTACAACTGTGCTATAAAGTTAGTTAATGCAAAGAGACAGAATGTCTGCAGCTAGAAATTCTTTCTATTTTCTGGAAACAGAAATAATTACAAGTTTAACTGTTTTACGACTTCCAGTTCCAGGCAAGCTTCTCAGAGATAAGTATTTTTGACAAAGAGGTGTTAATAGTGATGTCATCCAGCTAAGTCAGCAGTAATGTGTATTATTAATTTAAGAACTGTCTCTCAGCGAAAGTCTGTGCATTTTGTATTTGCCTTTGGACCTAGAAACATCCATTCATTACTTGCATTTGCCTGGCTCTGTAAGTAAGGTTTAGGTATAGTATTTCTCTTAGAGATAGAAAGGAATATAGCAAGATTAGTTTAGATGTTTTCTGTATTTATGTGAGACTGTCCGGCAAAGTTGTTTTAAAGTATTTCCTGTTATTCTGAACTCTGTTGTCACTGTGTTGAGTTCTTATGTTTTTATTATTTATTATTAAATATATTTAAACCTTTTAATTGTGGCTGTTTTTTTAGAAATATTTAAACTCTTAGAGTACTTGCATATGCATTTGGTAACACTGTACAGGCCACTCTTAAATAGCCTTAAAGTCTTGGACACACGTACCATTTGGATAACAGTAACATCACACAGCATAATTGGTCACCCTTTAGGAAAGGCCTTATAGTAGCTGATAAAGGGTAGTTGGTGCCAGCTGGTACTACCGTATATTCTGTGCAGAAGGGGGCATAGCTAATAAACCTGTGGCAGCCTTCTCCAAGAGTGTCTGTGTATTTGTATATAAATCAAATCTCAAAGTGTGTGTGTCAGCTACTTGGGCAGGGACACAAAGCACTGGATGGACAGAGAGGGAGCTGGAGGGTTTGGCTTGACCACTCAGCTGAGATCTTAACCCTATAGCTGTGCCAGTGGGGAGATGTATTGGGGATCTGGAGAGAGAGGGAGAAACCAGCCCCAGACTGACTGTGATCTCTGTGTGCTCTTAAGGGAAATTGTACTTTACTGTGTGTGTACTTATCATCCTCCCAATGTGCATGTCCCTCACTGGTGTTAGTGATGAGGATTGAGGCTCCTTGATTACTGGGCCATTGCAGGGGCATCACAGGATCATTGAGGAAAATGTTTATTTTTAATGCCAAAGAAGTGTTTATGCATACACAGATAAACTACTGAACAGGTTGTTGGAGAAATCTTTCATTTTGATGTCAATGAAGTGCTTGTGTATACACGGGCAAACTACTGAAGGGATTAAGGGAAATATTGAATTTTAATGTCAGCAAAGTCCTTATGCATACATGGACAAACTACTGAAGGGGTTCTTGGGGGAAATTTTTCACTTTGATGTCATTGAAGTGCTTGTGTATTATGAAGGCAAACTACTGAAGAGGTCATTGAAGGAAATGGCTCATTTTGATGTCAGTAAATTGCTTGTGCATACATGGACTGCTGAAGGAGTCTTTGGGAGAAATATTTAATTTAAATGCTTATGCATACATGGTTATACTACTGAGGGGATCAGTGTGGATATAACTGATGATCAAGTCTGTGTGTTGGGGGAATTTAAAATACATTACTTAGCCCGATTGTTGTTATTTTTGCATTATTATATTCTGATATCTTAGATACAGTCAGGCAATAAGGTTTGCTTTAATTGGATACAATAGTTCTCTATGGATACAAGTGACTGACACAGTTGTCATTTATTTAACATAAGCATTTATTCTTCTTTCTTTGCAGAAAAAAATGCATCATTTTTTTACACTTTCTGCTAACAGTCAAAAGTCTGCGTTGTACTCAGTATGTAGCTGTGCATGGTGATCTGGGCAGGGATATGTGTGACAGCAACTGATCATTGGCAGAGTGTTGCACCGAGTAGTGTTTCCTTATAATACCAACTGGTTCTACTGTTTAGATTTTGGCTGTTCATTTCTTCTATCTGCAGTCATTTTTTTCTTTGTGGATTTTATCCATGTGCTTTGGTTTCTCCTCCCAGACACTCACCGATATATCATATACCTTTGGCCTTTTGTTCTTTTACTTTTCATCCCAGTCTAACACCAGAGTGGAACACACAAGATAGCTGTCTTTATGGAAGGGTAAGAAGGCAGGCATTATTCCGAAAAAACTGAATATATTTCCTTACTCATGATTTTTTTTTTATTTGAGCCATCATTACGTCACAAGTTAATAAAAGAAATCTAAGATGCACCACAGTGCATTTACAACTTTATTACTTTTGGGGTCTTAGCAGATCCCCATCTTTATTCAGTTACTTCCCCCAGCCCTAAATTACAGTGGAGTCTTGATCAGTTACAGAGTGCTAAAAGCATAGGTTAGGGGAGTAAGAAGAGGTATATAAAAAAGAAGTAATCTGTCTGCATGGTGTATTGCCAGGATAAGAGAAAACAAAGGAGGGTACTGGGGAAGTGCCAGGGATACTAGTAGGCAACAGCAGGACCCATGGAGTGTGCATTGCTACTAGACATCTAAGGTGTATATAGTCAGTAAAGTGGCTGCAATGAATAGGTTTGCATTGAAGCAGTCTGTGATGAAAGTGAATGACCACATCTGTTTGATCTTAGGTAATGGGTTCTGACTTGCCATCAATTATACCCATGTCATCCATCACAAATCCTCTCCTGTATTCAAACCCATGCATCAGCATTGGTTGTTTATATACTTTAGTTATATGGTCTGCATGAGCTTTCATATTTTTAAAGACTAAATTAAAATGCCAATTAAAATCAAATGAGATACATAACATTTTGACATTCTAATAATTCCTTTTCCAACCATTTGAAAACCAATTAGAAATCAAGTTTTGATCAATGCTATTGGCTCAATTATGTTTAGAAAATTTAAAATTAATAAAACTCACTTAAGTCTAATCCAAACTACATAAAATATAAATTAAAGTTCTGAAAATCTCTCATCTGAAATTTGATGGCAACAATATTTTTATTATAAAGTAATCCAAATTATTCTAAAATGACTATGTATGCCATCACAGAGTACTATCATTGCCTTTCTCAAACAATAAGGAGTAGTTAGGCCAAAGTTTGTAACAAATAAGTGTTTATATTTTGCTCCAATATTATTAATTTATTTTTCATTTTTGATTATGTTTACTTAGTCAGAAAGTGGGAGTAATTGATTTATTTTTCTAGTTTCTTTTTAAAGTTTTGAATGCAACAATTAAGAGACACAAAGTGCTAACTGATGTTCATTAAAACACAAAGGAGTTGAAGACTTAAACCAGACTAGATGTCTAGTTTATTGAAATTTATTTTACCATAATGCTTGAGAAAATATTTAAATTTTGATCAAAATCTGTTAGCACTTTGCAGTCATAAAATGTATTCTCAGTAAGCACTGAACATTATGTTTTGTCTTCAGTGGAAAATACTGCCCTTATTAAATATTTTTTAGTTGTTGGATGGCACAATACACCCTATATAAACCTTTTCATATGAACATTTCTGTAATAAAAGTAACATTTTTTTTACATGAACCAAAAATACAACCTTATCTGTATAAGTAGAATATGCAAAATGTGTCTGATCCAGATAATATCAGCAATAATTTAGTATTACCTATGCCATAATACAATATTGTATAATAACAATAACATTACATAATCTGTTTTATTCAAAAAAACATAAGACCAGCAAACAGTGGTAGTAAATCAGGCTTTATAATAAGTGAAAAAGCACAAAAGGAGTGAAGAAATCAGATTGGTTTTGGCTATTCTGTTACTTAGCCTTCATCGGTGTGAATACATTAAACACATTACTCCTTATATATAACTAAAAATCAAACATGTGACCAATTAAAGGTGCTCATTTAGTATAGGTTTAAATAATCCCCCTTGGGGATTTACTGCCACTGTTTGCTGGTCTTATGTTTTTTTGAATTTGGTACATTTGGATTGAGACCTTTCAGCTGATGTACTTGCAGGGGTTACTTCCTATTGATAATCTGTTTTATATAATAGTATATATTTTATATAGTTCAGTGATGATGAAGTATTTTTAACCTTTATTTCTATTCTTTCTTTATCATCACACGTATAAACTCTCTAATAATTTGATATAAAATACAATTGTGATTTTCTTTAAACAATTAAACAATAAGATAAACTATTGATCCCAGAAATGAATACTGTTGTTTCATCACAGCCTTCTATAAAATATCTGCATAAGGGAAACTGGAATTGTGAAAAAAATACATGTCAAACATTTGGACATGGAAATGTTTAAAGTGTATTGTGATGTTTGGAATCATCTTTGTTTTACAATTAAGTTATATTCCTGTTGTACTACTCATGAAAAAGGTGCATGTGATTTTGCAAAATATAAAGATAATATTATGCTGTTTGACGTTTTAGTTTCAATGTTTATTCATTTTTTTCTATAACCACACCCACACCATGATGTCATGGCAGGTACCAAGCAAGGATTTGCATACAGATGCAAATGATTTGAGGTGATTAAAATAACTTATCTCCCCAGAGTATTTGCATCTTGCTTACCAAGTGGTTTCACTACTACATCATTATGTGTTAATTTTCAGTGAGAGATATTCCACTTGCAACAACTATTTGAGAATGTGCCTTTCTAGGAAGAAATAAACTAGTTCTGATGCATTTAACATGGAAATGCAGTACTTTACATATTAATTTAGATAATGAGACTTTGTGGATTTGGTTTCCATAATGTTGAGGCAGGAATTTTCAACTATGTGAAAATGTTTTAAGTGATTATCCTTACCAACAAACTGAAATGCAAACACAGCACGTTTTTTTTTCTTTAAAAACCCGGTAATTTGTTGTTGTATATAGTAAGGCAGTTATATCCAACTCCAGAGGTTTGTAACATAACACTTGATTTAAAACCTAATCGGTGCACTCTAATGTCCTTTTTTAATTTATTCAAGTCTTTTGGGTTTCAAATGCCATGATGGGAATGGACTCCATTCCTAAGTCAAAGTATAATTAAAGTTCGGGAAATTAGTATCGTTTCAGTCATGAAACATAATCAGTGCACTCTAAGGACCTAATGATAACATTTATATCCTTCAGATTTGTAGGAAGAGGAATGTGTATTTATAATTATTTACTTTCTTCACCATTTTTTCCATGAGATTTAAATATTGATTTCATATTTAAAATATCTTAGCATGGCATATTCATGTATGTAATTATTTCCACTTCATAGAGCAAATTGTAGCTAATCAATGAATTATCAATTTGAAAATATATGCTACTGTATAAAATGCAGTGGTTATCCTATTGGTAGATGAAGCCTGAATGCTCAAGCTTTGATTGCCTCAGCTTCAACTCAGCAATGATCAGAGTTCTTCTACTGGAAATCACTGTCGTCAAGCTGTGCTATAAATGATTCCCCTTTGGGAGGAATTTGCCCCATTTTCAGTACGTGTGACCTCAGAGTTGGTATATATAAGTTTGGGGGGTACAGGAGGCTGCTTGCATTTTTGGCAAAATTTTTTTTTTTTTTTTTTGTGGCTGCAGTCTGGGAATTCCAGCCCTTGGTGCATTTGCTTTGATCCAATCATAGTGGAAGCAGATTCAGTATAATGGAGTGACAACCTACCTTCTCCCATGTCCTAATACGATGATTAAAGACAGATCTGGGTTTTATTAGGGTCCAAAGAAAAATTTTAAACATCTTAACTTTTTAATATGAAGTTTATTTAGTTTTTTTTTTTTTAATTTCTCAAAAAGTCTTTTGCGTTTCTAATACCATAATGGGAATGGACCTCACTCCTAAGTCAAAGTATGATAAAGTTCATGAAATTAGTATTGTTTCAGTCTTTGATGTCAGCCAGAAGTGCTCTTTGCAGCACCTGCAATGTGCCTAGTAATGACTCCTTCTGCAATTTGAATGGGGTCACGTGTATTGGTAACATATCTAAGACCCATTGCAAATACTACTATTGGAGCTGTCTGTGTATCTTTCTTCACTTTCTTCCACATGGCTCTTGTTTCTGCCTGCAAATCATGATATTTTATGATTTTGTGTCTCTCTGTACACAAGACACTGTAGTCACTGGGTGTGGTGATTTCAGTGATCAATGCTACTTTGTCTTCTTTTCATGGACCTCTATATCCAGTTCTCTAGCATCTATCTTTAAACTGTAATGGGTGAGCCCATGTGATGTAGACTTCATCATTTTCTATGATGTTTTGTGGCTCATGTTTCCAGTGTTTTTCAGTCCCTTCAATACCATAATATTTGCATAATCCCCAGTGCAACAGTCTTGCCACATTATTATGCCTTTCAGTATACAATCCTTCGACTATTAGTATGTCACAACCAGCAAAAATATGTGTTACTGTTTCCAGTTCTGTTTTACAAAACCTGCATTTGTTTCTCACGCATGTTCAATGGACTTTGTAAACCAGTGTATAAGTGACCCACTATCTTGGGCCGCCAATAGTAACCTTTCAGCTATTGGTTTATATTTGCCAGCCCTTAACCATTCCTGCATTCATTCCTAATCAACATGAGGTTCTTCCGGAAGTTTTCTATACTTGCAACTACATTTAAGCATTTTCCACATTTCTTGCCTTCTCATGTGGTCCTTCACCTTATATTCTTTCTTTTGTTTTTGGCACATTCATTTGCTGCCTGATTTTTATCCATTTCTGGTTTGATTTCCATTCCTGCTTGATTTAGTTATTTATTTATTTTTTTGTTTATTTAACATTTGTTAACCGGGGAAAGTCCGACTTGGAATGAACCAATTTTCAGCGGAGGCCTGGGGAGAAATGCTCCAGACACATGTCTTTGTAAGGTGGAAGGAAACCAAAGCACCAGGAAGAAACCCACACAAACGCAGGCAGGATATGCAGACTTCGCACAGAAGACACCCCAGCTGAGAATCGAACCAGAGAACCTTTTGCTGTGAGGCAACAATGCTACCACTGCTGCACTGTGCCGAGATGCCAATTGATGCCAATATGCTTCTGCTAGATTAAGCAGAGAAGTCATTTTAGATTTATTCTCCTCATGTTTCAAAACTTTCACTACATTTGGATCTTGTGAGGTCAGCAGATATGTATTGAGTTCCACAATTGCAGATCTATACATGTAATTAATCTCAAGAAGGCCCATCCCTCCTTCAGAATGGGGAATATATACTCTTGGTATGCACTTATTTGTATATATCATTTGGTGAGCATGACGCATTCTTTTTGTTTTCCTATCTAATCTATCCAAACAACATGTTTTGGGGCCAGTCAATCACTCCAAAATTGTTAGGACAGGAACAGCAAATTGTTTTATAGCTTGGATTATGTTCCTAGATGTCAATGCTGTTTTCAGGATTAATTTAAGTCTTCCAAAGTATTCCTTACTAAGTGTGATTTGTTCATGTTTTATTGCTGATCCTTCATCAATTCCCAAATACTTATATACTTCCTTTTGCTCAAGTTCTTTCATATCACATTGTTATCCCAAACTGATGTTTTCCTGGTGCTGCAGTTTTCCTGCTTTAAAGGTTGCTTTTGCACATTTATCAAGACCAAATGACATTCTTATATCATCTGAAAAAGTTTTGACAAGTGTCAGTTGTGCTTTCATTTCCTCATCTGATGAGCTATACAGTTTTAAATCATCAACATAGAGAAGGTGAGAAGTCTACACTTTGTTGTTTTCTAGGAGCCAAATTATAGCCATGGCCTAAGCTGTTAAGTAAACAGCTTAATGGGTTAAGGGCAAGGCAGAATAGCAGCAGTGAGAAAGCGTCACCCTGGGATATCCCTTTTAAATTTTTATCCCTGGAATAATTATCTGTGCTTTATCATGGCTTAATTGCAAAGTGGTCTGCCACTGTTTCATGGTCATTATAATGTAGACAATCAGTGTAAGGTGTATCTTATATATTTTTAAGCACTCTTTTATCCATGGATCTGGGATACTATCAAATGCTTTTTTTGTAGTCAATCCATGCCAAACTTAGATTCTTCTCCTTTCTGCAGTTCTCCACTATGGCTTTATTTAACAACAAATAATCCTTTATTCCATATGACTTTCCTTTACTGCTCTTTTGTTATATTGTCATAAATGAGTTTTCTGCTGAATGACTATAAACTCTTTTCAACATCAGTTCCAGTGTATAGTTTATACATTGTCAGAAGGCAGGTTATTGGTCTATAATTTGTAGGGTAGCTTGCAGGTCCACTCTTACGTAGGAGCATTGTTTCTCCTGTTGTTAGCCAGGCTGGTGTCTGTTCGTGGTGTGCATATAACTAGTTTTTACTCATGGCTAAATCTTCATGCAAAGATGTTAATACTTTTAACCAAAAGTTAGGTACTGATCTGAGCCTAGGCTTGTCCAATTAGAGCCTTTTCTTAACTTTGTCTCAATCTCTCTGGCTGTTATTTCATCCCATTTCATATCCTGCATCTTTAAACTTCTTATTGTTTTACATCTTCTATCCATTTAACATCATTGCTATGTTCTACAGGATCTTCATAGATACTTCTCCAAAATGTATATAGTTCTTCTTTTTTGATGGTCTGTCAATTCCCTTTTGCCTTGTTTCCCAATTCTCTATAAAATGTTTTTGGGTCATCAGTAAACTGTTTATGTTGTACTTTTCCTTTATATTTATCTGAGTATCTTCTAAGATTTTTCACCTGTGTTGAGATTTTTAGTTTGTTATTTGCGATAGTGCATGATAGATCCCAATCTGTTCTAGTACTGCACATTGCTTTTATCACATCTATCTTTCTAAGTGTTTTTTTTTAATTTGTTCCCTCTTCTATACTCTTTTAACAGTGACACTTCTTATCTTAATTGCTTTATAGTTTTCTCTGTTCAATACTTCCATGATGATATTCGATTTCTCCCCTTCCTTTCCATCACTACACTTTGTTCATGTGGTAGAACTATATCAGTTATTAATTTAGCTGCACAGTAATATATATCCTGTTTACTTCTGTTATATCTCATGGATCTCTATGGACAGTCCTAATTACTATGTTCATTTGTTTTATCAAATTTCTGACTTTTGCGGTTATATTGACCTTCTGCAGTCTATTTCTTTCATTGATCTTAATATATTCATCTATCTCAAGCAACTCTTATCTTAACTCATGTTCTTCTAATCTGAGGACACATTTTTTTGTTTTGCATTTCCTGTGGGCAAAGGAAGAAAGTTATATAACATCTTCCTGTGGCACATTCTCTTCAATTTCAACCTGCGCCATTCATTGCTCAGTCATATGGGAACTCACTGGCCTATCACTCTTCAACATTGACTGTGTCAGAGTTTCAACAGTTTCCTGTTCCTTCCCTTGTTGTCCAGCTTCAAGTGAACATTTGCAATGGTTTCCTGTGGAAGGCTGCAAAATATCTTCATATGGCGCTTGACCAATTACTTCCCATTCTACTGGTTTCCATGAAATTTGGATGTCCAGTTTTCTATCCTGTCATGATGCTTTATGAATTAGATTTTCTTCACTGAATCCTTCACTTCACAGATACTCCATAACTTCAATTTCTATTTCTTTAACTTCTCCATTACTAAACTCCTTTTTCTACTTTTCCCCTTTGTCTTCTTATTTTTTGTATTGTAAAGTTTTCCAGGTCTGGATTCCAATGCCTGTATTTCTCTTCAAATACCATAGCTGTTGTTCTTTTTGCATTGATTCATTTTTTTTTCTCCTTTCCGTAGATATTACAGTATATTAAATCTCTTTTTTCTTCCCATGTTTTATTTAGCAATATGGCTGTAAGGATGTAATTTGAGATATATAGTACTTTTGGTAAGAGTATCATTTAGATCAAACTCAGTCTATCTTCAGATGTTAAAATATGAGTTTAGCACTATAAGAGAAACAAGTTCTACTTTAACCATAAACTGGAGCCTCACTTAAGGAATAGGATTTAATACTTTTGTTCTTTAATTCATTAAAATAGGACGGCCACGGTGGTGCAGTGGTTAGCATTGCTGC
Organism: Protopterus annectens; assembly: GCF_019279795.1. Classification (NCBI taxonomy): domain Eukaryota; kingdom Metazoa; phylum Chordata; order Ceratodontiformes; family Protopteridae; genus Protopterus; species Protopterus annectens. Next base: position 327,671,421 of record NC_056725.1, read on the forward strand.
CTCACAGCAAGAGGTTCTCCAGTTCGATCCTCGGCTGGGGTGCCTTCTGTGTGGAGTCTGTATGTCCTCCCTGTGGTCAAGTGGGTTTCCTCCGGGTGCTCCGGTTTCCTCCCACATCCCAAAGACATGCTGCAGGTGGATTTGATACTCTAAATTGGCCCTAGGTGTGCGTGTGAGTGTGCCTTCTGTGGAAGGTTGGGCGCTGGGCTGGCAACTCGACACCGTAAAACTCCACTGCCATTCAATGTGTGGACAAGGCAATCCGCTGTGGCGACCCCTAACCGGGAAAAAGCCGAAAGAAGAAGAAGAAGTTCTTTAATTCATTAAAATAAGAACTTCATTAGAATCAAAAAGTAAAATGAAGAAGGGGACATGACCAAGATGGGGAAACTGCTAACAGCACAGTCTTAGCTCTGCTTTATTTTCATTTTTCTGACAGGATATCATTATGCAAACTTAACAAAAACTTATTTTCTTATGCATTTTGAATCTTTAAACCAACTTGGACAACTATTTGAAAGAAAAATCAATTTGTTGTGTTTTTTTATTTTGTCCTATTGGGCATTTTATTAACTGTTCTGACAGAATGAGACACTCAAAAGTGAAGTCTCAAGACAACTCAGTGAAAAATCAATATAATAGGCAGTATCCAGAAGTTTTCTGTTAAATTTGATAAACTTAAGATCAAAATGGATAATATAAAAGAAGATTCCAAGAAACAAACAAAAATGTTAAAAGCAAACATAAAACAACAATCTGTTTGGAGCTCAACAACAGAAGACACAATAAATGACCTGGATAGCAGAATGGCAGAGACTGAGGATCACACATAATTATTGTTAAAACAAAATACTTTGCTTATGGAAAAATTAGAGGACCTAGAAAGAGATCTAGAAGAAATCATATTATAATATGTGGAACACCAGAAAAGGAAGAAAGAGACAATATGTTGCAGTTTTTAACTAACTGGATGCCTAAAATTCTAAATCTTTCAGAAGTTCTCTTTTTTGGTATTGAGAGAATCCATAGATCTCTTTTGATTTCTTCTTTGAAAAAAAATCATCTAGTCCCCAGATCTATTATTGTAAACTTTCTCTCCAGCTAAGACAAGGACATGGTACTGAAGACTGCTTGGCTAATTCTCTGATAAAAATAAATAACAACACTATCAGGTCTGACAATGATTATACTGTATCTGTTATGACCAAAAGGAAAGCATGTATTCCATTCATAAAAGACTTAAAGAAGCTAAACAATAAAGCTCAACTAATTTTTCTAGCCAGAATTAGGATCTTTTTACCAGAAGGTCAGAAAACGTTTAATTCTTTAGAAGATACAGTGTACTTTTCTCAGAAAAAATAAACTTTTTGATCAATCATAAATATGGACTGGACATTTGTCAACTTAAAGAGACCATCAACAATAAATGGCTGGTCTTTGAAAGACAAAAAGAGTAAAATAAATAATGAAAAGTAATGGTGTTCTCATTTTCTGCTTTGCCTAAATAGCTTTCTCACAGGTATTCAATTTTGTCATCTATTATAGTTTATCATCAAATACAAGGCAAAACAGAAGATGTTTATACTTTATCAAAATGCATTTTCTATAGAATGTGAAATAGTGTATATAAGTTATTACTAATACTTATATGCCCCTTTATTATTTTATTTTAATTCTCTTTAACATTATATTTAAATATAGAGAGTCGTATGTTTGTGGTGGGAGGTTGAGTTAGTGTGTGTGTGTGTGTGTGTGTATGTGTGTGTGTGTGTGTGTGTGTGTGTGTGTGTGTGTGTGTGTGTGTGTGTGTGTGTGTATATATATATATATATATATATATATATATATATATATATCACTATGCAGGTAGGTGCATACGTGAATGGGTGTGCTTTCTTTGAAGGCTGGGCATCGGGCTGGCAACTCGGGACAATAAAAATCCACTGCCAATCATTAGCTGACCAGAGTTCCGCTGTGGTGACCCCTAACCAGAAAAAGAAAAAACAAACTAGTATGTCTTTATTATTTTATTTAAATCATCTCCAACATTATTTTCTAACATAGAGAGTAGTGTGTATCTGGGGGGGTGTATATTAACATGTTTAACTAATCCAGTTAATTTATATATACTTTACATACATAATTTCAAGTAATCTGTTTTTATTTTTGATTATTCTATCAGGTAAATGTGGGTGTATGTGATAAGCTTTATCTATGTGCATTGGCTGTTGTGTTGAGTGGTTTTGGCTGCATGAAAATCATTTATATATATTACTTCACTTTATTTTAATAGGTTTAATTTGTGTGGTGTTTGTTTATTACTTGGGCTCTTATTCAAAGAATTTGAGATGCTATTGGTTGTTATTTTGCAGTAATTGCATCTTTTCAGTCCCTTTTTCAGCCTAGTGTTAGTTAAAGAATGTGTTTTTACATATCTCTAGCTGTTTTTCAACTTGTAATAATCTAGATTTCATGTTCAAGCAGTCTGTGCTACAGGAAATTCATTTTGAAGTTTAATGCTTATTTACAAGAAGTGAACTTTTACAATGTTGAAACAAGCAGAAGAAACACAAAAAGAGAACATTTAAAATGAATGTGGTTAGTGTTAAAACACATCCACATAGTGTTTATTCTCATTAGCTTTTAAAAAGTGGAATAACAAAAAGAAGAAAAGGAAAGAAGAATGCAGTAGAAAGAAGAAAAAGAAGACATCTGACATCTGCAGACCTGGTTCTAATCTCAGTTAAGTGATATTTTGTGGTAATCCTAATTATAGTTCGGTGAAAGTTGAATCCTTTATATAAGTACAGTCTAAATATAATACACTCATGCAGTAGATCATCACAGTACAGAGGAATTTGCCATTTATAGTGATGAAAATACTTGTTTAAAACTATTAATGGCTTTAATGTGTCATGAAGGAAGCTGAAAAACTAATATAACTTTAATAATAATGAATTAGACAGTTACTGCTATACAGAATATTTCTGATAAACAGAGTACTTATTACAGTAATGGAATTTCCTCTACAGTTTCCCTGGTTCTGTACCATGCTACTACTTATATTGTACACACAACTATATGCACACTCTCAGAATGGATTTTTGATTATTCAGTTTAAATATTTCAGGACTTGGCATTGTGAGTCCTGATATTTTTCCTTAACTAATCTATTATTGTCACTGATCTAATATACGGTTTCATATCCACATTTCATTCAATGCAAGTACAAACCATTATCTTCTTTGCTATGTCTTATATTTCTGACATGTTCTAACTTTTCATTGTTCAAGAACTATCTGGTATTTTCTGCCTGGGCTCCCTCATAATACATATTCTTCACTAGAATAAATAGTTTCATTAAATAAGATGAATAACTGATTGTCTACTTTCAACAAGCTGTGGCACATCTAAGGGTTTAATCTCATAAAAATATAACAAATACATAGACCATGGGTGATCCACAGATAATGGAAGAGGTGAAATATAATACTAAGAGGTAGTTAAGCATCAAGACTGTTGGTGGAATATAGAATGCTTACAAATGCATAGCATGAATGAAGCTGATACCATAGTAAACAGAGAATGGCATATGCCATACATACCATCTGACAGTGTATTAAAATATTGTTATAGAGAGATATTAATCATCTGGAAGTTGTTAAGATACAGATTAAACATTGGTACTTAAGTAAATGATGCTACACTGCAATTCTATATAGATAAGGACATCCACATGCAAAAACACATTCAAATTGAAATACATATTTATATAGACCACACGTATCTATGCATAAGTAAGGGGTCTACAAATGTATTTATAGAAGGTATAACCAATTGCCTACAAAAACTAAATACCCCATAACCTTTTGGTATTACTTCAGTAAACGGAAAAAGGCTAGCTGGTAAAATATAGTGACCTCTGCACAGCTCGAACAGAGTATAACACACGTATAGCCAACACTAATGCTCCACCAAAATTCAGGCTAAATCCACTCGTGATGATAAAAACAAATCTTTTATTGAAAATGAGGTTTAGTGCTTTCATCTGTTAAAAATCAGACTTCCTCAGAACCAAAATGGAGTACTTCCAGTTCACATTTAAATAACCTTTTTGGTGCCAAAAATTCAAAAGGAAATGGAGATCTTAAAGAGACATAGTCATAATAACTCCATATATACATACTACTATGCTAAAAACAGCTACATATTTCAACAGATCCAGTATGCTGATATAAAAATGATAATATAAATGACAATATAAATATAATGACAATGTAAATAATTACAAATAGTTATGGTAAATAAAATAAAATGAAATACACTCTGCATGTAATAACTTCATCTTAAAACATACTCCAAATATATGTAATAGTAAAATGATAAAACTTGCATGACTAGTGCTCCTAATTTGTAACAAGTCAACAAGAATCAAACTACAATGGCAACATCCATGATAATATCTATGCCATGATCAAAAATGGTTTAATACTTATATTTTCATTTATGCCAGGTGACCTAATGGCATCTGTCAAAATTTGCCACTTACATTCTTTCATGGCTAAAAGTGCTTTCCGATTTCCCCCATAAGTAAATACTTCTATGTAATCTATAATGGCAAATTTAAAACCATGTGATTCACCATATATGGATATGTCTTTATAAAGTGCATTGTTATTGTCTTTAATCTTTATCTTATAAATATGTTCATATACTCACTTCCTAAGGGCTCTCTCTGTTTTGCCTATATAGAATGCGCTGCAGGCATAACATGTAGCAATATATACAACTTGTTTGGTGCTACAATTTCCTGCTTTGCATTTAATGTTGGTCTTGTTGATATCTCCTAACTTAATATTGCCTACCTCATTTATGGCATAATATTGTTTGCAGGTACCGCATTTTCTAGTTCCCATCGAGAGCTTTGTATTATATACAGTTTTTTGTTTAGAAGCTTTCTCCAATAATGTTTTAATGTTGGGTGTTGTTTTATATACAAAGCTCTGATAATTTCCCAAAACGGAAGCTGTATCATCATTTACTGTTATTAAGTTCCAGTGCTGCCTTAAAATATCTCTAATATACTTCATGTAAGGAGTATACATCAAGACGCAAACTCGATTACAACACATACCTACATCATCATATCCCTTCTTTCTATTATGAATTTTCATAAAATCTAATGACTTGCCCAATAAAGGTGGACATTTTTTACCCCATTCATTCTTCACATAGTTGGAAACTTGTGATAGTAGGGCTGAGGGGTATCCTCGATTACTAAACATATTACTTATTCGGTCAACTTCCCTATTCATGATTTCTCTAGTAGATGACATACGAGCTGCCCTAATACATTGTCCTTTGTAAACATTTCTGAATATATGGGGAGGGTGATAACTATTAAATTCAATATAGTCATTTGAAAAGGTATCCTTCCTATGAATTTGTGAAATAAATCCCTTATCAGTATGGCTAATATATGTGTCCCAATATGCTATGCCACTCACTGATGTTATGAGTGAACTTTAAAAAATCTGTTGTGCCATTAATAAATTCCATAAAAGAATTAATCTCATCTTTTGGACCCTTCCATAAGGTGAATAAATCATCCAAATATTGTGTATAATATGCTATATTGGAATAAAATTGGCTCTTGAACATATATTCTGTTTCCCATTCCAACATGACTAGATTGGCAAAAACGGGGGCACAAGAGGCCCCCATAGCCTCACCTTTGCATTGCCTAAAATATTCACCTTGAAAATGTATATAATTATGGTCGAAAACTAGTCCCATAATATCTACCATAAGGCATATGCGGTCCCAGTCCATGTTTGAAAACTTTCTCAGACTATTACTGAAGTACTCTAAACCTATATCCTTATGGATACATGAAAAAAGATCCACTACGTCTATGCTGATGAAAATAAGATCCTTATTCCATATGTCTGATGTAAGCTGACTAAGAAACGTCCAAGAATCCTTTATTAAGTGAGTAATTTTTTCATAAATAAGCTTTACCCATCTGTCAATGGCGACTCCTAAAGGATATGTTTTAGATCTTGAACCAGAAACTATAGGCCTAAAAGGAGGCTGGGTCATACACTTGTGTACTTTGGGAATTCCTATAATAGTAGCCAGAGTCAGATATTCAACTTTTAAATATTGGTAGATCTCACTAGTAATTCTATGATCAATAAAATATTCTTCTAATGTTAGATCAATTCTTTTATAACCAATATTAATCTCATTTAACGATACTACTTCATAATTATTTGATGAATACAAAATATTATGCATTTCATTAACATAATCAAATGTATTATATATCAGAATTCCGCCCCCTTTGTCGGGTTTCATTAATCTAATATCCTTATTGCTAATAAATTGATTTAAGCATTGTCATTCTATTTCATTCAAATTGTCCTCAATATCTAGCTTATAACTACTGCTGGTCTTAAAATTTTTCTTAAATTTATAAATATCATGACACACCATCTTCTCATAATTACCCACTTGATTATTTGATATGGGTATACACATATTTTTCTTTTTTAATCCAAGATGTTCAGTCGGTCCTTGTTGTTCTCTAAACTGCATAGCTAAATTGAGTCTTTGACAAAATAATTTGACCTCTTTAATAATATCCACAAGTTGGAAACCCGTAGATGCAATAAATTTCATACCTTTAGTGTAATGTTCATATCAGTATAATTAAACACCTTAAACCCATTGTAAGTATGAATGATGTTTTCCACTTGGGTTTTATTCCTATCATTATATTCTGGACACTGTTTGCTATCTTAATTATCAAACTCAACCATGTGCGTACTTTGAGATATGTCACATACTAAAAATTGTTTGGGAAACTCATCTGCTTTGACTATTTTATTTGATTTTTTGCCATGGGGTAAACTCTGCCCCCCTCCAAAAATTAGTTTCCTTATTGAAATATTTACCTCTATTTCTATTATATACTGTGTTGTCAATGGAAGTTCTATCCTGTGGCCATATGTAAGCTCTATTTTGGTAATATAACTCTACATCTCTCTGTATTTTCTTATTCTTCCTGTTGAATATTCCTTTGGCCTTTTGTTCAGCATAGTAGAACTGTTTGTCATATAAATCTTTCCACTGTGTAAATGATTGGCTAAATATGCATTATCTATCTTAACATTCTTTATATTTAATAATTTATTTCCAAGCATATTAATTGAGTCCCTTATCGAGCCCTTAAAAGGGGCATATTGTCTTGCTTTGTCTTGGCCACTACCATGTTCAACATTAGTACCAAAATCATATTCATCCCTTAAAAATAAATCAAGACAGTCATAATTATGTTGACCCACTGTCCTGTTCATGCCACCTGAAACATGTCCAGTGATTTTATTATGTTTATGATAATTGTTTCCTAAGAGACTGGATACAAATCTATTATCAACAGTACCTTTTAATTGTTCAGTGCGAGTTCCGGTGACAGCAGAATAAGTTTTCATGCCATTATGGCATTTAGGTCTCACTCCTTGTCGTTCGGCTTCTTCTCTAGCATGAAATAAACTAAAGTCAAAAGTAAAATCTGTAGTTTGGTGAATTCTTCTCTGTTCAATGAAGCTTGTGACTGTTCTGTGATCTCCTACATACCAGCCAACAACACAAAGCAACTGAACCAAACAACACCAAAAACTGACTGTAGAAAGAAAAAGGCTAGCTAGTAAAATATATTGACCTCTGCACAGCTCGAACAGAGTATAAGACACGTATAGCCAACACTAATGTTCCACCATAATTCCTTTGTGTGGTTGGTTCAGTTGCTTTGTGTTGTTGGCTGGTATGGAGGAGATCACAGAACAGTCACAAGCTTCATTGAACAGAGAAGAATTTACCAAACTACAGATGGAGGTATCTTCCCTTAAGTCTGAAGTTACCAGACTTATTGTGTTAGTGGGCAGGTCGCTGATGTCCCCCAAGGCAACAGAAGGAGCTGGATGTGAGCGTACATCTACTGTCAAGTGTACACTTATTACTACAGGTGTTGACACCAGTACTCAGATGGATATTCCGAATGAACAAGTGGTCAATACAGAAGAGAGGGGTTTTATGCAGGACCTGCCGTCTACAAATCACAGGAATACGAATATCAGTCCCGCCTTGGAGAATGATTTTACTTTTGACTTTAGTTTATTTCATGCTAGAGAAAAAGCCGAATGACAAGGGGCGAGACCTAAACACCATAATGGCATGAAAACTTATTCTGCTGTCACCAGAACTCGCACTGATCAATTTAAAGGTACTGTTGATAATAGATTTGTATCCAGTTTCTTAGGAAACAATTATCATAAACATAATAAAATCACTGGACATGTTTCAGGTGGCACGAACAGGACAGTGGGTCAACATAATTATGACTGTCTTGATTTATTTTTAAGGGATGAATATGATTTTGGTACTAATGTTGAACATGGTAGTGGCCAAGACAAAGCAAGACAACATGCCCCTTTTAACGGCTAGATAAGGGACTCAATTAATATGCTTGGAAAGAAATTATTAAATATAAAGAATGTTAAGATAGATAATGCATATTTAGCCAAGTGTATTTCTTTGCAAATAGTACCTAAAGGCCTTAGATTTTTTTAAATTACCTATGGGCCTGGAATACAACATAGGTACTATTAATGTATTTAATAAAATGTTTGATATTTTTGGTATAGAATATATGAATATGCTTATTAAATTCAATGATGAGAAATTGTCTACCCTGATTCGAGAGGTTGAGAAATTGAACCAAGATATAGTAAATGATATATCGTTTACACAGTGGAAAGGTTTATATGACAAACAGTTCTACTATGCTGAACAAAAGGCCAAAGGAATATGCAACAGGAAGAATAAGAAAATACAGAGAGATGTAGAGTTATATTACCAAAACAGAGCTTGCATATGGCCACAGGATAGAACTTCCATTAACAACACAGTATATAATAGAAATAGAGGTAAATATTTTAATAAGGAAACTAATTTTCAGGGGGGGCAGATTTTACCCCGCAGCAAAAAATCAAATAAAATAGTCAAAGCAGATGAGTTTCCCAAACAATTTTTAGTATGTGACATATCTCATAGTACGCACATGGTTGAGTTTGATAGTCAAGATAGCAAACAGTGTCCAGAATATAATGATAGGAATAAAACCCAAGTGGAAAACATCATTCATACTTACAATGGGTTTAAGGTGTTTAATTATACTGATATGAACATTACACCAAAGGTATGAAATTTATTGCATCTACGGGTTTCCAACTTGTGGATATTATTAAAGAGGTCAAATTATTTTGTCGAAGACTCAATTTAGCTATGCAGTTTAGAGAACATAACACGCAACAAGGACCAACTGAACATCTTGGATTAAAAAAGAAAAGTACGTATATACCCATATCTAATAATCAAGTGGGTAATTATGAGAAGATGGTGTGTCATGATATTTATAAATTTAAGAAAAAATTTTAAGACCAACAGTAGTTATAAGCTAGATACTGAGGACAATTTGAATTAAATAGAACGACAATGCTTAAATCAATTTATTAGCAATAAGGATATTAGATTAATGAAACCCGACAAAGGGGGCAGAATTGTGATATATAATACATTTGATTATGTTAATGAAATGCATAATATTTTGTATTCATCAAATAATTATGAAGTAGTATCGTCAAATGAGATTAATATGGGTTATAAAAGAATTGATCTAACATTAGAAGAATATTTTATTGATCATAGAATTACTAGTGAGATCTACCAATATTTAAAAGTTGAATATCCGACTCTGGCTACTATTATAGGAATTCCCAAAGTACACAAGTGTATGACCCAGCCTCCTTTTAGGCCTATAGTTTCTAGTTCAAGATCTAAAACATATTCTTTAGGAGTCGCCATTGACAGATGGGTAAAGCCTATTTATGAAAAAAAATCACTCATTTAATAAAGGATTCTTGGACGTTTCTTAGTCAGCTTACATCAGACATATGGAATAAGGATCTAATTTTCATCACCATAGACGTAGTGGATCTTTTTTTCATGTATCCCTAAGGATATAGGTTTAGAGTATTTCAGCAATAGTCTGAGAAAGTTTTCAAACATGGACTGGGACCGCATATGCCTTATGGTAAATATTATGGGACTAGTTTTGGACCATAATTATATACATTTTCAAGGTGAATATTTTAGGCAATGCAAAGGTGTGGCTATGAGGGCCTCTTGTGCCTCCGTTTTTGCCAATCTAGTCATGTTGGAATGGGAAACAGAATATGTGTTCAAGAGCCAATTTTATTCCAATATAGCATATTATACACGATATTAGGATGATTTATTCATCTTATGGAAGGGTCCAAAAGATGAGATTAATTCTTTTATGGAATTTATTAATGGCAAACAAATTTTTTAAAGTTCACTCATAACATCAGTGAGAGTGGCATAGCATATTTGGAGACATATATTAGCCATTCTGATAAGGGATTGATTTCACAAATTCATAGGAAGGAAACCTTTTGAAATGACTATATTGAATTTAATAGTTATCACCATCCCCATATATTCAGAAATGTTTACAAAGGACAATGTATTAGGGCAGCTCGTATGTCATCTACTAGAGAAATCATGAATAGGGAAGTTGACCGAAAAAGTAATATGTTTAGTAATCGAGGATGCCCCTCAGCCCTACTATCACAAGTTTCCAACTATGTGAAGAATGAATGGGGTAAAAAATTTCCACCTTTATTGGGCAAGTCATTAGATTTTATGAAGATTCATAATAGAAAGAAGGGATATGACGATGTAGGTATGTGTTGTAATCGAGTTTGCGTCTTGATGTATACTCTTTACACGAAGTATATTAGAGACATTTTAAGACAGCACTGGAATTTAATAACAGTAAATGATGATACAGCTTCCATTTTGGGCAATTATCCGAGCTTTGTATATAAAACAGCACGCAATATTAAACAATTATTGGAGAAAGCTTCTAAACAAAAAACTGCACATAATACAAAGCTCTCGATGGGAACTAGAAAATGCGGTACCTGCAAACAATGTTATGCCATAAATGAGGTAGGCAATATTAAGTTAGGAGATATCAACAAGACCAACATTAAATGCAAAGCAGGAAATTGTAGCACCAAACAAGTTGTATATATTGCTACATGTTATACCTGCAGCGCATTCTATATAGGCAATACAGAGAGAGCCCATAGGAAACGAGTATATGAACATATTTATAAGATAAAGATTAAAGACAATAACAATGCACTTTATAAACACATATCCATATATCAGCAACAAAAAGTTAGTGAGTGCACCATGGGCTGAGGCCTGAAAGCAAGTTTATCAAATAAATCCAATGGGTCTTCTTTAAAATCTTCATTTATTGCAAAGAATAAAACTGCAGAAAATAGCAAGTTGTGAGCGCTTTCGCGTTGTTACCCAACGCTTCATCAGACATAAAAATGCTGAAACTTTTCCTCTTATAAAGCACTATTTGTCATGATGTCATAATAAATAGTAATTAAAATTTAAAGAAACAGAAATACAAATGCATTGTGAATAAAAACATGAACTGTCTAAAACACAAACATAAACATAAGCTAGTATTAAATATAGTTGTCTGCATGTGCTAATGTTTCAATGGTCTAGAAGCTAAAAAAGGCTTAAGAGTAAGCCTCTCATTAAGCCCAAATTTATGGGCTTGTAACTTGACAATCCACTTGCCTTCTCTTTCTTCGATTCTATTTCTGATATTGCCTAATCTCCCACCAGTATGCACCAATTCAAGAACCTGGAACTTAAAAGTATGAGCATCACCTAACTCAACTATATGTTTGGCTAGAGCGTTCAAAATATTTCCTTTGGATATGGCGTAAACATGCTCTCTAACACGTTCTCTTAGGGATCTGGTTGTCATGCCTACGTAAAACTTTCTGCATAATTGACAATCAGCTAAATAAACCAAACTAGTGGACTTACAGTTGGCTTGATGTTTGAACATATAGGTCCTATGTGTATCAGGATGTATATATTTGTTGGTATTAGCCACATATTTACATTGATTACAGGTTGAACAAGCATAGGTGCCACAATGTGTTTGAATACACTCTGTGGCATGAGGTTTATCATAACAGAGTAGCCTATTTAATGAAAGCATATTTCTATAGGCTACACGGGGTGTGCTGTCAACTAAAGATCTAATGTCATCATCTATCATAAGAAGATTCCAATGCTTGTTGAAAATCTTCAAGATGTGTTTGTTCATGTTGCTATAGGGAATCAGAATCCTGTTGGGATTCGGCCTTGATGTTCGTGTGGGATCTGAACGCTGAGACTTATGTCTTCTTATGATGGGTGCGGCTTCATCGTCTCTCTTGATGTCACAATCAGAAATGGCTTCATGTACAGAATTCTTGTTGTAGCCCCTAGATATAAAATGGTTGGCTAATTCTGTTTTCTGTTGTTGATATGCTGTCTGTGTGGAAGTAAGTTTAGAAACCCTCAAAGCTTGATTCTTAACAATGTTTTTATAGATGTGTTGTGGATGCATGCTTTGTCTATGTAATAAGTTGTTCCTCCAGCAACTCTTTCTGAACAATTCAGTATCAAAACCATATTCATTCTTGGAAACACTTATGTCCAAGAAATCAATGCGCTCACTGGAGTAAGTATAGTCAAAACTCAAGAAATCAGTGGTAGCATTAAGATAACTAATGAAATCATGCAGATGCTCAACCGTTCCTCCCCACAGAAAAAACACATCATCTACAAACCTGTTGTAGAATAGCAATGATTCTAGAAATACAGAGTCATCATTGAACACAAACAACTGTTCCCAATGTGCCAACACTAAATTGGCGTAAGCGTTGGCACAAGGAGTGCCCATCGCTACACCTTTGATTTGAAGATGATAAGTATTCCCATAGCATAATACATTGTTTTTAAGGATGATCTCAAGTAAAGACATACATCTTTCTACCATAAGAGGTGTAAGCTTATAATTTATACACCTTATAAAGTAAAGACATACATCTTTCTACCATAAGAGGTGTAAACTTATAATTTATACACCTTATAATTACACCTCTTATGGTAAAAAGCCTTTTTTAGCTTCTAGACCATTGAAACATTAGCACATGCAGACAACTATATTTAATACTAGCTTATGTTTATGTTTGTGTTTTAGACAGTTCATGTTTTTATTCACAATGCATTTGTATGTCTGTTTCTTTAAATTTTAATTACTATTTATTATGACATCATGACAAATAGTGCTTTATAAGAGGAAAAGTTTCAGCATTTTTATGTCTGATGAAGCGTTGGGTAACAATGCGAAAGCGCTCACAACTTGCTACTTTCTGCAGTTTTATTCTTTGCAATAAACGAAGATTTTAAAGAAGACCCATTGGATTTATTTGATAAACTTGCTTTCAGGCCTCAGCCCATGGTGCACTCACTAACTTTTTGTTGCTGATTTATTGTTTCTAAGGAGAGTGCTTTACCTGGTAGTGAGTTTTTTCTTTATTCACATATCCATATATGGTGAATCACATGGTTTTAAATTTGCCATTATAGATCACGTAGAAGTATTTACTTATGGGGGAAATTGGAAAGCACTTTTAGCCATGAAAGAAAGTAAGTGGCAAATTTTGACAGATGCCATTAGGTCACCTGGCATAAATGAAAATATAAGCATTAAACCATTTTTGATCATGGCATAGATATATCATGGATGTTGCCATTGTAGTTTGATTCTTGTTGACTTGTTACAAATTAGGAGCACTAGTCATGCAAGTTTTATCATTTTACTATTACATATATTTGGAGTATGTTTTAAGATGAAGTTAGTACATGCAGAGTGTATTTCATTTTATTTTATTTGCCATAAGTATTTGTAATTATTTACATTGTCATTATATTTATATTGTCATTTTTTATATTAGAACACTGGATCTGTTGAAATGTTTAGCAGTTTTTAGCATAGTAGTATGTATATATGGAGTTATTATGACTATGTCTCTTTAAGATCTCCATTTCCTTTTGAATTTTTGGCACCAAAAAGGTTATTTAAATGTGAACTGGAAGTACTCCTTTTTGGTTCTGAGGAAGTCTGATTTTTAACAGATGAAAGCGCTAAACCTCATTATCAATAAAATATTCATTGTTATCATCACGAGTGGATTTAGCCTGAATTTTGGTGGAACATTAGTGTTGGCTATACGTGTGTTATACTCTGTTCGAGCTGTGCGGAGGTCACTATATTTTACCAGCTAGCCTTTTTCCTTCTACAGTTGGTTTTTGGTGTTGGTTGGTTCAGTTACTTCAGTAAACAGTTGTCCCAATGCTTTCCTTGAAATACAATTGTGAAATCTATCACCTGATGTGAGGCCCAAAAGAGATGTGCAATACAACAAAACTGTAGGGTTAAACACAGAGAATACTGCATTACTAAACTATAAAGAAAAACAAGCATACAGGAAGCTATCACATCTGATATGGGATAACATATGGTTCACGTCTCTGCACACTGGTTGCTACATTTTTTTTATACAAAATGATTTTTCCAGACATTTGACTAGAAACTATTAACAGAGGTTATAAACTTGCTCTGAGAGAAATACATTTGACATATATGTATATTTTAAATTGTATATAACAGCCATTATATATATTACTGTACTTATACTTTAACATAAGATGTTGTGTTCTGTGCTATATGAAATATTTTACAGCAGAAGATGCTTAAAACACCTCAATCTGCTCAACATCCGTTGCCTCATTTACTGTGTTACTTAGCTAATTATTATAGCAATAACCCATGCCTGGGTGTGGGTAATGCTAAATTTACCCACGGTTGGAGTGGTTTTCGCCCTCGGGACCAAACAAAGCCAACCGTGGGTAAATTTAGCATTACCCACACCCAGAAGTGGGTTATTGCTATTATACCATGACATTATTTAAGAAAAGAAACTATTACTTTTCTTAAATAATGGCATAGTATAATGCCTGTTTACTGCCCTTCCGCAGATGTCTGGCATCCGTGGCAGTTCTGATGTACTGCGGGCAAAAGCAACGGAGAAAGCAAGGTCTCTGTTGCTTTTTTTTTAGTGTTTCACTATGTTAAATGAGTTTAACATAGCGAGACAGTTTTAAAATAAGCAACGGAGATGTCCGTTGCTTATTTTAAAACTGTCTCGCTATGTTAAACTCATTTAACATAGCAACACTAAAAAGCAACGGAGATCTTGCTTTCTCCGTTGCTTAAACATGTCTCGCTATGTTAAAGGGTTTTAACATAGCGAGACAGCTTTAAAATAAGCAACGGAGATCTCCGTTGCTTATTTTAAAGCTGTCTCGCTATGTTAAACCCATTTAACATAGCGACAGTGTTAAAATCGAGTTATACTAATGGAAAAAGTCCGGCGACCGGACCTTTTTCCATTAGTATAACTCGATTTACAATGGGCACACTGGCCAATCAGCGTGCACGTTTTTCGGCGGTCATGGTATAATGGAAAATAATACTAATGAGCAGATTTAACTATTCAAAATGTTCTGCATTTGTTAATGAAATGTGTAATTTTATTTTATACTAAACTGATGTTAAAATCATTTCAAGTATTTTTCATCTCCCATTGGTATGATGAATACAAAAACTTGATCTGCGCATTTCAGAATATTGCAATGAAAAGTACTATAAGCAAATTTGTATGTACATGATACTTAAAAAACTATAATTATAAAAGAATGCTTCCTGTATAGACGTTAGATGTTAAATGTTTATTCCAAGTCCTAGAGGTATTGCTAGTAACATACATACATTCATATTACAAACATTCACTTAAAAACACTCACTCATTTATATATTTTCTCTCATGCATTGATACACAGAACATATTCACACTCTTAACTGTTAATATACTTATCAAGCATCTACTCATAATTTACAAGCACATACACACAGTTATATGTATTCACATCCATGTAAATATATTAAGCATATGCGCACACAATATGCACTAATATGTAATTTTAAATTAAAGCACATTTTAATTCTACTTCTATATTCTATTACTTTCCCTTTTCTCCCATGTTATTAAATGAGTTTTAAAAGTTTTATGACATGTGACCATGATATGTACTGGTCTTATGATATCTATATGTTAATGTGTTATAAGTGTTGTCAGATTTATTTATTTCTTCCATATAAATGCTTAAATACTAGGCTATTTATAGTATTTTCTACAGTATGATTAATTAGAAGAAATGACTATGTAAAATGTATTGATCAAAAAGAAAAATTTGAAATGGGATATTTTTGATATATTCAGAAATACATAATATCATTCTTCATTATTAACATTTCCAACTTTATATTTCTATTATCTTAAATATTAATATTTCTCAAATGAATACTTTATATTGTTTGCCTTTTAACATGACTTGAGTGTGCTCTAAATAGTTATAATTAATAATATTGTTTTAAATTAAGAAGCAGTAGCAACTGTTTAGCTTGGTGACATTGGGATGGGTTGGTTGGTGTATGATTTGTATGATTATATCATCAAATCAGGGATTTTTTGCTCCGTGATGGGAGGTTTGAATGTATATAAGTTTGAAATTTGGTTTTGGTTGATTTGTATCTGCCCATAACAACAATTATTAGTACTTGGTTATTATATTTTAAGCTAAATAATCTTAAATCAGTGCATTTACATGGGAGACAGTACAGAAAACACCATTTTGTCTTGGAGAGGAAAGTATTAAAGGTTACTGGGTTGAAGTTTGATAGCTTGTGACATTCAATGTATCTATCTGGTCTGGAGAAATGTGTAGAGAATCTTAGAACATTTATTGGAGAGTGATTGTTTAGGGAGTCAGACAAATTCTCAGGGCTGTGATATTTATGTGGGTCTGAAACTAATGTCCAATCAATAAGTCAGCCAGAGTTGTGAAATATATTAGCATGGGTGGGGGTGGAGATAAGTTGAGTAAAGCCATGCAAGTTGATACATAAGGAAGCGGTAGGTGAACAGAGTAATAGTCAATTTATATTGACGTCCCCTAGGAGGATGGTTTCATTATGTATGCCAAAGTCAAAGTAAACTTTATTGTCATTCAGAAATCACACAAGTGCAAAAACTGAACGAAATTCCGTATCTCCAGACTCAATGTGGAGACAACATATAGATTATTTTCGCAGACATTTACACATGTAACACCTGGCTATTACATCACTGACATACAGGTAGACAGACTAATATTACACATAATTAGAAACACATTTTAACAATTTTTGAATTGAACACTTACTTGCATGAGACTTTAGTATTGCACAGGTACTTGGTTAAGACAATGCATTGATCCTTGCACAGAAGGAGACATTGAGTATTGCAGTGTGAACATTAGAGTATGACACTATGGACCTTAGAGTATTGCACAATGGTTAATTTATGGATCTGCATGTATTTCACTGAAAAAAGAGATATTTTACTGCATTGCTACTGGCAAGATGGCCTATAAGTTACAGTCATGGTGAATATTGCACTATTAGGAGAGACTAGCAACCAGGTTCTTGCACAAATTGAGATAGTTTCTACTGACCCAGTGGTTATTAGAGTTCAGCAGCCTGATGACATTAGGGAAGAAGTTGTTCCTGAATCTCATGGTTCTGCAACATATGCTTTGGAAGTGCTTTACTGATGATAGATGCAGGAACAGTCTGTAAGCAGGGTGAGTGCAGTCTTTAATTATTCCTCTGGACCTGCTGAGACATCTGGATAAGTATAAGTCGTGGATAGGTGGCAAGGTGGTCTTAATGATCCTCTCAGCTGTCTTCAACTGTCTCTGGAGGGATTTGCGCTCAGAGGTAGAGAAGCTTCCATACCATACTACGAGGTTGTCCATCAGGATGCTTTCTGTCGTACCTCTGTAGAAGGTAGAGAGAACTGCCAATGGGAGATTCGCTGTCCTCAGCCTTCTTAAAAAGTGCAGCCTCTGGCGTACTTTCTTGACTATGGCATTTGTATTTGTGTTCCAATACAAGTCCTCATCGATGTGCATCCCAGAAACTTTGTGCTTCCCACTCTTTCCACTGTTTCACCATTGATGGTGAAGGGGGAATGTTCCTTGCAATTTTTCTTGTAGTCCGCAATTATCTCTTTTGTCTTGTTCACATTTAGTGCTAAGTTGTTATTTCCACACCAGGTAATGAGTATTACCTGTATGTGTTGATTAAGCCAGGACAGAATATTTTGAAGTAGGGGAATGTTGTCTCCAGGGGTATATAAATGGCAGCTACAGTAATAGTAATATGATTGTTAAGTTTAAGTTTGGCAATTATGAGTTGAACAGGAAAGATGGGGTAGGTATACCTAGTGATGTGAGTGTGAGATGGTTGTACTTCATAGTCCCCCCAAAAATCACAAAATCTGATGGCATCAATCAAAAAAAATGGTAAATTTCCTGAATGACAGACAAATCATAGAAAGTTTAGCCAGTGCATTACTGGCATCTTTCTTTTTGATTGTCATACACATTCATAAATCCTTCTCTTTAGTGTACTAATAGTCTTGACAATATAGAAACAAGAGCAGGATTCACAAGTAGTGAGGTATACCACCCCTTGTGACTGGCAATCATATCTGTTCTTAGCAGTGAGGACCATGTCTCATGCATTCAAATTTACACTGGCAGAATTGTTTATGAAATGGCACTACTTGCACCTCTAGCATTTAAAGGTGCCTATAATGCCATTTCCTGAAATATGACTTGACCTGCCCTCCTCTAGTAAACTTTGGATATTGTTCACTCTTTTGTAAATGAATACAGGAAATTGTCTCAAAATATTTGACAAATCAATATTTCCAAGAATTATTTTCCATTTCATGGTTAATAAGTATTTGATCATTTCCATATCCTTAGGGATAGGAAAAGGAAAGGTTCTTGTAAGGTCAGTCATGTTCTGTACAGTTAAGGCAGTTGTGTCCAGTGTAACCAATGAATTCAAATAACTAGATGTTCTTAAAATAGGTCTTCTTCTATTCCTTTGTAATCCAGAGACTCTGCCTTGCAGATTAGATATAAAGCAGACCAAGACCCAGGTTTAAATGATACTATCAATATAAAGTACTTTTTATTTGCACAAAAACTTTAAATATTTTTTTTTCCTCGGTTAACTTTGTATTGTATAATATGGCATTTGGGTAAAAGATTTCATGGTTCTAATTGAACAAGAGCCTATTGGTTCTAAATTTGATTTGGGACATTCTATTGGTTGGTTTTACTAGTCATGTGATATTAAGTTCTCTTTTTAAGCTGATGCTTCTTTTTACTTTTTGATTCTGATAAATTTCTTATTTTAATTTATTAAAGAACAAAAGTGCTAAATCCTACTCCTTGAGTGAGGCTCCAGTTTTTGCTTAAACTAGAACTTGTTTCTCTTGTTTGGTATTTTCACCATTCTGCACTTTTTTTGTAATTTCTGGAGTTTAGCATTAGTTCTTTCAAAATTTTTATAGTAGATTCACAGTCCATTTGAATATTTTTTAATTCCTATATATTTAAGTGTTTTACAATCCAGTTATATTTGTAGACGTTTTAAGGCATATTGTGCTGTGTTTTGTTTAATTAATCATCCAGATTTAATAAACTCTGTGTAGGAATAGTGCAAGCCCTATATAGAGTGTACCATGGCCATGTCTGCATCTCCTCCTCGGCAGTGCACCTTGCATATTAATGAAAGCATGCTACTGAGGGAGAGCCTTGTACACAGTTACTAAATCAGTGTAGGGGAGTGCTACAGTCCTCGGAGATGTGTAACACACTCCCACTGTCATAGTGCCGGATGGCACTACAATAGTAAAGAGAACTGTCTTCCTGCCCTGTTGTAAAAGCTTTATGTAGGGAGTATGTTACATGGCTGTAACACCACCCCTGCACTGTCAAAGTGCTGTAAGGCACTAAAATATTACACTAAATGTGTCCTCGGCCAGTTAAAAAATATATATATATATGTAGGGGGTGTGTTACAGTGTCCATAACACATCCCCTGTATTGTCGGAATGCTGTATGGCAGTGAAATTAAATGTTGTAAATATATATTGTATGACATATTTTTATTATTTTTTATATATATATTTTTGTGTGTTTTGTACATCGCGGCGGTTAGCAATAAATGCATGCCAGACATCTAAAATAGAAACTGGATGCTTTTCATTTTAAGAAAAAGGTCAAGTTTAACTGTAGCTGAGCAGGTTTGTGCGGTGCAGCACATTGTTGATCAGTGCTTAAATCTAACTGAAAGCTACATAGAACAGTATAGCTTTGCTTCCAATATCCTTGGTAGCTTAATGGTTATTGTGATGGCTTCATGTGCAGTATGTGCACGGTTTAAATACATGTTTTACAAGTGATAAGGAAATGTTTTCATTTTTTTTTTTAATATACATTGAAATTTGTTAACCAGGTTAGTCCAACTTGACTAGAAGCCAATATTTAGTTGAAAACTGCATATAAAAGGCCCAGTTGCACACAAGTGTCCAATACATTAATGTTACACTACCAGATAATGCACTGCAATGCATATGTTTAGGGAATATACAGTAAAATAGATACACATAATAATGAATTGTCCTTAAAGAAGAAATACTTTCAATTTTTTTTTTTATTTTGTAAAAAAGTATAGTTTGCCTATAGCTAAGGTCTGCCAAGCATAGCCAAGCAATGCTCAAACAGGACCTGTTTTAGCAGAACTTAGGTTCATAGGTTCATACTAGGCTATCTGCCCTAGGGCATTTATAACCCTAGCCAGAATGTGTTTGGCTTTCGCCACCCATTTTAAATTTATTTTGCTATGCCCTTTTTTGAGGTTAGTATACTGTGCCTCTGTCTAACAGTGACACAGAAGTGATACCCGGGGTAAACCTACGATCTCCCATCCACTCATCAAGATTCCTCTTGAAGAGAGTCAATGAGGGACTCTGCCTAACCTGGACTGGTATTTTATTCCAGAGTGAAGGGAGCCTCTGGGTTATGAATCTGTCCCTCCAGCATGTCCTATTTATTTCAGTGCTGAGGTTCAAGTCTCCTGAGCGCGTAGCTCGATGGGATTTGGATTTTCTGAGGTGCAGCATGTGTATTAATTCTGGATTGGACATGGCTTTATACGTCAGGCACAGATCGCCTCTGAACAGGCAGTATGCCACTGAGTAGAGCTGGAGTTTCTTTAACCAGGCAGCATATGGCATCTGTTTGAGCCCTTTGATCCTCTTGGTGAGGTACTTTTGGGGTCTTTCCAGTTGCTGCAGGTCTCTGGTAAGGTACATCCCAAAAGGGGCATTGTACTCAATTATGGGCCTGATGAGGGATGAGTAAAGAGGCACGATGACCTCCCCTGATCTAGATGTGAATCCCTTCATGATTAGGTGGGCTATATAAAACATTTTTCTAATCACTTTGGCCACGTGGTTGTCAAATGAGAGATTGCTATCAACTTGGGTCCCCAGGTCCCTAATTACTTCTTCTGTACTTAATGGATTACCACCTATGTGGTAATTTGTGGGCACTTTGTTTTTGCCAAAGGGGATGACTATGCACTTTTTGGCATTTAGCTTGAGGCCATGGCTCTGGCACCAGTTGTCTGTTTCTTTGAGGCCCTTTTGGAGGATGCTTGTGTCGGCTGGAGAGTCGATTATGGCACCCAGTTTGCAGTCATCTGCGAACTTGGTCAGCCACAGTCCTTCCATGTTGGCCTGCCCCTCCGAGAAATATATACAGAGCAAGAGAGGTCCCAGGACTGAGCCTTGTGGGACACCACTTGTAACTGGTTTGGAGTCTGACATGGCTCCAGCAATTCTAACCATGTGGGTTCTGTCCTTGAGCCAGTTTGCAATACATCTAGTGACATAGGGGTTTATATTTAAGCTGGTGAGGTTATCTATAATGCCCTTTTGCGAGGTCCAGGTAGGCTGTGTGGACCACCTTCCCCTCGTCAATAGCCTTGGTGACTGTTTCAAAGAAATCAACCAGGTTTAAGAGGCAGGATCTGCCCTTAACAAAGCCGAACTGGGTAGGATCTAGTATCTGTAGGTCCCCAATATCTTTATTTATGAGGTCCATGATGATCCTCTCCATAGCTTTGCAGACCAAGCTAGTCAGGCTTATGGGGCAATAGTTTCCAGGATCTGTTGAGGCACCACCTTTATGGAGAGGGACCACTGTTGCTGTACGCCACTCTTTGGGCACATATCCTGTAGTAAGGCTGAGATTGAACAGTAGTTTTATGTTTGGGTTTAGCTCTTCTTGGAGTTCATGTAGGACGCAGCCCGGGACACCGTCTGGTCCCATTGATGCTGTGTTTTTTGCTTTGGAGAGGGTGGCTCTTACCTGAGCATCTGAGATGTCAGGGGGGCAGCACTCTGCTGGGATAAATATTTGCCCTTTTGGTGGGGAGAAGTTTGCTGAACCTGTCAGCTAGGATGTTGGCAATGTCTGTGGGTTCAGTGTATTTTTTGTCATTTTGGACTAATTCTGAGCATATCTGGGAATTACCACCCAGGTTCCTAACATAACTAAAGAAAGCCTTGTCATTATCCTTAGTGTCCTGTGCAATTTTTCTCTCGAAGCTGGCCTTAGATAATTTTATGAGTGCCCGTAGTTTTTTGCTAATACTGATCAGTGATGCCTTCCCTTTTTGGGATTTTGCTCTATCATTTAGTAGCTTCCTCCTTCTATTGTATAGTTTGTTTATGGCTGGGGTCCACCAGACAGAACGTCTGCCTTTGGAAGATTGGTTTTGGTTTTATTTTGGATCGCATGATCCATGCATTCCTGAAGGTGTTCATTGAATGCATTTATGAAGGATTCTGTGGTCTGGGCCATATTTTCCACAGGCCCGGGGGCTTTTAAGGATTCCACCTCAGTTTTGAGGAGTGTGAAATTTGCTTTAGAGAAGTTTTTCATTGTGGTTTTCTTAGAAATGCACAGCTCTGCTTAGCTGGTTTGGGTACTGCTAAGCAATCTGAGTTTAAGCAATTCTCAGCTAAGCGGGATTGTGCACCACTAAGCATTGCTAAGCATTGCCAGTTTAAGCACTGCTGAACTCAGCTTAGTGGGTTTGTGCAGTGCTAAGCTGAGCTTAGCATTTTTAAAAGTGGTCCAATAGAGGCAAAGGGCAGGAAAACAGCCTTATTTAAGATGCACATACAGGAATACAGTCAAAACCTGTTGGAGTTTAATCATTGCAGGAAATATGGCTGGAATCAGAGAGGAAACATGCTTTTGGGTGGATCACTGGTTCATGTTGGAGTCCAGGATCATGGTTGGGCTCCTTGTTAAAGACCATGGTGACAGACTGCTGCAGGACCAGTACCAGGGCTCTGAATAAAATTCTGAGGCCTGGGACCATCTTGCACATGACCTCAGCAATGCTACTGGAATTCCCTTGCATTGGTGAGCAGGTGTGTGTTCATTATGTTGTCCTGAAGCAGATGAAGAGAGAACTCTTGGCCCAATGGATCCAAGACACTTGGGACTGCAATGACCCAGAAGTTTGTAAGTATAGGAACCATTTTGTTACCAAATTCTACATGAATATCTGATAGACAGGTACGCATAATGGTGAGTTTTCCTTCCCACAGCTGCAGAAGAGAGGGCTCAGAACTTGGAGGCTCACACATGGCTCCTAGCGAGGATGCACCTATAGTGTGGTGAGTACAGATATATCTTGAAATATATAGTAATATAAATAAGAATGAGTACAGTAGTAACTGCCACTAGGTATATTCTGTTCTGAGTGTACTGCAATAACAATAATGTGTAGGAATGATGTGTATGTGGTATTAATACTAATGATCTGGTAATAAAGTACACTGGCATTCTAAATGTGAAGGGAATAAATGGCATTCATTCATGATCTACAGGAAATACAGTACAACTACAGTCAGAAATGTAAAGGAATTAAAGTTAGTATTGTATAGGTTCTGTTATAACAGCACACCTTAAATGCATGCATTATTTCAACTGGAGAGCAATAAAGTTTGTCAAATGTATACCAGTGACTGTGATGTGTCACTCTCAATAAAGCTTTGTTCTGCCAGTTGTTGTGTGTATTCTTGCCTGTTGAAAAAATCCATTTTTACAGGTGCCACAAAGCAAATGTGGGTATAACACCATGAACTGGCTGATGTTTGGCTGCTAAAGAACAGTTATGCTAAAGTGTAGATGTGGAGCTGTACTACATAATAGAATGAAATCTGATATATGTTCTGCACTAAAATGTGAACCATGAATAGTAATGTGTAAGGAATTATAGTGTTTTTCCCTAGGATTTTCTTGTGTTAACCTTTGCATTTCAGCTGTATGCATTCCTGAATGTAGGTATGCTGATGCAAGCAAGTATGACACAGCAGTAGCTGTAGACTGCAAATATACCATCTGAAAATGTATATGGTTCAGGTAGGCATCCCAGCACCCTAATATGGTCTGTACAGATCACACATATTCCCATCCACTAGGAATTAATTGTGTACACCTGCATTCCAAGTATTAATACACACTTCACCTACTACCTCTGTCATGCCTGAATCTGATGCGTGTATGTTCAACTGCCACTGCAGTCTTCTGTGACACTCTACCGATATTACCAGGTCAGACTTTGTCAGCAGGTGAGCTGTAGGCACATATCAGTCAACCAACACACAGCAGTGGCCCAGTAGCTCAGTGTGGTAAACAATACATATGTTGTTATTTTTTCCAAACACAAACAAGGATTTGGATCCAGGGACAGGTAGTAAGATTTATTTATAGTGACAGACAAGTAGTACTGACTATTTATAGAAACAGTCATGTACTGTTAACAGATATTCTCCACAGAGGACTTACAGGTAAAGAAATGTCTGTAGTAGCTGTATGAAGGGTATACTAATGTCTGTGTCCAGATGTACTTGTTTGTAAACAGCATTCCTCATCAAGGTGACAAGGCTCGATTAAATAAAACATCATGAAGTACACTAGTATTCCAACTGAATAAGATAACTAAAATGTTCTACTGTTGGTACGGCCGTATGCCTGGTGCATCTGTGAATGTGTGCTGATATGCTAACCCCATGCCTATGATTGACAGCAGGATAGGTACAAACTCCCTTTACTGTGCACAATATATGTATCTCAAATGTCACACTGTCACAGCAAGTGAGCACTGTTGCCAATAATCTTGGACACAGATATAAATCCAGTTGAAGTATGCCAGTAGCCCACTCACACAACATCACTGCAGGCTATACCTTGTTAGTCATATATGTTCCCCTGACATGTAATAGCCGCCTGGTATTATGTACCTATAGTTCTCACAGCTTTGCCCATATCATCACATGTAGACAGCTTGAGAGGTATGTATGGCTACAGAAGCTATAGGGCACATGTAGATGTAAAGTAAGGGCAGACCTGTAGAGTACTGAGCAGTACTGTTGTGAAAATATAGCCTATACAGTTGGTAATGGAATGTCTTTCTCTCCACCACCCTTTATCTGCATCACAAATATTTATTCTTATACTATGAGTATGACTTCATTTCCACATATGTTTTTCTCAAAAACTAATGTTGGACCTTGTGTTGTATTATTGGTTATATATTACAATGGTTGCATACTAAAATATCTTGTTGAAATTCCACTGTTGTCGGCCTTTTGCTGTAACTGTTACTGGCATGCTTTTACAATAGTGACTGTTATTCCAATTATGCCTGTGTTCTGTATGCTATGCAATTTTATTGTTCTGGGTTAATTGGAACACCCATGCATACTGTTACAACTAATGTTTAAATGTTCTGTTCATGACTAACCTATACATCTTGACAAACCTCAACACTATAGCATGACTGAGAAGGATGGTTCTGGTGGATCCACCTATCCCACCTCATTTGGCCAAGGCACTGGGTCCAAACACGTCTGGGACCTAACCTGAAGCTGCTCCTTCTACTGGTCCTGTACTACCCATGGGTGGACTGCCTCAGGGGATGGGGCCCATCCCCCTCCAAGTGCAGGCATGAAGAGGAGTTTGCTACCTTGACTCATGTTTCAGTTATGGTGCGCAGGGTCATCCAATGCAACTTGGACGATAGACTGCAACAGATCGAGGGCAGACTAGTGCACCTCAAGGGGTTGGTTGGCCCTGGATCCCAGCCCCTAGCACAGCCACGTTTGGGGTTGTGAAGGGCAGTGGTAACTGCCCAGGGATGGGGATCTCAGTCCCACTGTTGCCATGTGGGGGCACTTGGTCCTCTGATTCCCAACCACCCTCCCCATCTAAGGTATTTACCCCCCATGTGACATAAAACACCCCTGTCTGCTGTCTTGTCTGTCTGCAAAAGCAACCTCTCTTACCCAACTTACCTCCCCAAATGTACCCACAACCCTTCCCCAACATCCTACTCTCACCTTATAAAAAAAAAAAAATGAGCATCTGTACCAAATAAATAAATAAATGGTCCCATACATAGCTCTACATTTTGCCCCCATGTACACTGCCATGAATCAATCATCCCATCAATTAATCTACAAAGTTATGTCACCCACACCCCTCCTTGTGGGATGCGAGGCTCCAAATTCCAAATTGTCACCATCATGCACAGCTGTTGCTGCCCAAGAAATGGAGAGCTGTGGTCCTTTCCTACACCCATCTTGCACATCCTTAGCTGCCTTTCATATTGTTTTTCCCTTCTTGCCCCCATTTCACCACTTTCCTATCACCCTTTTTTCTTTTCTTTTTTGAAAATAGTGCAAGTCTAAGTGGAGATAAGCAAAAATTAGCATTTTGGCGCATCATCAAACCCACACCAACCTACTTAAAACTGCTTTAATCACCGTATCTGATTCAGACACTATTCTGCACATCAAGAAAATAACCAGGTGTACCAAGTCTCAAACTCAGGACCCTCTAAACTATAGTTTATTACAATACACCACTAGGCCAACTCAGCTCTGGTGAATTATTGCTGTTTTTGTAAATATTACGTGCAGTACAGTGATGTAACATTAGGAAAAAAATACACCCCTGCCAAGTATTGAACCCAAGACCCTCTGAACTACAGGTCAGAGCAACATACCACTAGGCCAACTCAGCTTAGGAGAATTACTACTGTTTTTGTAAATATATCATGCAGTATAGTGATGTAACATTAGGGAAAAATGACACCCTGCCAAATATTGAAACCAGGACCCCCTGAACGACAGTTCAGTGTAGTACACCACAGGCCAACTCAACTCTGGGGAGGTAGTGGTGTTTCTACAATGATATCCTAATTACTAGTGGCACTATTTCTACATATAATGTGATAAATGACAGCATACCTGGGCCTGGGATGCAGACACTGAACCAGTACACAGCCAAAGACATGTTGATGGATTGACAGGAGGCCTACAATATCAGGTACAGCTGACAACTGTCCTCAGTTGTGTCACCTAGTTATGGCATTGTTGTCGTCAAAGGTACTCTGTGTGCTGAAGTAATGGCAAGGCAGTGCAGATTGATTTTACAAAAGCATGACAGACAGGTCACTGTTACACATCATAGCCATCCAAACACACATGTTCATGCCGCTTTACTATCAAAATGTCGATCGCCCATTGTCGACACCACTAACGCGAACTCCGAACAGCGACTGTTGAGATGTCGAACACTGATATTCTGAAATGCAAAATCTTGCCCCCCATTGGACCCATGGTAGCACTTGTTTTGTGGTGTAGCTGTCGGAAATGTTGATGTTTGGTGTTTTAGTTCTATATCTTGAGGAATTGGCATTACAGCTTTCGCATAAAGGAGTCGACAGTATGTACATTCGACAATGGGCGACAGACATTTTGATAGTAAACCATTCATGCCAATCCTGTGTAACACACTGTATGCATGCACATATGTCTTGCAAATATACCTCCCATAATAATGACTCAGTAGCTGTACCTGTTGCATTCCTAGCATGTCTGACATCTGGACACAGGCCCACAGTCCAGTCTATTGCATGACATCTACATGCTTGTCAATACAACCTAAAAATAACTTGAGCCCTGCAATGTCCAACAGAACTGGTTGCTGCTACCACTGTCACTACCACCTACAGTAGCATGTAAAAGGCTTGGAGGGTAGGACATACATCACAAATATTAATATGTCCTAAATGTCCCCTATGACTCTCTGGATGGTACTACTACTTAACATATGTATCAGAGGCACATGGCTCACCTGGACTGTTATGGGTACCCTCACCCTGGCCATGCTGTGGCACAAGAGCTGACACTGCTCCCTCACTGACATATACAGCTTGCTGTCCTCCAATGTCTTCACAATCCCCAGTATGATTCCTGGCCAGAATGCGGCAGCTGTGGCCTGCTACACATGCAGCAGTATGTTCAGCTACCTGCTACAGACCTACCAAACCTCCCAAACATGTAGAACATGGCATCCACATAACACACACATATAAAGAGTGTGGAGGAGATGTTCAGGTGACAGAGACATGTGTCACAGTCTTCCCCTTGAAACATATACAGCTGATAGATGAGCATCAACTGCAGCAGCATGCACATTCAGATAAAAATGATATATGACACTCATATCTGCCTGTCTCCTTACTGACCCCAACACACATTGTTAAACAGCATACTGCCACAGAATCAGAAAATCTGTTAACAATGGCCAAATATACCATGCAAAACTGTGGACATACCACATCAATCCAAACAGTGAACAGTACTTCTACCTACCCTCTGTGATGCTGTGGCTCCCACACCTTGATAATGTCCCCCTCACAGGCCAGGAAAAGGGCCAAGGCCTACATGAAGAACTTAATTATAGCACTGTATTCCCATGCCATTAGCTAATGCCAATACAACCCAGCTGTTCTGCATAATATTAGCAAGTATGAGTGACAGATTGGTGCACAGGCAATCACCTGTTCAAGAGCATTACCTACAAAAGGCATGACAGACTGCAATTTCCAAGGAAAAATACCACTGAAGTTCTGCTCACAAAGGAGTACAGCACTATACCATGTATGTCATACAGTTAACCATCTAATGGAATGCAGATGGGGAATGCAGTCACAGAAAATAGGAATGTCAACAGTAGGTCTCAACAACATATCTTGGAATGACATGCTGCTGTTAGTCTGCTGTCCAGCATCTACAGTCTTGCCTTTTGGCTCTGCCTGTAGTGACATAGATTGCAGCTCTGGCCCCTGAGTACCCCCAGCAATGGTCAGCCCACATAGAAATGCTACTGGATTTTCTGTTGTAGAATAGTGAAACTAACTACTGGTGGATACAGCAGAACAGCAGGTTATAGGCAGTAGCAGTGAGGGGACACAGGGTCCACCTCAGCAACAGTGTGTACATATTGAGCATACAATGTAAGAGAATGAATTCAGTACCAGATATTAATGTACCTTTATTGTGTTCCTAGGGCTCTGGCATGTCACAGACACATTCCTCACAATCTGGTCACACCCATTACATATTGTCCAATTGGTTTCCAGACATCCACATTTGTCTGGCATGAGGTCCACATATATTAGGCACATGTACACATTCCGCAAACGTTTGGGTACTGCAGATGTCAGACACCTACGAGGAGGAACCCCTACACCACCACATCTTCACTGCTCTCGTTTTTTGTGTAGCACAGATGTTGTTGTAATGTCCACATGCACTTGTAGTACCACTCACGTAGCTGACGGATGTTGGCTGTATGACATAGTACTGTAACGTTGCCCATAAGGGCACACCACAGTCAATGGCAGTGATGGGTATGGACACATAACAACACAGTCTGTCACAATACAAAGGCCATAACTGGTATACCTAGGACCATATGAGGTTACTAGGCTAAGGGCCCTGAGCCCCCATATGCCTAGTCCACATGTTAGCCCATGTGTATGCAGGGCAGCACCTGCTGCCCCAGTCCAACAGGGACACAGGTGGTATCCCAAGGGCACATGTGCAGTTAACCATCTAGTTATCCAGGGTCCTCCTACAAAGGTGTAAATAGCTACCCTGTCTGATGTGGACAAGGTGACTATTCCACAGCAGGGTGAGTGTGTGGGACACACATCTGAGCCATCAAGAAGACCAGGTGATGTCACACACCAGGTTGAGGCCATGTGTATGTGTGTTAATAGAGTGCAGCTTTAGTTGTACTTGTGCAGCAGGGCCAGCAATGTGGAGTCTGTGATTGCCTTGCATGTCAGACAGACTTCACCTGTAAGGTACATGTATATCACAGGGTATAGGGTTGGGCTTATAGCCTATCTGTGTAAGGTAGATGTCTGATGGCCTGGTACTCCCTGGCGGGGAACCTCTGTGATGTCCCCAGCTGCTGCATGTATTGTGTGAGGTGAATGACAAACGGGGCATATTGCACAATAATGGGTCTTATTGTGGGGAATACAGGGATGTTAGGACCCCATGTCCCTGGATGACATACCCATAGGTATGAGGCGTCCCATACAACAGAAGCAGCATGGTGGTGAAATGTCATGTTGCCATTGACCTGTGTGCACAGATCCCATATGACTCATTGCATGCCTATGTTGTTAGTACTGTGATAATATGTGGAGATGTCACTCTCCACAACGAGTTTGCCACTGCATATCATGGTATGCAGCCTGAGACCATGTTTCTGGCACCAGTCATGTATCTGCATGAGACCCTCCTAGTCCAAAGTCCACATCAGTAGAGAATCCAGTGACAGTACAGGGCATGCAGTTGTCCGCAGACATGGTCGGCCATAGGCCAATGGTTGTGCCCTGCACCACAGATGTGTATATATCGCACATAACAAAGGCCCAAACATAGAACAACAGGTTACGCTGCTAGTTGTGGGTCAACTGTTGGGGTGGAGTCCCCTATGTGGATTAGTTGGGTCATGTCAGCGTGCCAGTGTGCCAACCCTATGGTAACATATGGTGTGATGCATAATTGGGAGCATATATGTATTACAGCTAGGTGGGTTATAGTGTTAAAGACTTTGTCCAGGTCAAGGTAAGCAGTGTGCACTGTCAACCCCCATCCATAGCTTTGGTGACTGTGTCAAAGAGTCCACCGAGTGTAACAGTCATGATCCCTTATTTGACAAAGCCTAACTGTACGTGATGGAATTGTAGAGGTCGCCAATGCCCTTGTTAATGAGATTCACTATAAACTGTGTTATGGTTTTGCAGAACAGCCGAGTTAGGCTGCTGGGTGTATAATGTGGCAGATTGGTGGATACACCACCTTAGTGTAAAGGGGTGAAAGTAGTTGTCCTTGACACAACTGGGACAAAGGCGGCAGTCAGGCCTGCTTTGAATACAGTGTCTTATGCTGTTGCAAGGTTATGCTTAGAGTCATGTAGTATGTGTCCTGTCATGTGATAGGCTCCCATGACAGATGTATTCTATGACTTCACATGGCAGTGTTGACCTGTTCCCTACATATAGGAGAAGGGGCAGGTATTGTGGAAATCCTGATGTACTGATGGGGGGACAGAGGGTGAAGCCTACACTGACTCTGTCAGGCATAAAGTATGCTATACATATAGCACTGTTATAGCTAGTGTCCCTAACCACCAAAAGTGAGCAGATGCAGGTGCTACCTGTGATGTTGCAGACATATGTGCAGAATGGGAGATGATTGTCTGTAGTGAATGCCTACAATGTGGGATCTGGGTTTGCTGTCAGGTTTCCAGGAATGATCCTATTAGCTTGTTTGTAATAACGAGACATTGCTTGTAAATGGCCACCTGCCATTAGTTTGTCCTGGACAGCAGTATATCATCCCTGTTATAAACACATATATTGCAGATGTCCAAAAGACAGGTGTATGAAACCTTGCAGAGGATGAAGCAGTGCTGTCAGGTATAGCTGACTCTATGCATCTACACAAATGCACATCTAGCACATGTGTGTATGTATGGATATTGGTGCCAGTCTCTACAGATGGGTCTACGGCTGTGAAGCTTTGTATACCACCCCCCAGGAGGCTGTATTCCATGTTGGAAGTGTATGTATGTGTGACCCTAGCTAGAGGGGTATTGTGGGAGATGGTGACTGCAAACATGACCACATGATGGTGGCTTTGCCACAGAGGATGAGACTGTAGGGACACTGCAGGGGTAACCTGTGTTGTGCAACATCCACTGCAACACACCTTCACCTAATTTGAAGGTAGCCCCTAGCTGCACCAAGGTGTTTGTAATTCCACTGCTGATGGCTCTCTGGCCATTTGTGAGCTGGCATAGGTACATCATCCACTGTATGTTTGGGTCATCCAAGTGACCCAGGATCAGTGTACAGACCCACATCAGAATGCAGTTGTGGATGGTCCATATAGGAAGGATGGGCTTCTTGGTGATATGTGGTGGCTGGTAGCTAGATATGATTTGAATAGGTGTGTTCCCAATGGTGAATTGCCCCTGCGGTGTCCCCTGCGCATCCCATTGCTTGTATAGCATGGAGGTGTGTATGTGTTTCAAATATACTGAAATCAAATGTCCCTTGCCATTTCCACACAGACTTTGGGGTATGACAGTATGATAGGATGGTTGACTAGCTAAGGATGGGGTGCTCTCTGCACCTTTGAATCATGTGTTTGTATAACTGCACAGATGTCAGCATTTCTCAGGGTTAATAATGCTTGCATTTATCGCAGAGTCATGTGTAGACACCTAGGGTTTAGCAGTATGGCCTTTAATGTGTGCTGTGCTGACAGTTGTATGTTGGTACTGATAACCTCATTCCCTTTCCTAATGAAGGCACTATGGGGTGGCAAGAACCATTGTCAGATGCATGAAGGCCAATTGAGACAGATGGAGGCTATATGTTGCACAGCATTATGATCTGTTGACCATATCATCCTTGGCTCACAAGTACAGGAACACCCTGTAATATCACAGGATAAAAGGCCACATGTTAAGGTCAATCATTTCCTGAATGTCTTGCAGCATCAGTCTGGGTGACAGCAGGATGCTGCATAAGGCTAGGGACATACTGGTGTGGGTCACAGAATCAGTGTGCTTACTCATGTCTCACTGCACATAGCCCAATGGCATACATCTCAGGTTAGGCACAGTAACATGGACTATGACAGACCTCTGACAGCACCTGTTGGTGAGAGATAGCAGTGTGTATGCATTATGGTGGAGTCTGTCACCTGACATACTAGTAACTGTCACCATCCACATATACAGCCAGGTGAGAGGCACATCATTGTGTCTCACAATGGAGTCTCCCATGTGTAACATGTTTGACATGTGCTGACACCTGCATGGCTGTGGGACTCAGGTTGGTGGCCATGTGTGGTATGTGCTGTGAATGGCTGTGGCATTCACATGTGGCTTTGCCTCGGAGGTCTCCTTTGTTTGTGTATGTAGGCAAGACTAACTGCATGTTTAAGGTGAGGATCTTACAGCATTTTCCTCCATCAGGAATAGGGATACACACAATGCCTTGTTTAGACATTTAGATGAGAATCCCACACATAGTTTCAAATTTAGGGCCATTGTCAACGTGAAATTATGTAATAGAGGGGGTGACATCAAACAACTAACTGAGTTAGCTGAATCTAAATGGATTATAGAATTAATGGCACATAGGAGCCCAGGGCTTAATGATGTAGTTCCGATGAAACCCGCCCTTAAGAACAGGCGGGTTTTTTACTAGTTTTCTATTGGTTAATGTGTTTTTTAAATATCTTGACTGTGTGTGATGCTTTATCTGATGAAGGGCTGTGGCCCGAAAGCACTCATCTAGTGTTCTGTTCTTTGGTGTTTTTAATAAACAAGAAAGTTTCAAAGGTTCCAGCAGTGTCCAGCCGTGTTTCTTGGATCTTGTTTGTGTACGTGTATGTGTATGTTGAGGTCCACTGCATGCCTGTGTGTGTGTGTGTGTGTGTGTGTGTGTGTGTGTGTGTGTGTGTGTGTGTGTGTGTGTGTGTGTGTGTGTGTGTGTGTTGTGTAGGTGTGGGTGGTGTGTGAGGTATACTGATTGTGTTGACAACCTGTTTGGGGACAGACTTGTGACCTTGACAAGGTGAGAGCATAAACTGCAGGTTACTACTGACATTGTATCTCTCACACAGTGTGCTTCTTGGTGGTGTTTGTAGATGGTTGTTCATCTGTGTACATGAGGCAAGTGCTACACTGTGCCAGGACACCCATATCAACATCACTGGCAGGGGGAACTCTAGGACATTGTTGAGCCATATAGTCCAGAATGTGATGAAGGAAGGCCAGGGAGACCTGAGGGGTGGGCCTACAGCTCAAGTGCATACTACAACAGTAGAAGGCTGACAACACAGGATTCCATGTAGACAGACTATGAGCAAGCACTAAGAGGTGCAACTGGTATTTGCATTTTAAAAACCTCATAGCACATACAGCAAGTAGCATGAAACATCAGGATCAGGAGGGCAATGCATGATGTATTGCCACTATGTTGCAGATAGCCACATACATACTGTGGTGACAGATGGTGGGGTATGATGTGGGAGTTAGTGCTGGATAGTGGTGGCAAATGTGGATGTGCAGGGTGTGTAGCAAATACTGGTGATCACTGTATGTGGTCCTGTGATCTGTTCCCTTCTTCATGTCTTTCAGGTGGGATGTATAGACATCACAATCCACCTTACTCGAAGCTGAGACTGCTGGCATTATTGATGCCCTGAGACTCCATCACAGGGTGCTGTTGACAAGGATCCACCATAACCAGTAACAATGTGCTGCACTCTGGGCAGACCTCATAGCAACAGTGAATCATGTGGGCCACCAGGGCAGAAGCTATGAACAGGTATGACACAATGCTACAGATATAATACACCATACACGGCAAAGGCCTGCAGCTGTGGCCAGGGACCATCCTGGCACTGGAGAATGGCCTGCTACACAATCTCCACTCTAAGCCACAGAGGATTTACTGGCAAACCTGGGTACAGCCACCAGCTCACAAAAAACTATCACAACATATGTTGTGGAGGTGGGTGTCGACAGATTCTACAGCTGATGAACATCCATGTAAGCCTCCAGTGGTCAGCACATTAATACTGTAGCATTTATAGTGGCAGCATCTGCAGACCTGTACACATGTGTCAGGTCAATCTGCATTTTTTGGTGGGGTTTTGTAACACACACGTGTGCACACATATTGTGAATGTCAGCAATTTGGGTAGCATCACAGTTTGCACTGTACATGTTGATAAATGCACATATTATCCTGTACCAATGCCATATTTGTGTCTGCTGACAATACCTCTCCCCCACAAATCCATAGGTACCTCTGGTGTGGCTGGGGACCATCATACTGTAGCTGGTGAGTGTGGAACTGTCTTGTTATGGCTCATCTATACCCTAGGCATGTTAAGGTCTGCCAGTTTGCCATGGACACTACTGTTAAGCTTAGCCATATTTCAATATGTGCATGTTTACTTGTGCTGGGGTTCACTGCAGTGCATCACATCAGTAATCACAATAGCATATTTGCAGGAGTTGTAACATATTAGCATGCATTTTTGTAAAGGTTTAGCCAGTTTGCTATACAGGGGGAGCATTACTAATGTTTAAACGGGTGCCCTGTGTTTTAGGTGAAGGTCCATCACATACTCTGTCTTGTCACATATTTTACAGGTGTATAGTGCTAGCAACATTTAATGGACATAGCTGCACTGCATGTTGTTGAAGACCTGTCCAGAGTATGTCTGTTGTGTACTGATTGTGTGTTGTGCATGGCATCATTCAGAAGGTGTGGTTTTTATCATGCCTTTGTGGCACCTCACTTGTATGTGTGTGTGTGTGTGTGTGTGTGTGTGTGTGTGTGTGTGTGTGTGTGTGTGTGTGTGTGGGTGTGTGTGGGGGGAGCAGCAGACATTATACTGCAGGAATTAATGAAGTCATGTTGTCTTCCCCTCACAGGTAATGATAGGGGTTGGAGTGTGTCCTTCTCACAACCTGATGTCAGTGTCTCATTGGACTCTGATGATGATGGTGGCCATAACGAGGCACAGGTGAGGCTGTTGGGTGCTGAATCTGTCCCACTGGTTGACATCCCACTTCCACCTCAAATGTCTCCGCACACAGTCTGTATGACCACATATACCCACTCAGGAGCAGACACAGGTATTGTGCACTCAGAGGGTGGTGGCATTGAACAGGGGAGTGTGGCAACTACTGCATCTGTGACTGTAGACACTAGCTATAGCCAGAGAGCTGGCGAGGTCCCACACAGGCAGATTGACAGGGGTGCTCGAAGGAGGACTGCTGCCCATCCAGCACCTTTCAGAGGTGTTACAGCAGGTGTCACCCAATGCATGTTTTGGTTCATCATGGAGGCACAGGCACATTGTAAACTGTACACCATATGGATGCTCAGGGTCATGGATGCCACACTGCCTGGCAATGAATGACTCCCTCCATGGCATTGGAAATGTCTTACATAATTTCTCTGATGTAGTTGATAGATGGTGGCATGTGGCATTGTCAGTCCTTAACCATGCAATGTCTGTGCTGAATCATGTGTTGGGAGTAGGGCTTTGGACACATAGACATAGGTCAGCGACAACATCAGTTGAGGGGCCATGTGGCCAAGCACAGTCACACCCCCATAGTGACAGTACCACCAAAACTACTGAAGGAATGGTGTGTCTACAACACAATGTGGCGGCCATGAGCACATGGTTCTGGCCGGTCCATAAGGGACACAGACCCAGCAGACACCAATCACCATCAGCTAGTTGTATGGCATCTGGCCCTGGGCATAGTGGCGCCAGTGCCACTCCTGGCAGAACTAGTTTGTGGACAGAGATGGTGAAATTTACATTCTTCCATGTATGGTCCATGGCTGTCCAACATACCCTCCTGTAGGGCTAGCACATGGCTTGACTGTATGCTGCACAATCACACATCACTGTCACATGCAGGTCACCAACAGACACACAGACCTCCTCTCCATGGCCCAACTGTCCAGCACCCCTCCACACACACACACACACACACACACACACACACACACACACACACACACACACACAGAATGTCAACTGTATGGCACAGCCTAGGCCTTTGGCAACCCAACACCACACCCTGTGCATGTGATGACACCTGTGCCACACCCCTGTTATCCATACCATCATTGCAAGGGCATGCTAATATGTGTCTGATGCACAGGATGAATACAGTACAGTTAATGGCAGTTTGTAGTTCAGTACTGTTATGTCCTGTAAGGTGCTGTCTGCTGGCAATTGCCATGTGTACACATCAAAGTGCATGTACCTTTGTGCTATGATGCTTTATTGCTGTTACTACTGTTGACTGACTGTTATCTGACACACCTTACTCTATTTTTGTTCCAGGTGTCTGTGTGTATAAATCATAGGGACCTGCTGCCATTACAGAAGCTCATGATGGCATAGTGGCAATGCAGAGACCTTTTCCTCACCAAGGTATGGCTATATATATATATGCATGTTTACCTAGATGCATATGCATGGAATAGTGTGTGAGGAACAATGGAGGGAGACAGTGTACTCTTCCATGCATACCCTTTGACACAGCATGCTACTCTTGATACATGTCACCTGGAAATTCGGTAGGATTACAGGTTTATAGGTCAATACATGGTTACTACAGTACTGGCTCTGGGTCCCTTACAAGCCTAGCCATTACTTTATCACCAACAGAATCATTGATCAGCACCTATTAACCCTAGAATTGATAGACACAGATTGGACCCCTGTAACAGAGTTTTGTTTTTCCATCCACTCATCACGGAAGCACTTGATGAGGATCTGCATCATATTCTGTTTAACATGCATGAGAAGTGCATTCTGGAATCAGGGTAGCCTCTGCGAGACAAACTTTTCTCTCCAGCGGGTTTATTTACTGTTGTATATGTGATTTAGGCTTGTTGTGCTGGTAATGTGCACTGAGTTAGACTCACATGTGTGGGACAGCTGTTGAAAGGCTGAGCACAATATTGCCATCTAGGCATGCCACAGCCCACCTGTGTACAATATGCCTGATACCAAGTGGGCCAGTACTAATTCAAGGCTGTCTGCATGGAACAGGTAATGAAAGCCATGGATAACCTTTGTGGGTGCTAATATAGCTTTTCCAGTTTGTGCAGATGTCTGCATAGCTACATACCAAACCAGCCAATGTATGCTTGTATGACTGAGGATTATACAAAGGCAATGTCCACCTTTTGTCTGGACGCAGTCTCTTTACCTATGTGTTGAACCACATCCAAGCCTTTTTGACCACTGTCACTACTTGATGGCTGAATGCAACAATGGTATCAACCTGAGTAGTCAAGACTGTCAACACAGTTTGCATGTTTATGGGTTTGCCATTGATGTGGGAAATAGTGTGTCCATGTCCTCATCATATGGTACGGTGGTACTGTTTTCTGCATTCCGCTTGAGGCCAGGACCTTGGTACCATTCCATAACCACTGTATGACCCCATTGCAGTGTGTTAACAGTTTGTGGGTCAGTGATAGGC
The DNA here is from genome assembly GCF_019279795.1 of Protopterus annectens. Taxonomy (NCBI): domain Eukaryota; kingdom Metazoa; phylum Chordata; order Ceratodontiformes; family Protopteridae; genus Protopterus; species Protopterus annectens. The sequence goes on from NC_056725.1 coordinate 327,709,968, forward strand.
AGCACACTACATATAGTTGCCACAGCCTTAGGCAGTACCTACATATGTGGGTGGTAGCAGTTAGCATTCATGCTTAGATACATGTGGGTCATTGGGGATGGCAGCTACACACAGGGCATACACACGTCTACATTTTGCACACACATACGCAACGCAAAGTAGGGTTGCCACCTTATCAAATTTAGAATGCGGGACACGTCTTGTAGTATTGTGACAGTTGGCAAGACATACCATACCCATGACAAGTGCAACAGAGAGGACACACAGGCACACACACGCGCAAACACACACACACACACACACACACACACACACACACACACACACACACACACACATACACACAAAAACACACACAGAAACACCCACAGTCATAAACTGCCCTTGCTGATAGTAGAACCCCTACCTGCCTTGTTTTACATACAATAGTGCTGTATACTTAGAGCTTGAACTTCGGAGCTTATACAGTTTTGCAGTGTCTGCCATTACTATTCAGGTGGGTGATATCTGCAGGTGCTGTAAGGATTGCCACTGGGGGGTTAACAAGTCCTTAAAATGGTATAACCGTGTCACACACACACACAATAACACACACACACACACACACACACACACACACACACACACACACACACACACACTACTGCAGGGGGACATGCATTCCAACACACATGCACAGGGAGTTGCCAGTTTTGGAATTAGATCGCCTATCTATCTAGTTATGTACACTATAGCCTGCCATATGTATTGCATGTGCCACAGTGCTACTGTGCTTGAAAATGTGTAACTCCTCATCTCCTCATCTTAGGTGGATGACATCTTTAGGCCCTGAATAGGTTGGTGATGGTGGAGTTAACAGTGTGGCACAGGCACACAATATGGTATAACCATTGCACACACACAGGAAAGGCAGCCATGCTGCTACAGGGGATATACATACACTGACACATACACTCACACAGTTGCCAGTATTGAGATTAGAATGTCTTCCTATCTACCTGTATGTACTATAGTGCTATCTCCTTATTGCATGCATCACAGAGCTTACATGCCTGTGGCATACCTCTCAACCTCTTAGAACAACAAATGTGGATAAAGCCTTCAATACTGGGGGGATACATGCCCAAAAATAGGGACGCTTTTTACATATTGCTCTTACAGATGTAGATAACTGATACAGTGACAGGTTTCGCATTAGCATTACTTTTGTGGAGGGCATGAAGTCTGAAACTCAAATGTCTGTCATTATTTTCTGACTTCAACTCTCAATGATTTGCTAATGAATAGCCAGGAAACCACAATTTTGTGAGACACAGACCAAATATATGAGGCAAACATCTGGACATTCTGCAAAACTCTATACAGTTGAGAGGTATGGACTGGAATGTCAAACAGTATATCTAAGATGGATGACTTCAACAGGGCCTGTAAAGTAATACAATGGGAGTAGTCAGGATGGTTGAACAGGCCTCAAGAAGGTATAACCAACACACACACAGAGTTGGCAGTTCTGAGATTAGAACCCCTACTTATCTAGTGGTATTTACTATAATGCTACGCACTTATCACATGTGCCACTGAGTTTATATGCCTGACAAGTGTCCAATGGTGTACCTAAGGTGGATGACATCAACAGACCCCGTAAAGTAATGCAATGGAAGGTTAACAGGGTGGAACAGGCCCCAAAATGTATTGACACTGCAAAGACATTGACAGGAGATACACAAAGCCACAAGGGAATATAGTTAGTCACACACACACTCAGTTGCCATTGTTGGGAATTGAATCTCTAGCTATTGGCACTCTAGCACTATGTACTTATTACATGCACCACGGGACTTACACATGTAAAGAGTGTCTTCCAATGCTAGTGGGGTGGGTGACATCAGTAGTTGCAAACAAGAAGCCCACTGTTGTGAAGGACAGAGGTCACAGGGCCAAAATATGGGTGGCCATTACACAGAAATAGGCCTGTTGGGTGTGTGTTTTCTGCTTTACATATAATACATACAGAAACACACACACACACATATGGCAACTGATGTGAGATTATAAGTCCTCCGTACCTACTATTGCACAATGGGTCTCACCATAGTATTTGCATATACCACTGGTTAAAATTGGTGTACGTGTGGCTGCTACAGTATATCACTCTATGCCTTTCAGGGTCTCTCTCTGTCTCTTTCGGTCTCTCTGTTTCTCCTTTTTTCTATCTCTCCCCCTGTCTCTGCCTCTCTATAAATTACATATTTGTATATGTTACTTATATATCTGTATGTATATCACACTCAACGGATGCAGATAAATCTTATATGTACCACATACAGATAGATGGGGGTAAAAATGTGTGATGGGGATGGGGATAGACAGTTAAGGTGTACAAAGATGTCTATATACAGAATGGATATATGTACATCCCCGTTCTATAGTCAGATGTAGGTTCAGACATGGGCTGAAAGTAGCTAAGTGTAGGAGCTTGCCCAGTATGACCATCAATAGTAAGAGTGGGACTCCAGGCCAGACTTACTTGTACTCCAGTCCAGAATTTTGTATGCTACAGCTGATTAGCTGATGAACCTGTTTAAACAGTCCAGCACCTCAGTGATATACTGGCTGAGGGATCTCCTGGCTGTGTGCTGCCTTTATAACTGAGTCATATCTAGGGTGGACACACACTGTATTGGACTGAGCAGAGTTTTGCATAAAATGTGAGATACATTTTGCACAGCACTGTAATGTCCTGGTATGTCAGTGGCAGATCAGTATAGATTAATGTGAGGAACTGCTGACAGACATTTGTCTATTGATTGCATACACTGAAGGGAACCCATGTTACTGCACAAAGTGTTCTAGTCTACACATTCTACATTTGTCTGGCTAGTGGTTCCTCCTTCCCCTTATATGTGGCCCTTTGTCCTGCTCTGCTCCAGTTGCAAGCTTTGTCCACAGTTTCTGCTCTTATGTAGTTGTAGTTATGGCGTGACTGGGGTAGAAGTCGTAACATCACACACAGGGTTATGGACTGCACACCTCTGTCTGTAGCTGTTTAGCAGGTTGGCCAGCATTGTGCCCCATACATCTGCTGTGGTCCTCAGACAGTTTGTGTTGCACTGTTACTATAAGACTACATGTTGGCCATACCTTTCAAACTCTTACAGGCTGACATCTGGGCAGGGCCATATATCACAGTCAGACACAGGCCCAGGCATGGGGACAGCTTCTTAATGTTACTCTTCCAAATGTAGACAGTTGGTAGACTGGTTTTGTATTAGCTTACATTTTCTTATGGGTATGAAGTCTGCATCTCAACCATCTGTCATTGATGTTTTCACATCAGCCTTTGTTGTTTTGAATATAGTTTTCAGACAAATGCAGTGTTATGGCAAACAGAAAAGATATATGAGACAAATGTGTTCATTCTGAGAAACCCTGACATTTGTGGGGTATGGATGGTGCCAACTGCTTGTTGTGAGTACTGACATAGTTACATGACAGCCTTTGCATCCTTCCTGCAGTAATAAATATTTTTTCTGAACAGCCTATAAAACTCCTACCATAGGTGTAGCTGACATGCAGAATAGTAGGCATGGCCAGTCTTGAACCACAAACCATGTCACCCACAGTATTGTACATAGCCCAGTGAGCCACAACAACCATCAGTCAGTGCTGTGCACTTCCTGATACTATTAACCATACACATACATAGCACATTAATCCCTGCATAATTTGGAAATGGAACATGTTAGCAAGTTGATTGAGAAAGCCCTGGGAATGTGTGGTCTGCTGCTATTACTTTACAAACATACAGTAAATGTTACTGCAGTTCTATGTGAACATGGGCATGTGGGGGGGGGGGGGCATACCTATCAACTGTACAGATTTTCCAGAATGTCCAGATGTTTACCTCACATTGTGGGTCCATTTTTCATACCATTGTGGTTGTCTGGCAAATTAGTGGCAAATCATTAAAGACTGAAGTTAGAAAGTAATGACAGACATTTGAGTTTCAGACATCTTACCCTTCAGTGAATTCAAGCTACTACAAAGCCTGTTTATCTATCAAATTTCTATGTTTGTAAGAGCAATATTTTAACAATTGTCCCTGTTTTGGGGCCTTTGCCCCTCATTTCTTTATAGCGTTATATGGATTTCTTGCTGTGAGATGTTGAGAAGTATGTATGGGACTCCAAAATTGGCATACATGCATCTGTCCTATGAACTCACTTTGTAAGTTCCTGTTTGTAAGTCCCTCACATAGTGCCATGGGTTTTGCTGCCTTGGGGCCTACTGAGTATTCTTTGGCAGCCAGTATTTGTCAGAGAGTTCCTATTTCTCATATAGCTGTTTGTTGTCTGCTGCTGTCCTGTTAGCCCAGTCCATTCTCTTGAATACATGCAGCAATACCATACATATACTACCACAGTCTACTGCCTCATTCATTTGTTGTTAAGAAGAGTGATTTACCTTGTGCCTGCAGCAGTTGAGAGGACAGTGCTTCAGGGCTGACTCTGTCGGATGCATGCAGTATACGGCCTATACATGGTAAGGTGCAGGTAGTGGGATGTCACTGGCATCCTTTTTACTGTATGTATGTGAGTTGGACTGAGGTGTCAGTCGCTGGGTCCCCAGGTTGTCAGTGTATATGTTATGTGTTGCCTTTTTGCCAAGGCCAGGGTGTACTGGGCATGCTTACATCTGCTTACAGGGACAGGCTAAGAAGGATCCTCCTCCGAGTGCCCCTGTTCCTTTAGGGACTTTAGCAATGGTGGAGACTGTGTCTCGCTTCCCTCTGATGTTCATGTCATAGCTGTTTCTGCAGGATCATTTTGTGTAGCATGGCAGATACTATGAACATGTGTGCACATGTGGCTGGAGAGTATTGCAGGGCTTCACCAGATATGTCAAGGCAGTGGAACCGTGACTTAAGCAGCTCAAACACACACTCTGTGATGTTCCTAGTTTGTGCATGTTTCTCATTATGGCATTCTTCATTTGGTGTGTGTGTGTGTGTGTGTGTGTGTGTGTGTGTGTGTGTGTGTGTGTGTGTGTGTGTGTGTGTGTGTGTGTGTGTGTGTGTGTGTGTGTGCATTTCTGATGGGTGTTATCATCCTTGGCTCCAGTGCATAAGCAGCATCCTCCACTAGATGGCCATATGGGCTGTCCCCCTGGCAAATGCCTCGTACAACTGTGATGCATGCCAGATGTGGGAGTCATAATTACTGCCAGGACTGCCAGTGCACACATTGATGATAATGCCCTGGGCATTGCACATGACCTGGCAGTTGATGGAGTGATACCCCTTGCTGTTGACATAGACTCTACCCTCCTCACCAGGTGGTGCTTCAATGTGCACATGAGTTCATTCTATGGCACCCAATACCTCTGAGTAGTGTGCTACATGGTGGAATATATGCATATTGCTGGTCCTCTCCTCAGGAGTGTTGGGAAAATAAATGGCATGTTTTAGCATGACATCCAGGAACTGGTGGACTACCCTGGATGTAGATGCCTGTGAGTCCCCAGTAGGTCTATGGAAAGTACCTGCAGCTAGTATTCTTAAGGCTACACATACCTTTGTTTCCACTGGGATGGGTTCCCCTCTGTTGACTCTGGGTCTGAGGTGAGGGTGGCAGAGATCAGTGTGTTCCTGTAGTATGCCCCTGTCCATCCTGTAGCACTCTACTAACTTCAGCTCATGTAGCCCCTGAAAGGTTACCCTGGGCCTGAATGCTCTTCTCCTCCTCAGTCTGGGCCTATTGTCAGTATCGTCATCATCATCACTGACCTCAGCCTGCCGAGCATACAGATGAAGTAAAGCAGCAGCAGCCCCTATCATTTTGTCAGTTAAAATTCTCAAGTGTATATTCCAATGGTGCAGATTATGTAAGAAAAAGCAGATTGAAAGGTGTATGCATACTTTATACTGGTGTGCTGCAGATGCAGCCTGTGTGACTGGCTGACTATGACACATTCCACTTGCCAGCTATATTATTGAGGGGTTTGAATGGGCCAGTGTCAGTAGAACAGGGCTTATTCATCATTTATACTTGATTGACTTTCCCAGGCTATTTCCTTTTATTTTTGATTTTTTTTTCTTCAATTTCTTAAACATTGTTCAGCCATTTAGACACTCCCCTGTACATGTACATCCTTAGCTTTTCTTTAACCAGCTAAAACACGCGCTGTGGGGCAAAGTATAGCTTTGCAACCTCAGACACACACACACACCCTGCTTAGCTGTGCTTAGCTGAGGGCAAACAAGCATCACTAAGCTCCAATCCACTTACATATGTTTCAGGACATGCTTTTTGACATTGATGTCAGGAGACAAGATCATTTGGACAAATTATGTGGATACACAAACAAAATATACGTTCTGCTGAATGTGTCAACCTGAAGATGTGGCATGGAAGAGAGAAAGTTCCATGCCTTTTCAGCCCAGAATCATAAGTACTATAGCCATCTTGATAACTAGTACTTCTACAGGAATTGGCCAGACATATCCCGCAGCAATTCTTAGATTACCTCCTGGCCCAGATGGTCTAATATGTACATTTCCGATAAAAACAAATTTAGAATACTACCATAATGTGATGCTACCACAACATATGCCACATACAAAGTGTCCTCAAGACAGTGGATCCATAACTATTCACTAACACTAACCTCAAATTGATGATTAATGCACCTACATAAAAAAGCATAGATACTATTCTACATATTGTCTAGTGATATTCAGTAATACTTTCCATGTCATCAGTGTATGCACCTGCTATCAGGGGAGCAATTATGATGTCAATGTCTGGCTTGTCTGTACGCTAGTTTTCTATATTGCTCTTGGAAGAACAGAAATTCCCTTGTGGATGTTTATTAGGTGATGTGAGATAGCTGCTGCCATGGCTTCTGACTCCCGTAACTTCTTCTCAGACACTAGCAAATGAGGCCTATACTTGTTTATATTGCTATGGAAAGAATTTCCCTGAATGTGTCTTTGTCCACCTAAATGTATTTTTTTTGCTGTCTGAACATCATCACTGGCAGCCTTCATTATACACCCATCTAGACCTGTTGTATGTTTGCAGCCAGCTGCATCCTATGTAATATGATGTGCAATAACCTAGAACCATGTCATAGATTCATAGATTCATAGATTCACAGACTGTCACTAGGTTAACAACCTTCAGGGGCTTTCTAAGCCTAGTCAAGTTTTCCTGAAAGAATAATGATGTTCTGTATCCAAATAGGACATTTAGGGCCAGGAATTTATAAGATACCTCCATCCATAAAGGACATGGATGCCAGGACCAGTGTAAAGTTCCTATTCTTCATCCACCAGTCTAGGTTGTGCTTAAACTGGGTAATAGACAAACTCAGCTTTTCATGAATGGGAAGCCTGTTGCATAGGAGGGACAGTCCCTAGGACACATATCTGTCTTTCCTGAGTATAACAGTGGAGGAGAGGAAGAGATTATGACTAGCCACTCTCAGCATATCCATGTTGGGGAGGGGGATAGGGAAGCAACATGTAGACATAAAAGCTGAGGGATGCCATAATCACCTGGTGTTTGCATGAGGATAGATATCATACCTATAGAAAAATACACACACACACACACACACACACACACACACACACACACACATATATATATATATATATATATATATATATATATATATATATATATATATATATAGACACACACACACACACACACACACACACACACACACACACACACACACACACACAGATACTAATAATTACAGATATTGTAACAGCACATTGATGATATAGCAAGACATGAAGTACTTGCCAGGCACTGAGCCATACTTGCATCTATAAAAATAAACTATCAGTAAAAAGTGCTAGCAAGCTATCAGAGCATAGGCATCCTCATTATGTTCCAATCCAACAGTATGGAGACCAACCATTCATGATAACAATTGCCGTCTATAGGTCAAGAGCTTACATTTGCACATGGAAGGAAGGCCCACCAAAGGAATTCCTGATCTTTGCTAGTTTAGGACAATCCATGTCCACATCCCTTGTTGGATGCCATCAGTGCTAGTTAGGCAGAGATTCCTTATCATTCTTGCTATTTATGGCTGATGTGACAAGTCAGCACTTCTGGCCAGCCTGTGTGAGGGCATTCCATTTCACACAGCCTCTATCTATAGCCATTGGACACAACCTGTATTTGCGTCCATTACATGCAGTGTCTATTTACATCTGTGGTGATTTCTGATTAGCATGGATTACTAAATGTATCAGCCTATATGCATATATATGCAGGTTCAATGAGAGTGTCTACATTTGTATATACAGTATGAGCTGTGCAAGTGCAGTTACTAAGAAATAGACACATGTTTTAACATAATGTTGCCTTGCTGGTCACAGTAGTGTGATGAACTGCATAGTTATGCCCCTTCTGTTTCCCAGAGCATGTCACCACATGGCAGGATTCAGTAGAGTTAGAGTCCTTGCAGTAAATCTTTGTGGATGATAGGACACAACATCTGGCATATGCCTGGCACCCTGAGAATCAGCAATGCCAGCTGGTGGCAGGGATTTTGTTTAATTTAGTAGCACCAGAATATGATTGTGATATTAAGTATCAAACAAGCTGTACCGCATACCTATGGGTGCTCATATCTCATTGCCCTTGCAGGGACATTTGGTGCTGCACATCAGAGGCACAATGGCTTCACCTATCAACCCGCTCAGAGACCATCCTTTCACACTGCTGACAGTAGCTTTTGTAGCTCTATTGGGCAAAAATCATCCATTATCACAATCACACACAGGCAGGCCACATAGATGTGATCACACTAAATACACATTTTATAAATACTTATATAGGAAGGAATGTGTTTTTTTTTTTTGAGCAACTAGTCTTCAAATCATGACCGGACAACAACCTTTCATTGACTTGTAATCCATTGGCCTAAGCAAGATAATGGGAAGAGGAAAGTGTGTTATACCCCCCCCCCCCACAGGACCCATGTGAACACATGTTAAAACCCATCCAAAAGCATGAGTTTCACTGGATCAGGAATTGATATATTGGGTTAGCTAAGCTGTGCTTCAATGTAGTCACATAGACCCTAAATATATACACAAACACATAAACATAAAATTGACACATTGGTAAATATGGTGAATGTTAAAACTATACATATTTGCACTCGGTGTTCACTGGACATCGCTTGTCATTCTCATACATTTTAAGTCTAAGGCATATTTTTGATACAAAGGTTTTGATAAAAGGTTATTTATACTGTAGTTGTTCTTTGCATTTATTCTGCAACACATATATAACAGTTTCTTGTACCCCTGTGTGTCATCACAGTAGATGTTTGATCTTAACTTCCTCCAGTGTATTAGATAGCTATTTAGATCCTCAGGTATTTTCATATCACTATCCTTTCATTGCCAATATTGTGATTGAGTTTTAGTGTGTTGTGCTGACCACATGATCCACACATGCACATTCCATTCTAGTATGGTTTAAATAATTCAGGGATTCATTTGTTCACCTTGTTATTGTTTACTGATTGTATAATAATCTGCATGTTGCATGATATTGCACATAATGCCACACTGTATGAATCACAGTGCAATACTCCTGTTTTAATTTATGACAAAGAATAATTATTTTAATATGTTTATATTCAGGTTTGGAAAACAAAATTTCATATTTCTTCTTGTCTACTGGTTGAATGCAATTTGCCAGTATTTCAGATACATTTTTATTACATTATATGAATTTTACTTTTGCCATTATTCCATTTTCCCTAAATTTCTCTAACATTTATTGTTGGTATATAACAAGTAAAATGATACAAAATTATTGCTGTGGACTTTAGTGTAAGCAGCTATTTTCAAAATGATAGGAAAGCCTGGAGGATTAATTATTTTATGAGGAAGATAAACCATAATTTATTGTATTTATCAATGTATCAGGTATAGAAATTGCTACAGAGATCATATTTTAACAGCTTAATTAATTCGAAATCAGCAAGAAAATCCAAAGGCTAACTATTGTGGAACTTCATTTTATGACCAGTTATAAATATGAATTACATTTTCAGAGGAAACAATGTTTAAGAGACACCCATACATCTGACTTATGAATGGGCAAGTGATTTTTAAAGCAAATAACCATAGTCATTGTTACAGACTGCAGGAGTACAGGCATTGGTGGAGGAACATTATATATGTATAAAATGAGTCTTTTTGTCATTCATACTCTACAGCCAGCAGATAATGGGAACATTATCAAACCAGATATTACAATTCATCGGGAAAGTTGATTATAAATAATATGCATAGAATGATGGTCCTAACTGTTATGAGATTATTAGACTTTACAGATCTCTATAAATCTGAATTAGACATACTCATCAGACTATACTGCAAAATCAATAAATTATAAATAAAAAAGTTTAAATTTACAAACGACAAAAGCTTAATCACAGCACATCCCAAAGCATCCGAATGATTTGGGAGAAAGAATAAGCAAGTATTCCTGAACTTTGTACATATAAAAAACTTAATGACACAGCAAACGTGATGTAACAAGTAAAGGCTCTCAATAAAGAAGTTTCCTTCAGTCAATGCTCAGACCTGTATCATAGGCTTAAGCCCAACAAGACAATCCTAAGAAGTAATCCAAGGTTTTATGAATTCTTCTTATGCTTCCTAGGCAAGTCCATGTTCATACAGCTCTCTTTCCGGTAAGATACTCACCTCCCTTAACTATAAGAAGCCATTCAAATCTTTGTGTGAGTTAGCAATGAATACTCATGTTGATACTCACTCATCCATGACATTCCACAGCTGACAAAATTATACCATCTCTTCTGAGGGAAATACACTTTATTTGTATAAAGCCATCTGAACAAAATACTGCAAGCAGAGATTCATTATAAAAAGCCTATAGCAAGAGCATTGGTCCACATAAAAGCAATTAAAAATCAAGGATGGCTATACTGATGATTTACATTGCATTAGCAAGACACCTGACAAGAGTACTAGTTAGAATGTATTGCAAGATGATGACCCCTTGAGTATCTTGCATGGTTAAAAAATTGCGGGATACCCACGTATAGAGTATAAAAATGTACAGCGCCCATTCAAAAGAGTTACTAACTGATGACAGTGATGCTCTAGACTAGATATGAATTTTCATTTCTTTTTAATAATTGATAGTTCAAAGAGTACAGAGGGAAAATGTGTTGTTTGCATTGTCTTACAGATTACATAAGGTCATGCAGCTGGGTGATATGTGTTGGGTGCTAGAAAGGATAAGATGCGACCTAACAGTTAACTGAAAGGCCAGGTATGTGTACCTTAGGTACAAATATTGAGAAATATAAAATGAGATATACATGACATGACATTGCAAAAATTCATAAGCAGTTTTATGGAGAATAGTTCCCATAAAAGCTGGAAAGAGACCTCAACCTAGCAGTATCAGATGATATAAAACAGAGCAAGCAATGTTAGAAGTCAGTGAAGGGGTTTGTTCAGATGGCAATAGGCACAGAAAGGGAGACATGTCTCCATTCAAATATATTGAATGATGAGAGTTAAACTATGACATGCACTTATGTCACACACATCTGTGCAATGACATGACAGGTGTAGCTCTGAAGAAGCTTGCAAAAATGATGAATGCACTGTGGCTTTGTGGATGAAAGTGCTAAATAAACTTGTTTGTTTTTGTTCTGCGGTGTGTCCCTGGTTACTTTGATCATTTGATTAAGCTTGCAAAAATAGTGAAAGCTATCTGTGAAAAGTTGCACGCAGAGTGGCTACAGAAACTTTATATGTATGCATCTCAGACATGGCCTTGTACTTCTGGGAATCAGCAAAGTATAGAAAAGTGACATCTTTCTCAAAAAGTGCGTAACCTAAAGATAGGATAAAAAGAAAATAGCAGAGGAAAAAATGGGAGAAATATTATTGATTTCATAGTGTGAATGGTATGAACTCATCAGCATTATTTTAAGACATTTGCTGATCATTAAGATAATTCAGGAATGCATAGAAAATGCCTAAGGCAATAATGTTTGCAGAAGATTGTCTGTAAGATGGTAATATTCACAGAGGTACTGGAAGCTGTTGAAGGCTGGGGTTAGAGAGTGAGAGGGGCATTTAGTGATCTAAAAAAGGTAGTTTTTTTAAATCTATTTACTACTTCAACATAGGTTCACTTGGAGGACATTTTAAGCTAAGCCAATTTCCCTTTTGGTTCTTGAATTAACATTGCCTGGTTGGTCTTTCCCATCCATTGGCTGATAATTGCATATTAGCCCTAGTGAGAATAGCTGTGATCATACTATAGATAATTTGAGGGGATCCATGTAAGGGATGCAGCATTTAGGAGCTGCCTGTCTCCATTAGCAGCATAAGGGACAATCCTGGGGTGCATATTCTATTACCTAACCTTAGTTCCAAGTAACATTTGAATATGTAACGGATGAGCTTTGTTTTCTTTGAATGGAGAGCCTATTCTGTCCTCTGTAATACATATCCATCTCTCCACATCATTCTGTTTAGATACCAGGACTGATTATTTCTGATGCCATTTGACTTCCTGATGTTCAATAGGTCCATCAATGTTGTGTCAGAGGATGCCTTGTATGGAAAACACAGGTCACCTCTTAGCACCTTGTAGGATACTGAGTATAGTGATAAGGCTTTGAGTTGGTCTATGCAAGATCTGTTGTTTAGGACGTGTATCCTTTTAGGAAGGTGTCTGTGTGGGCATTCCAGTTGTTGCATGTGTCCGGACAGATACATGCTAAAGTGGTCATTATACAAAATGATCGACCTAATGAGGGCTTCATAAAAGGGGACAATAACATTTCTAGATCTTGTCACAATCAATTTGTTCATAAACTGTACAATATAGAAAGACTTTTTTATGACACTGGGCACATGTTTGTCATAGGTTAGGTCACTGTCCATTAAGTTCTCAAATGCCAAACAACTGAGTCAACTGTCAGGGGATTATTGTCAGTTTGGTAGTTCCCTGGGGTATATAACTTCCCAAATATACAATAATGTACTTTTTGTTATACAGTTTCAATTCATGATTCTGGCATCACTTAACATTCCTGCATGATGGTTAAGTCATTTGGGGATTCAATGACTGCTACTAGCTTGCTGTTATCTCAGACGTAGTCAGCCAAAGCCCTTTTTATTTGCTTCTATTTCTGGGAAGTAGATGCCAAACAGGAAAAGCCTCAGCATTGAACCCTGGAGAACTGCAATGTTGACTGGTCTCTTTCTAGAGGTAGTCTCCCCTATTTTCATCTCCTGCATTCTATGCCAGTTGGCAATCCAGCTAGTGATGTAAGGGTTTATTCCTGGTTTAGTCTTCTTTTCAACTCTACCTGAGAAGGAGAGTGTGTCAAAAGGCTTGACCAGGTCAAGGCAATGCGGTGTGAACTGTTTTATCTTCATCCATTGCTTTGGTGACAAGAGTAAAGCTTAACATTTGCCAGTGGTGTTTGAGTCCTTTAAGCTCTTTCTTCCTGATTCTTACCTTAAGAGGTTGAGAGATCAGACCATATGTTTGACTGTGCCTGAATTTGTGTCATAGTTTTGGTCTGTTCCTTATAGGATTTGTGGTTTTCTGGCAAATTCATGAGGATTGCAAAACTTAAATAACAGTAGACATTTGAGTTTTAGACGTTTAGACTTCATATCTTTCAGAAAATGCTTGCTAATGTAAAATCTGTTATTCTAGCAACTAAGCATATAAGAGCAGTGTTATACTTAAAATTTGTTCCCAGTTTTGGATCTTTGACCTTTTCCTGACCCATTACGTTTTTGACTTTATCCCTTGAGCTTGGCTATTTCTCCCCAGTTACCATAAACTGCATTCAAACCTGTCAGTGTGTATACCGTTTTCTCATTTACTTCTACAATGATTTTACATACTGAAAGAAAATAGCACAAACTGATAGGCATTTGCTAAGCAATCAATACAGTCTCACAATGAAAACAGACTTGGCATGAGCAGCAAACTTCTCTGCCCTTGCAACTCACATTCATTGAAATGGCATGAAAACCACCATTCAAAGAAAAGGCATCTAGTCAGTGGATGATTAAGTTTACCTTTGGGTTCTTCTCAAACCATATGCTCCTTGCACACATTCTTAGGGCCATGTATACATGTATGTGTTCTTTGATTCCCCTTCTCAATTGTATTCAGTTATATCCCTTGTATAATACACCACCATTTGTTAGAATGTGTTTTAAATTTGTAGTTTTGAACATTCTTCCTGTAAACAGTGAAACAAAATGTATGGACCAATAATGTCAAAACTACCCTAGGGAAAATGTTGATATCTGCGCAGTCACAGAAACCTGGTTCAATGCTACAAAGAGCACCCCAGCCTTAGCTAGTTACTCATCCTATCATACATTCAGACCCCAAGCTGCGGATAGTAAAGCCATAGCCCAATTTGCCTATTTGGACCTCTTCTAATATATCAAAATTCAACCCTTTACCACAATTCAGGATGACTTTAACTACCTAAACATAGACTGGAAAAACTACTCATGCCAGAACACAAATGCCCAGAGATTTCTCGATTTTGTCAATGCAAATGCTTTGGTACAGCTAGTCGATCCCCCCACAAGAGGTGATAATATCTTGGACTTGGTATTAACTAACATGAGTAACCACTGCAGCATCCCTATAGTATCATCCTCCCTGGTAAGATCCGACCATAAAGCGGTCACTTTCATAGTCACTATCTCCCGCAACCCCCCTCTATCTAGGGTCAAACAAAAAACTTTTCCAAGCTGATTATAGCCTCCTGAGGGATGGTATAAACAGCTTCATAGCCCCCTTCCCCTCACTAGGAACTGGCACCAGTATCCAAAACTATAACAAAGCACTATACAAACATTTATATAGATGCAAGGAATCAGGAATACCTGACAGGACTAAATCATCCTCCACAAGGAAGAGTAAACCTGTCTGGTGAACATATGCAATAAATAAACTCTATAACAAAAGAAAAACAGTTCCTGTCCTGGACCAAGAAGGAGCAGGTGCCCAATTGGAAGCAATCTCTCCTTAGCCTAAACAAGCAAATAAGAGCACTAATGAAATCCTCCAAATCAAACCTCAGGTCCAAATTGGCCACATCTACTAGAGACATAAATAAGGCCTTCTTTGCATATGTCTGCAATCTCAAAGGAAGTACACAATCCAAATCTGCCAGCAGCGCAATGAGAACTTTTTTACTAATTTCTACCAGTACCACAATGAGAACGTATTACTAATTTCTAACACTGAATGGGATAAACATCATTACATAATCTTGTTTCCTTGAAAAGATTAATTTTTGCACGTACTATACAAGGGCACAGGTGGTGACAGTGCCCCTGTTTCCTTTGAGATCACAGTTCCATTTACTTGTGTGTAATTAGTAAGAAATGTTGGCAAAGTTGAGAGTCCTAAGTGAAAAGGCCAATGACTTATTTGCAGTAACTCTTGTATATTTTTCTTACATATGTATTACTGTTTGTAAAGTTCTTGCATACAGTTAAAGAAATGGGAGAGATAATGGATTCATTATTAGCTACTAAGAGTGCAGTCCATGAAATAATTGAGGAGTATAACCCAATTTCCCCAGATCACTGTCTCATTAAATGACTTGTTAACAATTCAAAGTAAGCACCCTTATTATAGATCTGAGTACTAAGGATACTTGCAGAGGATGGGTTGTACAAATGTGGTAGGAAGCAGTGCAGAGGAAGAGAAAAGTGGCTTGTTCCTTATTTAGCCGGTTTCTTAAGGAAGAAGAAAGCTGTCTGTTTGGAATGTTTAAGGGTGTGAAGATGAAAATTAAATGTTTGCTGAAGGAAACAAACAAGGGGCTGAACTATTAGAGTTAATGGTCAAAAATTACTCTAAGCATATTTCAGTCCTATTAGATGAAGCTTCCCAACTTGATGACAATATCAAAGCAGACATTAACTTTCATAGATACAAATATGAGTACAACAGGACATTCTCTAGCATTGATTCACTGCTAGTCAAATTGAAAGATATTAAGGTTAAAAAGTTATCAAGGGATAAACAGGCTTATCAGACCAATTCGGTTTACCCGAATTTGTCCAAACAGCTTAATAGACCTGTCAATCATAAGGAGAATGGGGCGTCTGCAGCTGATAACATTGATAGTGAGACTGTTGTGCAAACCCCTATTGATGTAACACAGAGTGGTAATGGTGGTGAAGGGAGCTCTGACCAAGGTCCTAGGAGAAGCAACAGGATTAAATCATTTAATAGGAAGGATAATAGCAACAACTACCAGAAACCTTTTTTAGGGAAGAAAGGGAATCGGTTCCAGAAGAACAAGAACTGGAATTGACTGTTGCTAACATCGACCCATTAGGTGGTGAACCTGAGGTGACTAACATTCCGGTTGTCTTGTCAAACCTAAAAGGTGACTTTCATATATATAACTTTTCAAGCGTCATTGTGGAAGAAGAACTTATTGAGCTTCTGGCAAAAGGTTTGAACTTTGTTCCTGACCACAAATTCAAGTTGGCTAAAACTCTTATGGACTTAAAATTTTTTGTGCGTAAGCTCAATTTAAATGTTTTCTTTAACAATGTCTTGCCTTTAAATACATCTAACTTGAAATTAGCCAGCTCGTTCAATCCCCCCTTACATCCCGGCCTTCACACTTTTGAAAAAGCTTGTGAACTTGATTTTAGACATTTATTGTCATCTGGCAATGAATCTAGTTCAATTAAGAACATTTCATCTGATCAACTCACGGCCTTGAACAAAATTTGTAGTATGGCCATCAGAGTAATTAAACCAGATAAGGGAGGGGGCTTAGTCCTGTTCGATAAGACGCAATATATTACTAGAATGCTACAAGTGCTAGAGTCACCGGCATATGAAAGTTCCTCTCTAAATGAACTAACAGGCACCTACAATAAAATTAAAGGTTACTTCAGGGGTTTATATCTTGAGGGGAGGATTAATATTGATACTTACAATTTCATTGATATTTCTTTCCCCAGGATCCCAACCATGTTTGGGATGCCTAAGATACATAAGAGCTTGACTGACCCACCTATGCGTGCCCTTGTGGACGGTAGATGTTCTATTACACATCCTTGTGCCCGCCTTATTGATAGCATCATTGGCAAATATTTGAAAACTATACCACAAATTTGTAAGGACTCATGGTCCTTTCTGAGCATGATCAATGACATCCAATTTGACAGCGACCTTAACTTTTTGACTATTGATGTGGTCGATTTATATACATCGATTCCACACGAGGAGGCTGTCGAATGGATTGAACTCATGCTCTTGGAAAGTGGGGCTCCCAATAATGATATTACGTTAGTCACTACCTTACTGGACATTGTCCTTTCTTCTAATTTTTTCATTTTTGAAGATCATTATTATCTTCAAAAGAAAGGCATAGCAATGGGTTCTCCATGTGGGAGTAGTGTGGCAAACGTATTTGTCGCTTATTGGGAAAAGAAGTACCTGTTTAATCATCCAATTTTTATGGAGAGTGTTAAAATTTATACCAGGTTTCTGGATGATGTGTTTATGTTAATTAAAGGAGGCGAGGATGTTGCTTTGACCCTTATTGCACATATGAATGCCTCAACAGAATTTCTAAAATTCACACATCATTTCTCCACTTCTGAGATCGATTACTTAGATGTCCAGTTAGTCAAAGATATGAGTAACAACAGATTCAGCTCATCCGTTTTCAGGAAGGCCATTTATTGCAATTCGTTCTTGCATTTCTCTAGTTGCCATCCCTGGAAGCAGAAGCGTTCTATTGTCAAAGGGCAACTGGTTAGGGCTGCCCGAATGTGTAGCACTGATGAGGCTTTTGATAAAGAGTGCTCTTTCCTTAAAGATATGTTTTTGAATCGTGGGTATCCTGACACTCTTATTTGTGGCCTAATTGATGAAGTATTATTGAAACGTCTAAATGGCACTTACTTCCCATTGCTCCTACATAAAGTGAAAACAACCCTTTTTGAAAGTGGTTCTATGCCAGCTACTAGTGTGCCGATGTCTACTTCAGCCACAGATAATTCTGGCTTAACCCCCAGTAGTTCTAGTAATTCTAATTTTTCTGTTGGCTTCATCTCCTCGTATAACATCAACTCTGGCCTCTTGTGTTCTATTATTCGTAAGAATTGGTATTTTATAACCAATTCTGGTTTACACGAGAGGCTGGGAGTAACCCCTCTATTCACATTTAAAAGAGGTAACAACCTCAAAGAGTTGTTACAGAGGAATAAAGGAACAGATCTTATGGTGAGACAAAAAGGCACGCACAGTTGTGGGTGTTGTAAATGGTGTAGATACCTTCGGGTAGGTAATTCTTTCACCGTGGGTATGAAGAAATACTTTATTAACCACAAGATCAATTGTAACACTAGATCACTAGTCTATTTAGCCCTATGTGAATGCTGTAACGCATTTTATGTTGGTAAAACGGATAGGCGTTTCCGCGACCGTATTTACCAACATATATATGCGATTAAGAATAAGAGAAGCGACAATGCTCTCTCGAAACACATTTTGAGTAACAGTGGTCACAGCTTCCAATTTATGGGCATAGACACCATTAAGTGTGGTATTAGGGGGTTCCGCAAACTTTAATTTTAGAAACCCGGGAGTTAGAGTGGCAACTCCAACTAGATGCATTTTCCTATCCAGGGCTTAACGATAACTGTAATATTGCATGCATGTTGAAGTATAGAAGTTACCTCAGGTAATTAGATTGGCTTATCCAAGTGTTCACCGTTTTTCTGTAAAGAATCATGGAGGTAGTTTAATTGCAGTTTTTTAATAGTGCTTTAGTGCACCTTTTTTATTATTATTTTTATTGTAATGGTAGTTTGGTTCTTTATTTTATTGAGGTAGGGGTATGTTATTATCACCACATACTTTTACATTTTTTTGGGGTCTGAGACTGTTTATTCACCTGTATTTATACAGGTAGGGCTGTTATGAAATTGTGCCTATGCTTGCTTGCATTATCTCATACTTACATTTTATAACTTTTATATATTTGATTTTTATTTTATCACTTTAAACTTTGTATGTATGGTATGTTATCCTTGTTTAATTGCACTTTGCGTGCATTAACAGGAAGTGACATCAACAACTTGTCACTCGTGAAGGTTTTAAAAATCATTTGTAGGCTGTGCTTTGTGTATGCTGATGAAGCTTCTGCTCTTGCAGAAGCGAAAACGCTTTTTTCTCAAATTGTGAATTAAAGTCGTTACAGTTTTTTATACTCGTGGCTTATTGGAGCTTCTGTTTTCGTTTTTCAACATTTATATAGATGCAAGGAATCAGGAATACCTGACAGGACTAAATCATCCTCCACAAGGAAGAGTAAACATGTCTGGTGAACATATGCAATAAATAAACTCTATAACAAAAGAAAAACAGTTCCTGTCCTGGACCAAGAAGGAGCAGGTGCCCAATTGGAAGCAATCTCTCCTTAGCCTAAACAAGCAAATAAGAGCACTAATGAAATCCTCCAAATCAAACCTCAGGTCCAAATTGGCCACATCTACTAGAGACATAAATAAGGCCTTCTTTGCATATGTCTGCAATCTCAAAGGAAGTACACAATCCAAATCTGCCAGCAGCGCAATGAGAACTTTTTTACTAATTTCTACCAGTACCACAATGAGAACGTATTACTAATTTCTAACACTGAATGGGATAAACATCATTACATAATCTTGTTTCCTTGAAAAGATTAATTTTTGCACGTAATATACAAGGGCAGAGGTGGTGACAGTGCCCTTGTTTCCTTTGAGATCACAGTTCCATTTACTTGTGTGTAATTAGTAAGAAATGTTGGCAAAGTTGAGAGTCCTAAGCGAAAAGGACAATGACTTGTTTGCAGTAACTCTTGTATATTTTTCTTACATATGTATTACTGTTTGTAAAGTTCTTGCATACAGTTAAAGAAATGGGAGAGATAATGGATTCATTATTAGCTACTAAGAGTGCAGTCCATGAAATAATTGAGGAGTATAACCCAATTTCCCCAGATCACTGTCTCATTAAATGACTTGTTAACAATTCAAAGTAAGCACCCTTATTATAGATCTGAGTACTAAGGATACTTGCAGAGGATGAGTTGTACCAAAGACATGTGGTAGGAAGCAGTGCAGAGGAAGAGAAAAGTGGCTTGTCCCTTATTTAGCCGGTTTCTTAAGGAAGAAGAAAGCTGTCTGTTTGGAATGTTTAAGGGTGTGAAGATGAAAATTAAATGTTTGCTGAAGGAAATGAGAGTGGCAGAAACATACTTTGGGGAAATTCTTTAAGTGTCAGAAATGTAGAGAAAATAAAGAAGATGGACAGGGGGAAATTAAGGCTTGAAATAGACTAATAAAAGCTTTATAAACATTTAGATGAGTGGTTGATGAACGTCTCTTATGGTATTTAATGAAGGAAGTAAAGGTGACCAACTTTATGGATACATAATTAGGTTTATAAAGTCAGCAAGCAAAGGAGAGTAGTATTGCTGAAATTTAATTCATCCTCATGTCTTGGTGAGTACTGGGTGGACCCTGTTTTTCACAAAATCTCAACAAGATGACACAGATATATAGACTTTATTTATATAGCATATATCATGGACAGAAGTAGGTAAAAATTAAAAAAAGATAGCTGGGTGCACAAGACCCAGGATAAAAGTGTCCAATCCTGGTAGGCACACTAGTGCCAGGACTGGAAGAACCCTCAAAATATGGAAACATCCCTACAATGGGGCCAGGCCAAGGGGGAGGATAGTCCCCATGTTGTAGAAGGAAGTAGCAGTCCACAAAAATCACAAAAACTGATAGACCAAAGAAGAGCCATAAAGACAATAAAGTGGACTATTTAGGATAAGAAAGAAATTGTGTATTATTAGTGTTGTGCAAAAAGCCCAGAATTTCCAGACGCAAGATATACAAAAAGATTGAGAGAGTTATTAGAGGAAAGAAAAATACCTTCCACAAGAAAAAAAAAACTGTCAGAAGCTTCATATAAAAATTTGTGGTCATTTAATACAACAGATTTGTGAAAAATAGTATATAGACCAAGAAATGTTTGATCTGGATAAAAAAGGATCTGAGGAAGAGCAGAAATATAAACAATAAAACCTAGATATTTTTCAAAAGTATAAAAAAGAAATATGGACATGGGAACAAAAGAGAGATTTCATATGGTGCAATATTTATGCAAAGACAAAAGCCAAATTAAACAACATGCAGAAGGCTGTCCCAAAAATATTCGAAGAGGAAACTTAGAAGATACGCAGATAAATATAAAGGAAAAGTACAAAATAAGGAATTTATTGATGACCCAAAAAAGTTTTATAGAGAAATGGGAAAAGGTAAAAGGAATCATGCTTTGGAACAGGATTCCAATCTACATTAGGCGGAGCCCTTCACTAACACTCTTCAAGAGAAACCTTGACGAGTGGATGGGAAACAAAAAATTTACCCCGGGGATCACTGCAGTGGTTCTGCTGGACAGAGGCACAGGGAAATAATGGCTCTGCTGGACCAAGGCACAGGGAACTAATCTAAGGGGGCAGTGAAAGCCAACACATTCTGGCTAGACTTATAGATGCCCTTGGGCAGATAGCCTAGTACTTACCTATGAAGGTATGAACCTATGACTCCACTGAAGCTTACAATTCCTTCAACAGTCTGGTAGATGGTGTGGAGGATTCAGGCTCTTGTCTCCTGTAACTGAGTTACACTGTCAAGCCTGATCAAGTTAATTGACTAAACTGCCCTCCCCCCAAAGTAGGGCATTACCTAACATACCTCTCAACCTCTTAACATAAGAAATCTTTACAAAGTCTAAAATAATGGGAGTGGGAGTGGGGGGGCAAAAGGCCAAAATAGGGACAGATTTTAAATATTGCTCTTATAGACTTAAAACGTTGCTAGAACAACAACATTTGTCTTAGCATGCATTTTCTGAAGGAAATGATGTCTGAAACTCAGATGTATGACATTATTTAGTTATTTCAATCCTCAGTGACTTGTGAGAAAGTCACAAATTTTGAGGAAAAGACCAAAAACATGAAGCAAAAATCAGGACATTCTGCAAAAATATGGACAGTTGAGAGGTATGCATACCTGTATGCATACCTCTCAACCTCTTAGTACAAGAAATCTGGACAAAGCTAGAACTAATGGGGATACAATGCCTCAAATAGGGATATATTTTAAATATTCCTCTTTTTAACTGAGAAAGTTGCTAGAATACCAGGATTTGTGTTAGCATTAGCATGAATTTTCTGAAGGATATGAAGTCTGAAACTCACACATATGTCATTATTTTAAGACAAAATCTGGGCAGTAGAGAGGTATGTTAAACACACACACACACACACGCACACACACACGCACACACACACACACACACACTTTCTCCTTCATACTGCAATGGGTGGCTATTTTAAATTCCACACACTTATGCACATACCTACTCTCTCACACAATAACACACAATTTATCTCTCTTACAAACAAAATGGCTAGTTTAAATTACATACACACATACGCATACATGCACACACGTTTTATCTCATATGGAAACTAATGGAACCACTAGTTTAAATTACACACACACACACACACACACACACACACACACCTATTCTCTCTGCTCTCACACAGCAACACACACACACACACACACACACACACACCTTCACTATGCTCTCACTCAGCAACACATGTGCGCACAGATGCACACATACACACACACACACAAGCGCACATGCATGAGTGCGCGCAAACGCACACACACATGTGCAAACACACACACACGCACACACACACACATATGCACACACACACAAGCACATGCACATGCACACATGCAGGCACACTCTCTCATGCAGATTTCTATACAAAAGTACTCTAATACTTACCTGGACTGGCAGTCTAAACAGAATGAAGTTGGTCTGCTCCACTTGTACAGATGCCCTCCCCTTAAATTAGATATGTGCACCTCTTTAGTAGCATAATACACCTAGACATTTCTGCAATGCTCTTGAGGGGAACTTGCATAGTACAGAGTCTATGATGACTACTGTATGCACGTTTCTGAGGTGCTTATAGGCCTCATTAGCAGGCCTCACCACTGAATATCACATTTTTCTGGACAGCAAAATGTCTTCCTGCTCAGTACCACAGAGGAATGGAAAAAGAAGAACAGCGATACTGTTATCTAGGTAAGCCCACAGGACCCACGTGTACTTATCAGGGATAACTAGGGAGCACTGCCTGGTTAAGTGACTTGCTCAGAGTGACACCTTTGGCAAATAGAGGTAGAATAAATGATAGCTCAGTGAATAAGCTGACTGCCAAACAACAGGTAAATCCTGATAATCTTTCTGAGTACTCGAGACACATACTCTGCAACATGTTTATGAGTTCAAACTGAAGTTCCTTAGATACTTCATGTTTTCTATAAATTAAACCCACAAACATCTTCATAGCTTTCAATCACTTTAAAGGAATGTTTGCCATTAAGTGACTGTGGTAACTGTATATGTTGTCTATTGACTATCAAATACTGACTCAAGCAATTTCTGTAGGTTTTTGTGATTAGCTCTGTTGTAGGTGTTTTCCTGTCTTTAGTTTTGAAATTATTTTAAGGCTGTTTAATAGGTATCATTAGGGAAAGTTGCTGGTGTTTTTTATGTTATAGTTAAGCGTAGATTGAAATTAGTTGACAGTGCTGTCAGACCTGTCATCCATTCCTAATTTCAGGGCTGATTTACTCCTGCATGTGATGTACCTATTTTTGGATTTGTAATACACTTCATTCAATTCTACACATTTTTCTCTGTCTCTTTTTCCATCAATTTTTTCAGGCTCTGTTTTTAAATGTAGTTTTGAGTACTATCCCACATTCCTAATGAAAGAAGTAAGAATTCAAATTTTATGCTAATTAAATGTCCAGATTTTTGGATGGATGCATTTACTTCTAAAGAACCTTTGTACCTATTTTGAAAATGTACAGTTTGAGAGGTGTTAATGCTATGTAGTATTTTGTTTTAGTAAAGTTAGTGTTAGGTCATTTATTATTCTATTTTTTTTTACTTTATGCCCATTTAGCCGTTAATGTTATTTCCCAATTGCCTGGCTCCTGAGCTGTTTTGCTGTGTGAAATCTGATGTTACATTGCAGTATTGGGGAACTTAGGTTAAGAAGCATGGCCTTGAGTGTGTGTGTTTGTGTGTGTGTGTGTGTGTGTGTGTGTGTGTGTGTGTGTGTGTGTGTGTGTGTGTGTGTGTGTTTGTGTATGTGTGTGTATGTGAAGTGTTTGTGGGTATATCTTCTGAGAAGGGAATCAATGCCTGTGAATCTTCTTTTTAATAAAGTGGTAGGCTGTCTGCTGAGTAGTTGTTTAAGGTGCTCAGTGGAGTGATCAATTGTGTTGCAAATGTTTAATTTATTACATTTTGAAATGTGGATGAGTATGAACCACTAAATGGCACAGGAGTGCAGGTCAGCGCATTGGTTTGGGGAAAGCTGTGCTGTTGCACTATGTTCTTTGAGTACTGGCCTGAGTCTCCAGATAGGCAGCGATAGATTTATTTCTGGGATACTCTTATTGGAAAGACACAATATTTTGATTTCATCTGGTTCATACTGCTATAAAATAATAACCTCAAAATGTATGACAACTATCAAGTGTTTTTTTTTTGTTTGCTTTTGTTTAACTTAACCCATCAGAACACCTTGAAAGTTTAAATACCAAAACAACTCTAATAGTAATTAGCAATATGGGGATTACTGATAAAATACAATATGTAATCAGACATGATTATTGTATTAAAATAACATTGTAATTGTGGAGCTTTTCTCCCTGGGCCTCCACTGAAAATGGGCTATATTAGACCCAGTTGAACTATCCCTGTAAACAAATGGAAATAAATAAATACAATGAGTAAGTAATAATAATATATAGAATATTTTAAAAATATTAGCAAATGAGGAGAAAGCAAAAGTGCTTGTTACAAAACTTGGCTGAGTAATTATAGCCTCCACTACCTATATAAAAGTATATGGGACATCAGAATTCATAATTACATAGAAACTGGTCCTCTGTTGCCCATCCCAGTGCAATCTAATTTTGTTTTTTCAATTACTAGAAATAATACAAACACAAATTCTAGGGGTAAGGTATATATCAATAAATAAAATATTTGTATTGCATTCACTATCCATGAGGTTTTTACCTTTGTTTTGCTTATGCTTTTTTTTATAGATTGATGGAGGTTTACAAAGAAGAGTCAGTCTATGGACAAAAATTACCATGCCGATAGCCACTCTGGCAGTTGGTGCAGAGTTTTAAGGCTATGCACTGTTAATGAGCTGTTTCTGGTGGTAAAGGTTTTGAGTACTTCAGCCCTTGTTTGTCTAATGTGGACCCTAAGTAAGTTACTTCACCAGACAGTTTAGTGACTTTCACAAAGACGTTTACTAAATTAATTAAACATGTTATCCCTTTGACAAAACCATCTTGTGTGGTGCAGGAACAATAACATTTTTATTAGACTGCAGCTTATGAAGTCAGTTGCATTATGTTCCTTGTATTTGCAAATAAGGCCTATCAGGCCAATGAGCCCATACTTCTCAATCTCTGAGGGTGGGAAGTTGGGCCATTCTGATGGAGTGGCATAACAATAACTGTGCCATACCTTAGGCACACACTCTGTGGCTATTCTTAAGGTGAATCCAGAGCTTATCTAAACAATCCTATCTTGCTTGGTGATTTACTGTGGAGTTGACTGGTAAGAGAAGTTTTATTTGAATGTATATTTTATTTTTTACCACTGTATTTCACTGTTTGTAGGGAGGAAGGGATAGCTTCCACACAAGAAGATTTACTTTGATTTATATTTTGTTGTTTTTCCATTAATTTTTACTCTTGGTTGTTGGAAAGGGATAGTCTTTAGACTAGCAAGTTCTAGGCATCCCAAGGGGCCTAGTCAGCTATAAAGTCAAATAGACTGCAGGGGGAACAATCCAGAGTTTATCTAAACAATCCTATCTTGGTTTGTGATTTCTTGATCTTTACTGTTAAAAAGAGCTGCGACTGCAAGTGATAGTGAGCAGAAGCTACATGATGTAAAGGAATTACAGCTTTTGTCTGACTTTCAGAACTTGTTCGGTCAGGACAACTACTTTACCATACTTACTTTAGTGTTCAGTTATACATTGCTCCATTGCTCATGCGATTTTTCTCATAGAAGTTGATTTAATTTCTCTTTGAATTCTATTGTTACTAATTTTGATTATTCTTTTATTTTATAATTTTGTATTCGATTGAAACTGAATATGTATTCCTTAAATGAGTATGCCATGAAGATTTGCTAAAGCACAAATATCTTGTACAGTGTAGCAAATGCTATGCATATTTAAAGGTAACACCTGATAACACTGGTGATCTGTGTTTCTTATGTGAAAAGTTGGATGATTTGCTTATCATTATTAGAAGAAAATCTGCACTTACTGGTAATGATTGCACGTGTACAATTGACACGGCTTGGAGAACTGTTGTTACATATATTAATGACTGGACTGATGAAATAAATAATGTTAGGCAAAGAGGAATAGAACACATTTAGGAAATGATGTGTCTATTGTCTGTAAATATCATTCAACCCCTATGAAACAAGATGATGCCCCTGAAAACTTTGGAATTCTGGATGTAAGTATTCAGTAATCTGAGGATTCAGACTGTCTAGAAGGAAACAAAAAAAAGGAAAGACAGGAAGACGTTCACAACAAATAACAAGAAAGAAAAAGAAACTGATAAATGTAAAGTAAGTAGACTATATACTATAAAGGGCACCGCTTTGTTATGGAAAACACAGATTACAGGGAATTATACCATTTTTCTACCAGAAAACCTTCAATCTACAGAAAAAGCTATATTTTTTTCCAAAAAAAAAGGTAGAAAAAAGAGACAAGGGGCAGCTGAAAAGGAAGAAATCAAAACTGAATGTGGCAGGGTTGACAAATACTACTGTAAGGAAAAAAGAAGAGAAAGACAGATATTGATTCCATGGCTCAAGCTGTGGATGTTCAAAACCAGCTGGATGAAAATTGGATAGTTGCAAATTTAAAACTCAATATAAACAGGGGGGTTAATAAAACTAACAGCGATGAAGAGCATTCCTTTATAAGAATTGATAGAGCAGATATTACTTTATTAGAAGTTAAAGATTCTTCAGATCTGGTCAGAAAAAATATTCTTGTAATTGGAAACTGTTACTTCCACTTGCAGAGAAGATAATGAACATCGAATAGTGTTATGCTTCCCAGGAGCAAAAATAGAAGATATGAGAGAAGCCTTGGAATGCCTTAATGTAAGGAAGTATAGATCTGCTTTTATTCATGTCAGTAACCATGATCTCATCCGCAAGGACTGTCTGACTGCTATTAGGGAACTTACAGTCATCTGAGATAGTATATCTTGTACTGGTGTCAAGGGCGCCCGCAGGCAGGTGCAAGGGGGTGCACTTGCACCCCCCTGGAAACGGCTGACCGAGAAATTCATTATATTTTAATTTAAAAAATAAAAAGTATTTTAAAAGTATTTTAATTTAAAAAAAAGTTTTTTTTTAAAGGGTGTTCCTCTTTAAGAATGCCCTTTGCGTCTCGTCCAGTCGCACAGACACAGAAGACGAAAACAGGTCGCAAACACCTGTTTTATCTGTGCGACATGGTTTACGGCTTTGTCTTTCGCGCCTGCTGGGAATTTGAATTCCAGAGGACGTTCAGATTGCTGGGACGAAGTGAGAGGTAGGTGTGTGAGTGTTATGTGTTTATATACTGAGGCTGAGGGTCATTTTTCCATGGCAAAAATAGTGGGTTTAATTCTGTATGTTAAAGATGATGGAAAGAGAAAATACTTTTAAGTGCTGGTTGTTTTCTGGTCAGTTTTGGAAAAATCCTATGTAAAGAGTATTAGAAGTGTGCTAAAATAAAACTACAGTGAAATGAATTGTGTAAAGAGTTTATGTGCACTGATGAAACGTTATGTTGCATTTTGACTGCACAGGCAGCATAGCATGTGAAGATGTACATGTGGGCTGCACACCTTAGGCAGATGTCCACACGTCATGTGTGCCACGGTAGTGTGTTTGAACACGACTATCACACTGGACAAACAGCACATGCCTGCATAACAACAGTATGACCATAGTCAACAGTCCCAGTGACAGAGTAGGCCAATGTAGACTATCCCTGCATGCAGATCAGTGGCTACTGGACACCTGGCTAGACACACACCTGGAGGGTTAATTCACCATTGAGCCATCACATGTCCAAGTCCATGTGGGCCGCATAATGTCATCACAGGGTGGTCACAATAGCAGGTCGCAAGGCAGACACGGTGTACCAGGTGATGTGTCATGTGCGGATATCTCAACTAGCACAGCCGTTCACATGTCTGCAACATACTGGTGCACGATGTATACTGTTACATGATGAATGGAACTGCACTGTCACCCACTACAGGGCCATCTGACACAGGTGTGTTGTGACTGGTGTAACCCATGTTTGCACAGGATACACACTGCTGTTGTAGGCAGCCATGCTGGTGGCCACCACTGATATATGCAGTGGTCATACAGACATACCATACACAGTGTTCATGCAGGAATGTCCATTGTTGTGGACGATGCGCTGCCATGTGAATGTAGGTGTTTGTTGTGAATGTCACACATCCAGAAGACACCATCTGGTGCAGTCATGGTTGTCAACACCGGTACACACAGCCACAGCAGTCAGAACCCAGTCCTGACAATGTGTCTCAGTCACCCTCGTACTGTGTGACATATGTGCACATGGCGGAACACCTCCCACTGTCATCTAAGCTGGCTACATGATGGCTGGAATGTATTGCCAGGTACAATGCTGGTAGCCGAATGAAGTACCTGGAATCAGACACAGTACGCTATGTCAGCCATGTAAACCATGCACAACAATGACCGCCCAACAGACACAAACAATGCATTGACACATGGAACATGTGCACATGACAACCCCAATGAGGTATGTTGCACATATTGATGTACAATTGTCATCTATGGCCATAGCATGGATGCAGACACACATACTCCACAGGCAGTACCATGTGATGTAGGTAGGGGGGCATTGCTCGTGTACATGTCACAGTAGATGTCCACACACATGTCCTGCATAGCTGTCATGTAGGGTAGCTGTGGTATGTGACAACTGGACATGCCCATACAAATTACCATGTCCCACAGGAGATGTGTTAGGTGTGTACCACATGTGACATGCTGACAACAAGCTGCGATGTGTATGGCTGCCGTGTACCTGTGTGACATTGTTCGTGATGGGTGCAAAGGCACATAGTATCGTATTGCATGCACACAAGCCCCACATAGGTGCATAGCCTGAACATACAGTACAAGGAGTGTGTGGGATGATAGCAACCCACAGGTGGAGATGGGTACGGACGGCAGCCCACAACCACATGTGTGTGTACGGTGTTCACGCCCACGACACATGAGCATCTGAGAGGCTAGCCACAGCTGTACAGGGTCGCATGCATATATGTTCAGCAACATCCCTGTATGTCCCACCACTGGCCCGTGGACCAATGGACACCAACCAAATGTGTAGATATGAGATGTGCACAGCACATCACAGATGCCTACCGAGAACAGGCCTACCATGTACACATGTGCACAGTAGGTCTGCGCCACCTGCAGTCAAACACGGTAGGTGCCAAACCACACCAATAGTCCAGGCAATGACACAGATGGACGTGCATGCCTGTGTGTATGTATGTCTGTGAATGCCTCCGCATAGCAATATAGCTGTGTCACCGCTAGAACAACAATATGAATGGGTTGTATGTGTGAGGGTGCATCATATGTGTATGGTCAGATCGACGATACCATCAGTGGGCCTGCTATGTGAACATCCCTGTCCCCATACATGGATACCTCTGCTGAGCCCAACACCACATTCACAGAGGGAGGGATGGCGGTGTGTAGTGCAGCAGCAGACATGTGGGTGGCAGCGGCACTGGATGTACACATATGTGTTACCCACATCAGTTCAGGCAGCCATCCATGTGCATGGGATAGTGGTGTGTGTCCACATACAGCACTGTGTCGATCAATATCCCAGCACATAGCACCTGCCAGGGCTACAGTGTATGCATGGATGTGTGATACCTGCATGCAACAGACACACCCTCAACAAGCAGTGTACAGCATACCTCGCCGAGGACAGTGCCCACACCATGGTGATAAACATGTTGAATGTCCATATTCACACAGCTATGACATATGCAATGGACAGCCACCCTACCAATACCGCCAACCCCAGGTGGATCACACCCAGTGCCATGTATGTGGCATACCCTGCCATATCATGCAGAGCTGACCAGCAAGGCTGCATGAGCTATCACAGTCCCACATGGTGCAATGGACAAAAGGCACTCTCACTATCAACCATACACAGCAGTAATGTGGCGATGCACCCTGTCATGTTACAGGTGCTGTGTGATGCTCTGCACAATGTGTGTTTGTACATGCTATGCATGGCCTTTCCTGCTAATGTGTCATGGTTACACATTGCTCCATGTCTATCACATATGCAACACAGGTGAGCTGTGGCAAGTTGTCCAGCACCCGTACATGGCACAACACATGCATGTGCAGGTGTCCATGTGTATGTGTACAGTGCCGCTGCTGACGTTCACAATGGACACAGACGTGATGTGTACTGACATATACACAGCGTCCAGGTGAACAGTACCACAGACGTCACATGGGGACCTATGCCAACTGATATGGACATAGGTGCAGCCAGGTACACATGTCCATGGCAGGCTAACATCTACATGGTGTGTGTACAGTGTGATGGGGTGGCACACAGATATGATGTGACACCCAGTGCTCAATGGTGTGAAGCCAGAACATCGGCTGTGTCACTGCCACGATGCCCTTCACAGATCACTGTGCAGATGTCGAAAATGTCATAGCAAGGTATCACCAACAGTATGCCAGCACAGCAGTGTGAATGTGACCTGCCACCATCATTATGTCTTCCAGATAATGCCACGTTCCCGTCTTCCACCATTCAGCCGACAGGAGGAGGAGGTGATAATTCCATACCTCCATGGCAACCACGCCGCCCTATTTAGCCATGTGCCACAGCAGGCACAGGAACGGCAGGAGATGTGGGAGGAGATGTGCAGGAGGGTGAACAGCGTGGGCAGAAACAACCGCAGCTATCAACAAATCCGCAGGCACTGCACAGACCTGATCCGGCATGCAAGACAGCGTGCCGCTGCAATCGCCAGGCAACAACGTGGGACAGGTGGTGGGCCACCAACCCAGCCCCCACTCACAGCCACGGAGGAGCTCCTGGCCAGTCTGGGGACACCCACGGAAGAACACCCAGAAACACTTAAGGCCCATTGTGGAGGTGGGTGTCTCCCGAGATATGAGCCTGGAGCCGCATGGTAAGTCAGTGTTGCATGTTTGTATGATAGGCGACGTGGGTGTCATAGTACAACACATGATATAGCAATACATGCCAGGTATATGGCCACACAAGATGCAAACCATAGTATGCTATGTTGTGTTAGCAGACATGTGCATAGCACATGCTACCACACACATGCATGATGTGAGATGCACAGTGCTGACTGTGGAGATAGTAATGGCTAATGTGTATACCTTTGTGCAATGCCTTTACAGGTACGTCTGGCGTGTCGCAAGGACAAGGGTCTGTTGCAGGTAAGTCTGTTGCTAGTCAAAGGCATGTTCTGCTGTATTGATATTCCCCATGTGTCTAGGCATGACATGCTCACCTGTGTGTGCCCCAGTCACGGTATACAGCTCGCACCACCCGACACACACAGCACCCATGTACAGTAGATACATCCGCTAGCGAGAGTGCTATGACACCACACAACCTATTGGTGTGTTACGGCAGTCAGCTATGCATACAATGGTGTAGGTGTTACACAATGGCTGCATGTGTAGTATGCATTGGTATGCCAGTGCAGTATGCACACAGTACCACATAGTGAGCTGTGATCTGGCCAGAGCACAGGTGTTACCAATGTGACCCATGCCCCTGCATCGGTGCACACGCCAGACATGGCACATGCCATGTCCCATGCATGTGGATGTCTGGCTGCAGCATTGTCACACCATGACATGACCTATGCACAACATAGCAGACATCCACACTGTCAGCATATCCGCACAGAATGTGACACCTCACACTAGTATGGTTGTATGTCACATGGGCCACCACAGGGCCGTGTGCACGATGTCTACCACACACAATAGTCAATGACTCAGACAGACAAGGCCATGGTTGATACCTACAGGCATGTTGCCACACAGCACATCCACAGTGGGTACTCACCGCTGCACCCACTACACACATAGTGGGTTCATCACTGTAGTGGACCCCTGGACATCCAATGTAGTACACCAGTGACATGGAACGCCTCCACAGCTACTACAGGTGCCTCCAATGTCCACCATATACGTGCTGCTGAGCATCTGAACTGACTTACAGACATGGCAATGTAATGCATCCAGGTCACGATCGCACAGACACATAGCTGTGTCCTGCTACTGTGCAGTGGCACAGAGCCCGCACTTCACACTGTACAGCTATGCACACAGCTCACAGCAAACGCATTCCTGCACAGACATCACTGTTACCCATACATTGTATCTGTAGACTGTACACATAACACTGCACCGCGACAGCCATTGTGATGTGGTGCATGCGGTGGGTCACCATCGTCACATGTCCACAAGATACCGCACATGTTTGCGGTGTACATTACATACTGTCGGCAGCCATGTGTACTCTCAACTCGCCCGCGGCCACACGGTGTATCACGCTGATGCATGCAAACTACCATGAATGTGTGTACTGCATGCCTACTAAATGACACCTGCCTGTTGTACTGTCCCCACCAGGGCAGTGTACATACTGACACTATGAATGTCTGGTCTGCATTCACTGGTCTGTGTTGTGTGAATGCTGCATGCCACCTGCAGTATCACATGCATGCTGTCTGTGTGTGTGTGTGTGTGTGTGTGTGTGTGTGTGTGTGTGTGTGTGTGTGGGTGTGTGGGTGTGTGTGTGTCTGTATTATAACCGATGGTATGTCTTTGTATTGACAGGTGCTGTAGGGGAGTTCCCCTCCTGTGGTCAATCTGATGCTAGTGTCCCCACAGATACTAGTGGTGATGACCATGTGCATGAGGCACAGGCAGGGTCGTCACAGGCAGACACTGTGCCAGTGGAGAACATCACACATACGCCCCTTTCATCCCCGCACACGGTTCAGATGCCGACACATACCCCAACACTGTTGACCATAGATGACGGTCAGTCCGCCGGCTGTTGTCCCCGAGCAGGAATGTGTGGTGGCTGCAGAAGGTGTGGGTACACACGATGTTGCCAGTGTAAGGACTGGTGCAGTGCCACGCAGGCATGTGGCAGGTGCTGCTCGTAGGGGAGCACCGCTAGACATACACCTGCCGCACAGGTGCAGCAGCTGGTATAACCAGACGCATGTTCCAGACTGTAATGGCGGCGCAGGCACGCGCCGAACGGCAGAACCAGGAAGGGCAGAGGCTGCAGAGGTCCGCAATCCGCACCCTGAATGACAACATCCAGGCATTGGCAATGCACAACAGCATCTTGCCGATGTTCTGGATAGGAGATTGGATGACATGGCTGATAAACTCGACCGAGGCATGGCCATCCTTGAGCGCGCAGTCCGTGCAGGAACACCAGTTAGGTGAGGCATAGGGCACGGGCGGTGCCAGCAACACCACCTGCTGCAGGTCAGCGTGCGCAAGCACCTCCCATGCCCACCCAGACAGTGCTGGTAGCAGCAGCAGTGCAGCTGCTACTACACCATCCACACCAGGACAGAGCAGGCCACATGGACGCGGCCCTGGACGGCCCCGCCGCGGGCACGCTTCCAGCGGACATGTGACATCGGAGAGTGGACAGTCCGCACCTACACCCGGTCGTGCCTGCGCGACCCCAGGCAGGCGCTGGTCAGGTCGCCGCCGCAGACACAGTGAGCCGTAACACCTGCACTGTACAGTCAGGGGCTGCCAAGCATACCCCGTAGGCATCACAGATGACTGAACTGTGTACACACACACCCACACACAGCAGACACAACTGTAGGGCTCCACCACACCCACATGCAATCTACATAGTCATGCCCACTCAATGCACTGGCCCTTACACACACACATGATGTCATCCATTGGTACAGCCCATGCCTGTGGCACACATATCACCCTGTGCATATGATGAAGTCTCTGCCACATAACTGTGAGCTACACCATCACTGCACGGTTAAGCTAACATATTCTGATGCACAGGGTGGACACGATAGTGAGAGGTGTATGTGATACCTGTGTCCGCATACTACGTGATGTGTATGTTGTGGTGTGTGTGTATGGCTGGTGACAGGTATGTATGTGATGTGGGTTGTGCACGGACATCATGCAGCAGACATACCATGCAGGACAGGTGCAGCATTCATTGATATGTGTACACAGTATGTGTGGTGGTTACATGTGTAGCACCATGTCGGTGCAGTTAACCCGTATGATACTGATGGTGTACTTGCACGCGCCTACTGGGAGCACTGTAATTAGTTCCCCACGTAGTCGTGGGGTACCCACAGGCATGTCTGGCAACATCAGCATAGCACAGTTACCCGCATCCGCATGGACCCCTACATAGGTACATAGGCTACATGAACGTAACAGGATATGTGCCCTACGACATGTGTGGACCTAGCATGACTGTGTGTGGCATCTAACACCCCTCAGGATGGGGATGCCATATCCATCAGTCCCCAGTCCCTGGTCTAGCAGTGACACACAGAGGTTGGCTGGCGATAACTATCATCACACATCCACATGTCATTAGCAGTCCTGGACAAAGGCAGTCAGGGCCTTTCCTTCACATGGCCTGGCACTCCTCCCCGTGTTGTAGGGGTGTCTGGCCGTTAACCCTGTTCCCCAGCACGCCCCACTCATCTTTGTGTTGAGGTGTCTGACAGTCGCTTCTGTGCCCGTGTTTGCATGGAGCCTGGGAGGTGGAATGTGCCCATGTCACCCAGGTCAGACATGGCCGTAGATGTCAGGCACAGATCACCACGGAGCAGCTGTGCTGTGAAGATCCACAGCCGGTGTCCCCTTGGCCGCAGCTTGTGACACATGTCCCAGCACCGCCATCCCCGCCTTGTGGAACGCTTATGTCCTTCCGAAAGTGCTGCAGGCGTCAGGTTAGCTACAGGCCACATGTGCCATTGTATGCAGTCATTGCTCTGGTGTGTGATGTGTACAGGGGTACAATGAACACCCCTGATGTGGTTGACATTCCATCCAGACCAGGAGGCCACAATGGAATGTCTTCACACCCACATTGCCATTGTGTGTGTTGACAGAGGTTGCCGACAGGTGTGGTAGCCATTTCCTGAACACGCCCACCATCTTTAATGGCGCATCACCTACATGTGACATTGGGACTAACATGTCCTTCACACTGGGTAGGGCTGCACCTTCTCTGGCATTTAGTAGCAGGCCATGGCTCTGGCACCAGTCATCCTTGTCTATGACGCCCTAGGTGGATGTCCGTGTAACATGGGGTGTTGGGTATGTTGGCCGGTGCGTAGTCATCTGCATACCTTGTCTGCTACAATCCCCCTATGATTGCATGCACATTGAAGGTCGGATGCCATATGGCAGGGGGCACAGGAGTGAGCCCTGTGGGCCTCCACTGGGTCCAGATATGAGTGTGACAAGGCACCTTGAGCACCAACCCTGTGTGGTGTGACCTCCAACCTGTCTGAGAAGCATCGGGTGACATATGTCCCCACATGTATGCTGGCGAGCCTTCTATGGGTCCCATGTGTAGTGTGCTCTGAACGCTCCCACCAGGTCATGGTACTGTGTGCAAACCCACGATCCCCATCAATCTCCTTGGTGACCACTCCTGACTGGACGAGCAGGTTCGGGAGGCAGGATCTGCCCTTGACTATGTAGTTGTGCGTATGTTCCGCATTGGCTGTACACCGCTATCTGTAACCATGGCCACCTGTATGGACCTCCACACAGCTTTGCAGACAACACTTGTCAAGCGTATAGGGTGTGGCTGTTGACGGTCCATAGGAGCACTACCCTGGCATAGTGGGACCACAGATGCCATATGGCATCCATTGGGGACATAGCCCATAGTAAGGCTAACATGACACAGTGGCCGCATGTGTGGGCCGAGGGCCTCAATGAGGATGGATAGCACACAGCCAGGGACACCATCGGTGCCCATTGCTGACGTGTCAACCGCCATAGAGATATGGGATCACCCAGGCCATATGACATGTTTGGGCGGATACACTCTGCTGGGATGGATATGTTCCCTCTTGGCGCCCATGTATGCATGGAACATGTCCTGTGGTTTGCAGACAATGTCTGTGGGTGCAGTGACTGTTGTACCATTCTGGACCATTTCCAGGCAAGTCTGTGTGCCCCCAACCATGTCCTTACCACAGTTAGGGAAGGCCCTGTGGTTGTCTCATGTGCCCTCTGCAGTACCACTCCCACAAGCGGACCTGGATGATGGTATGTGGGGCCGTATGGTAACGCCGGTATGAATGGGTGATGGTTTCCCTGGTACTGTCATTGCTCTGCCATGTAGTAGCTCCAACTGTTGATGTACAGGTAGCCAGTGGCTGCAGTCCACCACACCATGTGCCTACCTGTGGTGGACAAGGGCCTGATGTCATCATGTTTGCCTGTTGCAGACATGCATGTGGGTGGTCGGGGAAGGCATTCATTAGGCATTTGCAGGTCTGGCCTCTGTTCAACACTGGCATGGAGGACTTGTAGGGTACCACACCGGTCGTATGATGTGTGTGGTTTTATGTGGAGAGGTCATCACTGAGGTCCCCCATGCTGGTGTTGGTTACAGTGAGTGGATGACCAGTGGATCCACTATACGGTCTTGCATCACCATTGGGGGCTGTACATCCTGTGTGGGGCATATCCTCACCATGTGTGATGGGCAGAACTGTCAGACATCCCCCCCTAGTATGTATGGTGCATGGCTGTTTAACAGTGGCCAGGTGTGTGAACACCTGGGACTGCTGGCGACTGTGTTGTGCCATGGGTAATGTTCCCAGGCTATGTATGGGTGGTTCATGTCACCCAATACGGTGCTGTTGTGAGAGCATGCCCACTCACCAGTGTCCTCAGGACATCTGTGAAGGTATCCTGTGTTTGGGAGGGTTGTCTGTAGCATGC
This sequence comes from Protopterus annectens, assembly GCF_019279795.1. NCBI lineage: Eukaryota > Metazoa > Chordata > Ceratodontiformes > Protopteridae > Protopterus > Protopterus annectens. Next base: position 327,747,401 of record NC_056725.1, read on the forward strand.
AACAAACTGTAGGCCAGTCCTACACATGGTTAATTGCACCTAGATATTCTCCGCAGCAACGGCCACGTCTGTGGCATGGCCGGTTGCTGTTGTGTGGCCGGACACACAGGACGGTCCGCATTCCGCCACCCATGCCGTCGCACCATGTGTATGCATGTCTGATCTGTGCCGACTCTAAGTGTCTGAGCATGCCCAGTAGGCAGCTGTGTAGATAGACACACAGCACAGTGCACACCGCGCCCGTCTGCAGTCATACCCCAGGTGCATGCCTGTATCCCCACGCAACGCCACGTCTGTGGCATGGCCAGGTTCCTGTTGTGTGGCTGGACACACACGACGGTCCACATTCCGCCACCCATGCTGTCGCAACATGTGTATGCATGTCTGCCCTGTGCCGAGTCTAAGTGTCTGAGCATGCCCAGTATGCAGTGATGTACTGATCAGTAGTTACTTGTTATTCCCGACTGCAGCACTAACGTGTTAGTGTACGGCGACCTTGGGATGGTAACAGACAGCGTGACTGCGCACTCTGTCCGAACTCCCGATCGGGCGCATTGCCTCTGCAAATCATACCACTCACGAGGGGTATGCCTCCTGACAGCGCCTGCTCAGTAAACTCGGTAGCTGCTCTGTAAATGCTTCATACTGTAGTGAGTTCATGTAGATAGGCGTAGGTTCGCCCCCCGCCCCTTCCGTGTGTGTGTGTGTGTGTGTGTGTGTGTGTGTGTCTCTGTGTGTATGTGTTTCCAGCTGCCTCTGCGACTGATTATGATTTTAGACGCTCCGCAACACATGCCTTGGCCATTGCCAACTATTGTCTTATGGGTGACGCCAGCAGCCTACAAGTATGCCTGTGACAGCGCCTGTTTAGTAAACTCGGTAGCTGCTCTGTAAATGCTTCATACAGTAGTGTGTTCATGTAGATAGTCGAGGTTCGCCCCCGCCCCTTCCGTGTGTGTGTGTGTCTCTGTGTGTGTGTGTTTCCAGCTGCCTCTGCGACTGATTATGATTTTAGACGCCCGCAACACATGCCTTGGCTATTGCCAACTATTGTCTTATGGTGACGCCAGCAGCCTACAAGTATGCCTGTGACAGCGCCTGTTTAGTAAACTCGTAGCGCTGCTCTGTAAATGCTTCATACAGTAGTGTGTTCATGTAGATAGTCGAGGTTCGCCCCCGCCCCTTCCGTGTGTGTGTGTGTCTCTGTGTGTGTGTGTTTCCAGCTGCCTCTGCGACTGATTATGATTTTGACGCCCGCAACACATGCCTTGGCTATTGCCAACTATTGTCTTGCGGGTGACGCCAGCAGCCTACAAGTATGCCTGTGACAGCGCCTGTTTAGTAAACTCGGTAGCTGCTCTGTAAATGCTTCATACAGTAGTGTGTTCATGTAGATAGTCGAGGTTCGCCCCCGCCCCTTCCGTGTGTGTGTGTGTCTCTGTGTGTGTGTGTTTCCAGCTGCCTCTGCGACTGATTATGATTTTGACGCCCGCAACACATGCCTTGGCTATTGCCAACTATTGTCTTATGGGTGACGCCAGCAGCCTACAAGTATGCCTGTGACAGCGCCTGTTTAGTAAACTCGGTAGCTGCTCTGTAAATGCTTCATACAGTAGTGTGTTCATGTAGATAGTCGCAGGTTCGCCCCCGCCCCTTCCGTGTGTGTGTGTGTCTGTGTGTGTGTGTTTCCAGCTGCCTCTGCGACTGATTATGCTTTTAGACGCCCGCAACACATGCCTTGGCTATTTCCAAATATTGTCTTGCGGGTGGCGCCAGCAGCCTACATGTATGCCTCTGACAGCGCCACGCCAGTTAACTCGGTAGCGCTGTGTAAATGCTTCATACTGTACTGAGTTCATGTAAATAGGCGAGGTTCATCTCCGCCCCTTCCGTGTGTGTGTGTGTTTCCGCTACTTTAAAAAAATACAACTGAATGAGCAATTGTTACAGTGTTCACAATCAACACTGTGATATTTAAAATCATGTTAAGACTCACATTGTTGATTGTTAACATTCGTAGACATAGCATTTTTCCTGCACACGCTGTGGAAACAACGGAAACGCTGCATGTTTTCATGAACTGTGTAAATGTTACTAAGACTTGTTGTGTAGCGAACACAGGTGACTATTCTTGCTGCAGGTTGCTGGTTTGTTTGTGTTTCATAGTACAATATCATGTAATAAGTGTGTTCATAGTATGCTTTCTGTGATGTTGACATGTGTGTGTTTCGTTAGCAGTACGCCTCTGCTTTCTATGCTGTGGCTACATCTCCATTGCTCGCATAGAAAGTGACAAATGGAAGTGTAAGGGTGGATATTTAAAGCCTGGATACTTCCATGTTATGTGTAAGTCTCACGGGCCAATGGGTAATAGCGCATACATGTCTATGAAGTACCTTTGGATACCATATGCACCTGTCGTGGACGAAATGTTTATGTTGACTGTTCCATCTACCTATGTGTGACATGGTTTGTGGCCATAGGGTGCCAGCAAGTCTTCCCTGTTCATTGGGTGTTTGCCATGGTGTATTGACATCAATCCTATTAATTCACCGAAGGATGTCTTTCTTTGGTGTCAACGCCATAGTTTGACCATCCTATGTCATTCCCAGCAGACGTGGAGATTGTGCCATTGGTATCTTTACACAGGTGACCCATCTGTTCCACTGTATGGAAGCCGTGATCCCCATAGATGTGCTGGCACATTGAGTGTTGTGTACGCGGTATCTGCCCAGCGGTCTTGCTTTGAATGGGGAGTGTGTACTGTAGACCGTATCTGTTCCTGGGTTATGCCTTGCAACAGCTGTGGATTCCCCAGGTTTGCAGCTATGGGTGCCATCTTGGCCGTGACGCTTGTCCATCCATGGGATCTGCCTACTGGACACTAGTATGGGGCTGTCAACATTTCACAGCTGCATTCTCCATTTCCGTGGATGATCGGTATTAGTATTGCGGAGTAACGATATGTTATGGCCACGCCCCGCACACGGGCGGACGACTAATCATCTGCCAATCCACACCGACACCCATATTTGCATACCCACGATCCCATGTCTGGAACCCTCGACAGTACCCCTTGCACACCCTTCATGTGTGCGGAAATGGGATGTGAACGTACGTGTATGGACGCAGCAGCCTGGGGAGTCCTATTCATATGTCCTGCATTTCATGGACGGCTGTCATCACCCTTGAAGACGCTTGTGGTGCATATATCTACCTGTGCCGTAGTCACGGCTGTCACCTCTTCCGGTTCACACTATGTTGCCTACACTTACCTAAGGAGTAATTTTTCGGGGTCCTGCAATGGACACCGATCATGTGCATATGTAAAGTTTAGAACATGTTGGACTGTGTCCATTCGGCCAGTGGGTTTGACTGCCGCCATATGTTCCCCATTCCCGGATGTCTGTCCGCCTACCCATATTATGTAGTGCTACGTAACCCGTGTCCTTCCACAATTTACCCATAGGGTGTTACTGTAGTCATGCAGGTTGGCAACTGCTTTAGATAATCCTCACAGGTACCATTGCGAACTATCCGCCACTGTATTGTCAGTATAACACAGCCGGTACATGTACAACCTATTTATTAATGACAGTATGTCGTTTATGTGTGTGAACGCCATATTTTAGCGATAGTATGACCTTCCTACTTGACGTTGTTGGTGTGCCATTAATATGTGTTCCACAGGTCGCAGGTATGTTCCGCAGAGTGGAAGCGGTGATCCCCACATACTTGATAGCACCTTCGCTGCTGTGTACGCTGGGATTCGCACGGCAGGATGGATGTCTACGGGGTGTATCTACTGTTGTTTCCATCTTAATGTCTTGTGTCATGCCCTACTACGGCTGTGTGATTCCACCAGGTTTGCTATTATGGGTGCCATCTTGTCCGTGACGCTTGTCCATCCTTGGGAAATGCCTATTGGACACTGGTGTACGGCTGAGCACATTTCACACATGCCTTTAGTATTACCCTATAGATGCTTTGCATCCTTACTGGGGACTAAGGCACGCCCTGTACCCGCAGCCCTCCCACGGGCGGACAACGGATTATCTGCCAAACAACACCGAGCCCCATTTTGCATACCCAGGATACCATGGCTGCAACCCCCACGGTACGCATGACACATGCTTCATGTGTGCGGAACTGGGATATGGACGCACATGTATGGACACGGCAGTCTGGGGACCTCTGTTCATATGTCCTGCATGTCATGGGCAGGTATCATCAACCTTAAACACGCTGGTGGTGCATATGTCTAGCTGTGCCGTAGTCACGGTTTGTACTCTGATTGGCTGATCTCGATGGATAAAGGTCTTAACGCCTTAATTTTTGGGAGTCCTACAATGGACACCGATGTGCATTTGTAAAGTGTAGAACGTGTTTGACTGTCCCCATCTGGCCAGTGGGCTTGACTGCCGCCATATGTTCCCCATTCCCGGATGTGTGTCCGCCTACCCATATTATGTAGTGCTACGTAACCCGTGTCCTTCCACAATTTACCCATAGGGTGTTACTGTAGTCCTGCAGGTTGGCAACTGCTTTAGATAATCCTCACAGGTACCATTGTGAACTATCCGCCACTGTATTGTCAGTATAACACAGCCGGTACATGTAGAACCTATTTATTCATGACAGTATGTCGGTTATGTGTGTGAACGCCATATTTTAGCGATAGTATGACCTTCCTAGTTGACGTTGTTGGTGTGCCATTAATATGTGTTCCACAGGTCGCAGGTATGTTCCGCAGAGTGGAACCGAGTGATCCCCACATACTTGATAGCACCTTCGCTGCTGTGTACGCTGGGATTCGCACGGCAGGATGGATGTCTACGGGTGTATCTACTGTTGTTTCCATCTTTATGTCCTGTGTCATGCCCTACTACGGCTGTGTGATTCCACCAGGTTTGCTATTATGGGTGCCATCTTGTCCGTGACGCTTGTCCATCCTTGGGAAATGCCTACTGACACTGATGTAGGGCTGAACACATTTCACACATGCCTTAAGATTACCCTATGGATGCTTTGCATCCTTACTGGGGACTGAGGCACGCCCTGTACCCGCAGCCCTCCCACGGGCGGACAACGGATTATCAGCAAAACAACACCGAGCCCCATTTTGCATACCCAGGATACCATGGCTGCAACCCCCACGGCACGCATGACACATCCTTCATGTGCGGAACTGGGATATGGACGCACATGTATGGACACGGCAGTCTGGGGACCTCTGTTCATATGTCCTGCATGTCATGGGCAGGTATCAGCAACCGTGAAACACGCTGGTGGTGCATATGTCTAGCTGTGCCGTAGTCACGGTTAGTATTCTGATTGGGCGATCTCGTGTATACAGGAGCTGACGCCGTAATTTTGGAGTCCTACAATGGACACCGATGTGCATTTGTAAAGTGTAGAACGTGTTTGACTGTCCCCATCTGGCCAGTGGTATTGACTGCCGCTGTATGTTCCCAATCGTGGATGTCTGCTTGACAACCCATCATTTGTATTACATGGCCTATCTATATCCACGCGCCAGTATGCGGAAATACAGCAAACCTTAAGGCCCTGCCCATCTTCCTAAACGACATCATGGAACATATATCGGCAAAACAGACACTGTCAAATACGATAGACTCCACAGTGAAAGGATACTGAGCTCTCTCACCTACTAACATGGGGCATCGTCCGAGTACGGAATGCATCACATAGCCGTCCCTTATACACTTCCTTCAGAGTCGGTTTAAAGCTAAATAATCAATAAACCTGCTCATAGTTAGGTGGACAGTGCTCCAAGTCTTGATTATAACGTGACATATACATATCAGTGTTGCATGCCTTACTTCATGGAAACAATAATACGGCAACAATGTGTCAATATATATACAATATTGGTAAATACAATCGGTATCCGGACACATAGTTGATAATTGCTGAGAGTGCACCTTAGAATGTAGTGTGTTGATCAGGCTATTGTATATCAATGTGTATAATAGTAGCATTACGATAACAAAGCATGGAATCAATAAGTACTATTTAAGCATATATTTGACAATTATGAATGTAAACGTGGAGGAGACATCCGTAACCTTCCCTGGTTCCACTGGATCACACACGCACACGCACACCGCATGTCCGGATTGTGGGTTACGCGACGCCGCATTACGCATATCCGTAGTCCGCTTATATATGTTTACAGTGTCTGTGTGGTTACGTGTTTTATGCTACTTGTGACTATTCCGTAACATATGTCTGATCCGTTGACGGACGGTGCAGAAAGCACTTACAGCTTTATATATGTAACAGTCTTTGCAGCATGGACGCTTTACGCACACGCACATGTATATGTTCTATAGTCTTCCTCTTTTCCTCTCTTTCCTAACCCCTGCCTCTTCCCTTTTATTCATCTTACATTCCCCATTTACTACTGTATCCTTCTGAGCTTCAACTGTTATCCATATGGCAAATGCCTTATTGCATAACCTTTATGTACTAGATAAAATGCTTTGAAATTGACCAAACATTATGTATGATATTAAACTGTTTGAGTTCCTTAATGTATGTTGATTTTATTAACAAAATTGATTTATATTTCTAATTTTATTGTATGTCTTTATTAATAATATGTCTGTCTGTCATTATTATGTTATGTGTGGAGCTTTTCTCCCCGGGCCTCTAATGCAAATGGACATATATCCAGCTAGACTAGCCCGGTCATCAAATGTAAAATAAAATAAATTAAAACTAAAATAAATAAAAATAGTCATAATTCGAACGTGACTGCATTCACGTTTGACGGTTACTGTGACCAGTGCACGTTAGCTGTTCGTTGTCATTAATATGCATACCCATGGTACCTATGTACATTTACATATCCCCCCCCCCGCACACACGCACGTCACAGGCATCCATTCTCCTGCTGGGAAAGGTGCGGTACTGCATGTTGAACATTCCTAATTCCCTCGCCATGGCCCAGGATGCATATGTCGTCACCGCAGGGCTGTTCAGATGACAGCTGCTTATATCCCATACGCATACAGGCCTTCGATTGTCAGGGTGTTGCTGTGGTGCTTTGGTTTGGTCTTGGCCGCCCACTGTACGGACTGCCCTGACCCTGTACGAATGTTAGATGAGTCACATGGGCACGCTTTTGTCCGTGTCCATGGTACCATGTCACGCCCCCCAATTATTCAGAATCGTAGCGCCGATTGGCCGGTGTACCCGTTGTAGATGTCGTTATACTAATTGCACACGGTCTGCTCGAAATAACCAATTTCCATTACTAACCCTCCGTATGTATGGCCTGTGTCGCAATATTACAAGGGTTTAACATTGCGTGACGACTTTCAGTGAGCCACAGACATGTCCGCTGCTTTGTTTGGACCGGTTCCGCTGTGCTACACATTTAACATGGCGTAACAGGTTGAACATCTCAGACACGAGGACATCGGGTTGTCCGTCGCTGTCTATTATTGAATGTCTCTGTGGAGTTTGTTTCACAAAGCGAGACAATGTCGGCATTGTTAACGGGCATCACGTGCAGTACGCCCGCACCGCTGGTGACGATGTCTGCCTTTGGCCGCTTAACAGGCATTATGCTGTGCCATTATGTCTGGGGATATATGGTTTCCTTACATAGATGATGTGCCATACTAGCAATGACCCTAGCAATGACCCGCCTGGGTGTGGGTACTGCTGTATTACCCACGGAAGAGTGGCTCACGGTAAGTGGTGACCTAGGCAGAAGTTGCCACCGATACATCACCCGCCACCCTCCTGGTCTACCTACACCAAATAGAGTCTAGAAAGGTGCCCCGAGTAGAGCAACACCCTAGGCGGCTACCTACTTGGCCTATGCCTATGGCCGGCTATGTGTGTGGTCCCTTGGGCATCGGACTCGAACGTACACGCCTGCCGTGGGTATGTCCAACATTACCCACACCCAGCCCCAAGGCAGTCAACACAGCATCCATGGCTCCACATGGTGTCCCAGCTGTGTACTCCAGGAACTCTAACTCACACTTAGGACAGCTGTTTAATCTTAGCCTCACCTCAGGATACGTACCTGAGTAGTAGCACAGGGCGACTGTAGTCACACTCCACATAGATGGTGCCTCCACTGAGCCTGGTTATTACCATACCATTAGTTTGACAAGCCTTATCTGCAAAGCCATGGAGATGGATCATAATGGGACACATAGATAAAGACATAGGGGACCCGTGATACTTTGGATACAACCCAGTTTAGCTTGGTCAGAGTCAGATCATGCCCTTTACACGTGTTTCACTTTGTAGACTCAGTCACCAAGGCCATTGCTGAGGGTAAAGCAGTCCATACAGCCTACCTCAACCCGCAGAGGCCTTCGACACAATACCCCTCGGTATAATTGATAAACCCGCCATCTTGAATGTAAATCCATACATCGCCATATGGGTTGCAAACGGGCTAAGTCACAGAACACACATGGCCATAGTTGCTGGTGCCATGTCATACTCACAGCCAGTCACAGGTGGTGTCCCATGGGGCTCAGTCCTGGGTCCACTATTTCCAGCATCTACGCTTCCAATGTACACGCATACACAGGGGGTTATGGTGACAATGTTTGCAGATGACTGCAAACCGGTGCCAAAGTCAGACACACATCTGACACAGATATCCTTCAGGAGTGCCTCACAGATGTGGATAAGTGGTACCAGAGACATGTCCTACAGCTAAATGCCAGGAAATGCATAGGCATACCCTTCGGGAAGAACAAGGTTACCCCGAGCTACCATATAGGTGGCAATCCACTGAGCACAGAGGGGTTACCAGTGATTTGGGGACATGTGTTGTTGTTCACCGCTCGTAGACACACATGTTGCTAACATAGTTAGGTAGACCTTCCACATTGCCCACATCATCATGAAGGGATTCACATCTAGATCAGGGGAGGTCATTGTCCCCTTGTACTCATCGCTCAATAGACCTATGATTGGGTACAATGCCCCGTTCAGAATGTATCTGACCCAACACCTGCAGCAGCTGGAAAGGCACCAACAGTTCTTCGACAAACAGATGCAGGGTCTCAGGTATATGTGCTATACTGACCGACTGAAAGGATTCCAGCTGTATACAGTTGCATACCACTTGCCCAGAGGTGACCCGTGCCTGGCATACACGGCTATGTCGAACCCAGATGTGATGACTATGCTTCACGTAAATAAGTTAGATCCCTCAGAACCACAAGGGCAGCTGACGACACCTTGACACTGTCATTAATCGAACGTGTTGTTGGGACGGATTCATCACCCAGACACTCACTATGCTGTGGAACAACATCCCAGTACATGTGAGGGCAAGCACCTCGCTGGCCTTGTGTTAGTATTTACACATGGATGACTGAGTTGATTTATTTAAGTAACCTTCTAACTGAATATTTACATTAGCACATTGTGAATGTTTACATTTCGTTGGTCTATTTTACAGTAGTCATAATCATACGGTTTATGTGTATATATTATGGTTCATTTATATTACTAGGTGTCTGCAGTTCTGTCAATATATTGGCACAATCCGTAGGGACATATATATGTATCTTACACAGTCAGACATTTGGAAAACATTTTATGTTGGTTCATGTTTCATATATGTACATATATTTATATTTTCCGATGAAGACTGTTACCTTTCAAAGCAATGTCTGATGTCCTCACTGTGTGGGATCTGCAACGCAAGTGAGGTTTGTTCGCTTGTCTGCCTTTAAGGCATGTAATTAGTACCTAGCACATGTAATGTACTGACCAATTAATGCTTGTAAATGTAGTAGGTTGGACTGCATTGTATGTAGTCTGAATAAGTCTGCTTATGAAGCAGACGTTCTGGGCTCCAATTGACTATCCTGACTGCCTTTAATTCTGGTGTGCCCTGGTTGGTCACTGACGGTCCCTACAGTACCTCGCCTTTGCTTTAGACTTCATCAGCCGGTTGTCTGTGTTTGTTGTATGGGGAATGTCAACTGTAGTCCCTATGTGTATGACTTGTGTAATGCCTTACTACGGCACTGTAATTCCACCGGGTTTGCAGTTATGGGTGCCATCTTAGTCATACGCTTGTCCATCCATGTGAATTGCCTACTATACACTGGTATAGGGCTGTACACATTTCACACCTGCATTTTGCATTCCCCGCAGTATGGTGTGCATTAATAGCGGAGAGTGACGGATGTGCTACACGCCCCTCCCACGGGCGGACAAAGGATTGCCTGCGAAACAACACCGAGGCCAGATTCTACATACCCAGACTCCCTTGACTGCAACAGTGCACAGTACCCATTACACATCCTTCATGTGTGCTGGACTGTGATGTGGACGCAGCTGAATGGACCCGATACCCTGGGTATTTCTATGCATGTGTGCTGCAGTTCATGGACAGCTATCATCAACATTGAACACGCTATGCGTATATGTGTACGCAGGACGTGGTGACGACAATTAGATCACATGAGTAATGCAGGAAGCTAGCAGGCATTCTCTGAACAGAATTTTTGGGTCCTACAATGTGCATATGTCAAGTTAGATGTTGCTGGACTGTGTCCACCTGCCCAGTGCTTTTCACTGCTGGTGTATGTTCCCCAATCGCGGATGTCTGTTTGACTACCCATTCCACATGGTGCTACATAACCAGCTGATTTAGTACTGTGAACAAATTACATACATCCAAAGATGCTGGTTAGCAACTGCTTCATATAAACCGCAGACATCCCAATGGGACATATCCGTCACTATATTTCCAATATAACACCACCGGAACATGTTGCTTACCTATGCATTCATTTAACCATGTTGTCTTCATAGGTGGGAAAGCCATAGTTTACATATCCTACTTGACGCTGTGTGTGTGCCATTAGTATGTGTTCCACAGGTCGCACATCTGTTCCGCTGTACGGTAGCGGTGCTCCTCAGTCTGTTGCTGGCAGATTGAGTGCTGTGTACGCCGGTGTTGGCACGACGGTCCTGCTTTGTATGTGGAATGTCAACTGTAGTCCCTATGTGTATTTCCTGTGTTATGCCTTCCCGTGGCTATGTCATTTACCCGCGTTTGCAGTTGTGGGTGCCATTCTGGCCATACGGGTGTCCATCCATGACAATTGCCTACTGGACAGTAGTATAGGGCTGTACACATTACACACCTACATTTAGCATTCTCCGGAGTATGGTTTGCATTATTAGCGGAGAGTAAGGCAGGTGCTACGAGACATCCTCCCACGGGCGGAGAAGGGATTGCCTGCGAAACAACACCGAGCACAGCGCCTACATACCCAGAATCCCTTGACTGCAACAATTGACAGTACCCATTACACATCCGTCATGTGTGCGGAACTGTGATGTGGACGCAGTTCTATGGACCTGGTACCCTGGGTATTTCTGTGCATCTGTGCTGCATTACATGCACAGCTATCAGCAACATTAAACACTCTTGCGGTGCATATGTGTACCTGTGACGACAATGATTTCGGCTACGCATTGAAATAAGACATAATTTGGTTCTTTCCACAATTTTTGGGTCCTACAATGGACACCACTGTGCATATGTAAAGTGTAGAGCTTGTCGGACTGTGTCCTTGTGAGCACTGGGTTTCACTGATGCTGTGTGTTCAGCAATCGTGTATGTGTGCTTGACTACCCATACTGTGTTGTGCTACAGGAACCATGTCTTCCGACACCAGACACCAATGCTATACATCCAATGTTGCAGGTTAACAACCACTTTCATACCATACCCAGAGGTCACGATTGGGAGGTATTGCCACTTTATTATCGGAACAACACCCCCAGACTGTGTACATCATGGGAACTTTAGGCCAGTCTTACGCCATTTCCAATTGTAATTGGCAGACACATGTCAATACATGTATGATAACACATATTGTCATGCAGAAGTTGATCTATGTTGTGTGGACATTGGCTTCTGCTTTTGGCATCCGTTGCTGTGAGTGTTGCCAGTTACCATACACATTGCTTGCTCAGAGGCAGACTACACAATACTGCGCAGTACTGTGGTCTCCTTTAAGGACCCTGAGCCAGTGGTCGATGGTACGGCAGCCACTGCATCAATCACATTTGCCATCTACCAGTACCTACAGGACTGCATGAGCCAGTCATTCACTTACCCAACTGTGGTTCACTGTACCAATGCCAAGCATCCAGTGTGGTGTACCCCAGCCATACAGAAAATGTACAACACGAGGAGGTGGCTACTACAAGGTGGAGCAGACACCTTGTGAGGTGTGACACCCTTGGTCATCATATGTGTAGACTTACACACTGTCATGAAATAGTCCAGGGCACATTCCACAGATATACCTACATGGACCTGGCTAACAATCATACCACCTTCAGTTGCTATGCTGGACACCTGGGAGCTCAGTCCCACATATGCTCTGACTGGGTTCACATACAGGTGGGGTTTACTCAACATACACACATTGCCAACATACAGGCTGACGAGTCCAGTGAGGACATCTCCACACCCTCCCCCACACATGAGGTGATGTGTGTACCACAGGTTTGTGGTCACCAAATGTTCTGTGACACACAGGTGGGACATGCTCTCTCCAGGGTAGTGGACATAGCATCGATGAGACCAGCTGGTGACCCCACTGTGTACTCCACTATCTCGGTTATGGATTGGACCCACAGTTAGGACAGCTATTTCTTCGTAGCCTCACCTCAGGTAGGGTACCCAGGTTGTGTCACATGGCAACTGTAGTCCCACGTCAGAAGGCCAATACCTCCACTGAGGCTGGTTATTCCTGTCCCATTACCCTGAGGAGACCTATCTGCAAAGACATGGGGAGGGATCATACTGTGTCTCGTACATGACTGCATAGGGGACATACTTACTTTGCCTCACACACGGTTTGTCTTGTTCAGGGGCGGTTCATGCCTTTAAAGCATGGTTGACATTTTCAGGACAGTCGCCGAGGACACTGATGGGGTGTTGCAGTACATACAGCCTACCTCAACCTGGCAAAGAACTTCATCACATTACCACCCTCAGGTATTGTTGATAAACCCATTGGCTGGGATGTGAACACGCACATCACAGAATGTGTTGTAAACTGTCTATGTGACACAACCCACACAGTCATAGTTGCTGGCAGCATATCAGACCTACTGCCTGTCAGAGGTACTGTCCCATGGGGCCCTTCCATGTGTGCACTCCTGTCATACACCTACATCTTCACGGTACAGGCACATACAGGGGTGCAATGGGCAACAGTGTTTGTAGATGATTGCAAAACAGGTGCCATAGTGGGACAGACATCTGACACAGATATCCTTCAAGGGCGCCTCCCAGGTATGCATACCTGCTGTCAGGGACATGTCCCACAGCTAAATGCAACGACATGCAACATCATACCTGTGGAGAAGTACTAGGTCAACCCTGTCCAGCATATAGGTGGCTGTCCACTCAGCACAGGGGTGATTACCAGGAATCAGGGGACAGTGTTGGATGGTCACCATTCATTCCACACACACGATGCTATCGTGGTTGTGTGGGTCTTCTACATTGCCCACCTGTTGGTGCAGGGATTCACATCTACATCAGGCTAGGTCATTGTTCCCTTGTACCCATTACGTGTTACACCTATGATCTACTACATTGCCCCATTCAGACTGTATCTGACCATACACCTACAGCAGCTGGGAAGCCCACATAGGTTGATCGTTGTACAGATGCAGGATGACACCATTTTGTGTAATGCTGCCCCACATGTAGGACCCCTGCCACATCACGCCACATACCTGCTGTTTGTTGTTGACCTGTGCCTGACATACAAGGCCATGTCAACCCATATGTCATGTGTATGCTTCACCTACTGTATCCGCATCCCTCAGAATCACTAGGGCAGGTGACATTTACCTTGTCACGGTCATTCATGGGATGTGTTTGGGTGACACAGATATCACCCAGACAATCATTATGCTGTGGATCTACATCACAGTACATGTGAGACAGACATCCTTCCTAGCCTTGTTCGCAGCTATGTTGTCCATTGGATGGAGGATTGCAGGTATAGGCCAGGGATTACATCATTATCACTGCTTGACGGAGATACAGCATTATCATGGGTATTTCATCTGAAGAACAGAAGGTTGGCAAAGTCATCCTAACTATGGTGTAGTATTATGGCTGGGCCTGGGACGATGGCCTACCCTGTACCTATGGACGGTGAACCTATATTCATAGTTTGTCACATGTACAATTGTCTATCCACTATAGTCTTTCGCCACTCTATATTTCTGTGGCACATGATTGTCCTCTGTATTACATGCAGGTATGCTGTGTACATTGCACATACGCCACAGTTGATGACAGTGTATCTGTGTCCCTAACACTGTGATACTGAGGACTACCACACATCCTTCACAGCATTCCATGCATATGTCCATTCTATTCTTCTTTGGCCTATGAGTGGTGTTAAGGCAAACATTACTCAAGTCCCTGTTTGTGCATGCTTCATGTTGGTGTTTGACCAGGCTCCGCTGCAGTCATGTGTTGGACAGTAGTGTGTCTGTGTGTTTGCCATGTGTTTTATTGCCAGTACATCTGTGGGAGGTGTAGTTGGCACATGTTCCTCTTTGCAGGGACACCCATCCTGGTGTTTGTGTCATGCATCTGCACTTGGCACGTGCCATATGTCCTGTACTATTCCCACAGTCGTATGCCTTCATGCACTACTACTGCATGTTACTGGCTGTGTGTATGTGGTACACATGGACATTGTGATGTTTGTCTTGACCTATTCCAATGCTAGAACGTAAACATCTGTCAATTAAGTCTTTTAAATCAAACTGTAACACTCATTCGTATTTTCAACATGACACTCATTAACACAGGAAGCTGGGATTAATAACATTTTATTACTGTGCAGCAGGAGGCAAAGGAGTATGCAGTCAAAGTTTAGACATTTGTTCAACTCTATACATGTTACATCTGTATGAGCATTCTGTATACTATCATCTTTTGCACACATTAATGATGTTGTCAGTCACGAGGCATTTACATTGCTAGAGTACAGAACATTGTATTCCTACAACAGTGCTCAGGTAATGCTTATTACATGTTTTCCCATGAGGATAGCCCAACCTTGTGGGACACATATTCAGTTAGACTGTACTTTGGTAAGTTCTGCTCTGACACGGTTCCAACACTGTTCATATTCAGTCCTCACTCCGTGTCATACTAGGTTCCTGTGTCTCTCTGCTGAGCAGCTGTACTCTGTGTTACAGCTCACAAGCCTATCCTCCTCAGTAGACGGATGACAGATATACCTGTACATACATGTATTATTCTGTAACCGAGCAGATGACTAATGCTGACTGACATACACCTGCTGCACTGGTTACTGCTAGGGTTAGGGTTCAATCACACTGCAGCTACACTACAAGCAATTACATGCATGAGAAGCTGTACTGCTATATTGTCAGGTAGAATAATATGCATTATACACTATTAGCTTCTAAAGTTGCACGTCATATTATGTTTAAATATGCATTTTGCTAACATTCTTAGCCTTTTGCTTCCTTCTACTCTATCCAGTGACATATTCAACATTATTACATACCCTGGCGACTTCCTCTGTGGAACGCTTAACTAGGCAGGTAATTTGATGTACATTGGAAGTAGGATTGGATTTTCTATTGACAAATACCACTACAGGTCTTGATCCATAGTCTCGGTACAGGTATGTTGCCAGAGTCCCTGACTAATACTTACATGCACAGTATCCCGCGACTAGACACATGCTCCCAATATGAGCGGAACAACACAAATGGCATTCATGATATTCAGTATGACTGACCCCATCCACCCAATGGTTTGTGGGAATGGTTCGGCAGTGGGTTTGGGCCTGTTTCCGCCATGGATGACACCTGCTATATTACCTGTAGGTGGGCGTTGCTTTTGGTCTCTTCATGTGGTAGTTGGACACAGCGATCTTCTTCAGTAAGCGCCAAGACGCACTAATTCTCAGCGCCACGGTGCAGTCACGCACTATTACATTTTGTGACACAACAGTTCTCATTGCATCCAGTTCATCAGTCACATGTTCAGGAGCGGGAAGTCACATTCATCCTTCCTCCGACAGTTTTTGATAACTTCCTCTGTTCCCTGATTGCTTTCACTACTCCAGAAGCTGGGGGTGTTCCAGCCCAGGTTGTGACGCTGTCACTGAAGTCCATATGAATCGGTATTCCTTTATCTCTTGCAGAGGACTGACATGTCAGAACAGCTTCCATTTCACCCACTGGATTACTAGGTTTCCCGACTGTGTTCCCAGTTCTTCGAGCTATATGTGTTATAGTTCGTTTCGCACCCACAGGCAATTGTACAGTATGTCATGTGACTGGAGCCAGATAGCCCATATAACAACTGCCGGACCAATTCCCAGGTAACCATTGCTATGCTTATTTCCCACAAACAACATAACTATATTCTACTTTATTACTGATGCGGGTTACCTCTGCATGTAACAAATTCCTGTCTCTAACAGAGTACTGTTTATACAATTCAGGATGTTTCTGCACATCCTTCAACATTGTTCTCATGATGTTTCAATACAAATTAGGAATGGTGCTACAAGTAGTACTGTGATCTTTGGCTGTTATATGACATTCGTAAGACACAGTTATGTTACAAATACTCACACCAACTGCAACTGTACCATGTTTATGATAACATACAATTCCTTTTTGTGTAACAGGTAAGTACATTGCCACGTTGTCCTGTGATCTCACAGAACCTGTATCAAAGTGTAGATATTCACAAGTCTCAATCTATCCCCAAGGGGACCACATGCATCGGAAGTCCTCCATATGATGTAGGTATGGCAGTACAAACACAGCAATTTAAAGTGTTCCTGGTCTCTATATGCACACGCATCATGCCTAGGTATCTGTTGAGGTGTGGAAGACACTCTGTGGCCAGTTCATCACGTATCAGTATTTGTATCCGTGTAGTTATATGCAGGTGAGGTCCCGGAAATTGTAACGTAAACACAAACATGGTTAATAGGTGTATAATCATTAGGACAGCAAACATACATGTCTTTGGGGTTGCTTTGTATTGTTATACAGTCTTCGCCGGGTGATTCGGGCTCTTTGGTATATCAGCTACAAGATGTCAATCAGACTTGATATCCTTTACCAGTTTGAGAAATGTGAGGTGGACCCAGGACGACCTCTCTGCAAACTTTACTGCGGTAGGCGTTGCCAACAGTACCCGGTACAGACATTCGCACTGTCCACTTGGCAATAATGTTCTTTGGATAACAGTGACATACACACAGGATACTGGTGTCAGCTATGCTTCCCCCTTCGTTTGCTCTTATCTGTAACACACTCTAACTGTGGAACAGTGTTACTAGTTGACAATCCTCTCATGTCACCTACTACTGAGTCATCGACCGCTCTGCAGGCATGACAGCTTTCCACTCTGGCACATGATATGCCATTCCACATACTACTTCGAAGTGGGTGCAGCACTTTACATTTGGAACTGTTGTCATGCTCAGCAATGCTAGAGGTAGACAGTTCATGTAACTCGTCTGGATGTCACCCACCCAACTCCTCTACTTATTTCTCAGGATCCCATTCTGCGGCGGCAGCAGTCGTGCTGAGTGTGGGTTGTACATGCAATTGACATTCATGGTAATACGAAGTAATCCCCCAGGTAGCGTGATTGTCTGGTTAACTACATGTGTTCTATTGTCACTGTAGCTTATTTACAGCATGCCAGATCTAGGGATACTTAATTGTACTGGCACCTTTGCCACTGCTGCTGCATCCGGATTACTGGTTGGGAATGCTTCTACCCATTTTGATTATCTATATGTGTAATCGCTAAACAGTCTTTGTTCCCTTCACATTTATGCAGATGTATGAATTCCATACAAATAGCACGGAACGGTTAGGGTGGTGTAGGTCAACTCACTCCCTTCGGTTTAAATACTCCCTGTGCATGATATCTACGGCAAACGTGACACGCTGCTCATGAGGTTTGTATGTGGTTCGTAATTCCGTATGTTAGGTATTCTGTTAACCAAATGTACCATCCACCCTGTTGAGACATGTCTGTACCCATGGCTCCACAAAGCCGCATATCTGAATATATTAGACGTTAATATTGGCTTTCTCACTGTGGATATGTGCAGTCCGTGTTCAAGGATTGCTCCTCGCCATAACCACATCGGCTTTTCTGCTTTCGTAGTTGCTGTTTGCATTGTTTGTACAGTTTCTACATCTAAACAGTCTGAGGTTTGTCATTCCTCATTCACACAGACACTTTCCAACTGTGACGCTGCTTGTTTTGCAGGTGCATGAGCTCATGCCTCAACTTTCCTACTGTTCTCCTGTTGCATTCTATGCCCTGCACATTTACAATTACCTACTTCAGTGGGTAACTGCATGTAGTGTAATGCATTCAGGTTCATATGCGCATGCTTAATCGGTTTACCGGTGGATGTTATCATTCCCCTATTCTTCCACTGCTGCTCATAAACATGCACTGCACAGACAACAGAATGACTATCGACATATGTCCACACATCATTTTTCCGCTACAGTACAAGCACGTGTTAAAGCTATCTATTCTGCTGCTTGAGCAGACACGTTATGCTGCAGGGTTTGGCCGCCTACAATGTCATTATCAATAACTACTGCATAAACTACTTCATTCGCTCCTGTAGGACTCTATCTACATGATCCGCATTACATTAACTGTCACCTCTGCATCATCTAAGGGTATATCAGTGTTATAATGTCTGTGTGTAGTTATTTAAGCCATTTCAGATAGGCTACTGTGTGATGTACCATACACAGGTGTCAGACGTGACGCTGATAGGTTTCATGTTGTACAACGCTCAATCACCATGTGAGGTTGACTCAGTGGTATGGTCAGACATGACACATGTGTAGCACGACTCAGGAATTCTATCTTCTCTTGCAGCAGATTGATGGCAACTGCATGACACATTCTCACAGTGAGAGGGTGGTCTAGTAACATTACGGCCGGGCCTGTACTGCCATGGGTGCTACAACAACTGCCTGTACACAATGTGGCAGTGACCATGCCACAGTGTCCAACTGCAATGAGTAGTCATCTATTTGGCGTTGCTTACTTCCCTGTTGTTGCATCAAGACTGACGCCATATATCTCCGCTTACAATCTACGGTCTGACAACATGTGGTATGATTATTCACGACAGCTACTACAGCTGTTAAGGCTATCAATCGCTCTAGTCTGCATAACGCTGTTTCTGCTACTGTAATCCGTGTACTATGTGTTGTGCTGCCATGGGTGTATTAAAGGTTAAGGCAAACAAGACAGCGGATTCCACAGCATTGTTTGGTATCCAGATGTAACATGTGTTAGTCGGCCCAGACACCTACATCATTCCCTTCTTGTTAGTTGGCTTGGGTGCTTATTATATTGCTACCTTCCTATCGCCATGTGATATTCTACCCTACTTGGATACCAGATATGCCATGTAATTGACCTGTATTCTCTGTATTTGCAATTTATGCTTGCTTACTTTATGTCCGTGTTCTGCTGATTATCTCAATAATGATATTGTATCTTCCATACATTGCTGCTGGGTAGGGGCCGCAAGCAGAATATCATCCAATTAAAGTGGAGCTTGACTGGCCCCGGGTGGAGTTGACACCGAATGTAGCTAGCCATCCCCTGTGAGAATATCGTTGTACTTTCACAGTAGCCCCGCGATAGCCGGGTATGGCTGTATCTGTCACCCTGACTGTACAAGCAAAGCAATACGAACTATGTGGATGTATAGGTATTGCAAAGTAAGCATAGCTTATATGTACCACGGTAAGATACTTCTGTGGCATGTTCATAGCATTGAATATAGTGTGTGGGTCTGGCACCAACGCTACCCTAAGTATTCTTACATTATTTACAGCTTATACATACTGTACCATCCGCCATTGCCCGTTTGGTTTCCGATCAGGAGATACAGGGGTATTGCATGGTGAATAGCGGTTACTTTGTGGATGGGGAATTCTCTCTGACTTTGCAGATATCTTCTGGTGTCCACGGTCTATACGCCACGGGGTTGGGTCCTGGCCTTCCTGTCCTGCATGGTCGTTCGGTACTTCAATTAATTGACAGATATCCTCACTCCGCTTTAGTACTGTGTTCTTACCGGGTGTCCCTAGGTATGTTACGTGTTCGGGATGTGGTTTCAATAGCTTCTATTACATTTGTTCGTTGTGCTACCTCTGTTGCCACAGGATAACGTGGGGACTAGCCTGCCCTCCCGCTTAATATCCTGCATGTGGTATCTGAGGTGGTAGGGTGTTGTGGGGGGGGGGCGGTCGGTACTACTGTATTATGATCTTCTCTGTGTACGTATGATGCTTAGCCATTTGTAGTGTTCTATTCCCTTCGGTACACTACCTCAGTCCACCGATGTGCATGACGGATACCCAATTGTCGCTGTTTTGTCGCCTGCACATCTTAGGGCTGCCACCTTTACAATGCACAATGTGGGACATTAGTGTTCGAACGTGTAATATGCCTGGAAAACGCATACCCACGGCCAGTGCATAGGACAGGTAGTCACGCTTTGCCAGGAGAGCCACCAATTGTTGTAGCATTTCAGTTGCTTATTCTGTTTATTATTATATTTTGCTGTTCCACATACAAATTTACTGTTTTATGCTACCATTGTGATATATATCTGGGAAATGTTTGTCCTGAGATATCAGGACATTTGACATTTGTTCGGTTTGTTTACAGGACACGGCTGGCCAGAGAGGGACTATCCCTCTCAGGGTGGAACAGGTGTTTACCTTGGAACATATGCATCAAATTTTCAGGGATTACAATGTTTCAGTAACGGTATTTTGAGTAATATACCATCAATGTCATATTTATTACCCCATTTTGCTGCGTAACTCACATTATGTGCTCTCTGCGATTGCATATTCTTCACGCCACCCGTCAAACGCTGGATCACATGATCTGTTGCTTCAATAATCTCCCATATCCTCTACACGACTGCTACGCACCCTTCTGTCATACCACGTGGTGTCTCCTTCCCTGTATCCACTGTAGTGTCTACAATCACTATTTACTCTGCTGTGTGTTCCCCTGACCTATGTTCAGATTTAACAGTATGTGGGTAGGTCTTCAACCCGATATCACTACTGTTAACAGAAACACAATGTAGTCTGGTCCCTGATCTACAATAGACACAAAAGGCAGACACTCCTTACCTGGGCCTCCTGTTTAAGGCTGCACGCTTTTCTTCTTGGGATCCAGTTTCCCGCTTTTCAGCCACAGATCAGACAGTAAACAGCCTCTTTACACACAACAATTCAGTCGGAGGTCTTTTCATTCAAGAAGAACCATTTATGCATATTCTCCAGCCGCATATGTCTAACCAGCCATGTACTCTGACCTGTAGCTTACCAAGGGAATTCGGATTACAAGGATCACAATGTGAAATAAGTTGTTACAACCAGACTGTAGTTATCAGTAGGCTTTTCTAAGTGACAGCCGATAACACAGGAGGCTCGGGTTCGAACGCTTTAGTAGTGTACACAGGCAGGCTAAATAATATACAGTCCAAGTATGAGAGGTTTGTCTGACTCTTTACAGTAAGCAGTTTCTTTATATAGTGTTTACAATCAGCTTTTGCCCACCTTACTGACGTGGTCGGTCACAGGGCATTTCCATCACTATGGTCCGCAATAGTCTATACATACGCGGGTGCTGGGGTCGTGCTTTTAAAATGTTTTCCCATGGGAATAACACAGCCTTGCAAGGCACCTTGTACATTACAGTATCCTTTTGTGATTGTAGCTGTTTCAAGGACCCTAGACTGTTACGATACAGTGGACAGTTAATTTCTTAATACGCTGCTTTGTCTCTCTGGTAAGGAGTTGTACTGCTATCTTCGATAGAGCTCACAAGGCCATCCTCCTCTGGGGAAGGAGTGCTGTTATGCATGTACATACATTTATTGTTCTGTAACCCAGCAAATAATTAATGATGACAGACATGAGCCTGCTGTACTGCTTACTGCCAGGTTCAGAATTCCATCACAGTACAGCTTAGCTTCACCAATTACATGCAGGCTTAGTTCTACTGCCATATTGTACGGTACAATTCAATGCATTATATAGTATTTCGAGTGTAAACTGGAACTTCATATGTGTTTCTATATATTTTACTTAACAACATCCATCCGCCATATGCATGTTGTTCCGCCCTTTACCTTGACCGTGTGTATTTGTCCGTCCAGCTACGCTTAATCTCCACAT
Source organism: Protopterus annectens (assembly GCF_019279795.1). Classification (NCBI taxonomy): domain Eukaryota; kingdom Metazoa; phylum Chordata; order Ceratodontiformes; family Protopteridae; genus Protopterus; species Protopterus annectens. The sequence continues at coordinate 327,769,733 of NC_056725.1, forward strand.
GTGATGTCCCAGCTTCCCCTTCTTTGCCTGTAGCACCCTGTTAGGACGCCCTGTTTGGTAGGCACCTGTTCCGCTATATGTGATCGACTTCACTGTATAGATAATCATCGATGCGGTGGTCCAACGACCCGACTTGTCCACATGTGTACAGTTATGTGCACCGTGTCGTATGCAAACCTAGATGGTTTGGACGGGTACATACTACATGGGATGTACACATTCTGCTGACACATTCACATGCAGCCATTTACATATCTGTACCTGCGGTGGGTTGGTGACATGTGGGTAATGATTTGCCCGTGTGGCATTGCCTAACACAAACATCTTACCACAGTTCAGGTATGCACATTGTGTGTGGTTGTATAGCTGCACACGGATGCTAGCAGGTTTGGGTGCAGAGGTATACATGGGTGGGACTGACATGTACAATGAGGCTATTGTGTAGTACATCCGAATGCATGGGTTCTGCTTCTGGATATTACACTTCATCATACGCCATCCAGTGTATGCAACAGAGACGTTGCTGGGTGTGGGATATGTTGCTATGCACATGTTTGCCTGTGTTTGAGGTATCTTGCTTCCTTACTGTTGTTATGTGAACACAGCTACCCGGCTATGTACTCTCACTACTGCTTGTGACCATTATGGTTGGCACCTTTTCCAGTGCCCATAGTGGGGCATGTTATGTGGAAACTTAGGGATTTGCAGGACTACACATACCCACGGCTAGTGCGGTTGACAGATCTTCACTTGTTTGCCATACTATAAGCTTATTCTGTAAGCATTTGGGTTCCTTATTTATTTTCTTATGCCATGTCTGTGTTTCATATCGTAATGTATATGTTTTATGCTACTATTACATGTATATTGCGGGAATTTGCATGGCAGGGGATCGGAGGTCATTTTCCATTTTTACGATTGTTGCAGGGACACGACTGTCCAATCAGGGACTGTCCATGGCACATTGGGACAGCAGGTAACCCTGGTGACCATGCCCATGTCGCTACTGGGGTTTCCACCTTTTCCAGTTTCCGATCTGGGATATTTCCGCCACTCACATCTGACTTTACAGGCCGACACATACAAACGGTCACTATATAGCATAGAACTTCACTTGTTTGCCTAAATAATATGCTTATTGTTGTGGCAATTTGCTTGCTTATTCTGTTTCTTGTGTCATTTAGGTATTTCTGTTACAGAAATAACCAATTCATGCTACCATTACGTTACATACGGGATATCATTGTGTCCTACAATCGTAGCACATCAGCCATTTCTAATACCCTTTTTCGCGACACAACTGGCCATGGAGACCCTGCCCCAACCAAAGTGGGACAGGTGGTCACCTTAGTCGCTGCTCCTATGTCCGTGCGGCGCTGACATGCGGCTGTACACCTTCTCTGAGTGTAAACACTGACGGTGCATTGCAGGACGAACGCGGTCTTATGCGTATCCTTTGCTCCTTGGACGGGTACACTTATGCCTTCGTGGCTTCTATTTGCTTCTCCGTTAATTTGGGACGGGACTATGTTGCATACTGTACGTGCGTTTCATTCTGCACAGGACCTGGCTGCTGCCATTACTATTGTGGGCGGACTGTGGCTGTCAGCACATTAGGTTGCTCACCTCATGCCGGCTTAGACACGCCTCCAGACGCATCCTACCTGGGCTCGCTCACGTACACTACGCACGTGTCTGTGATTCCGGTGCACTCTCATTAATATGTATATGGCGCTACTGCGCCGGCTATTCCATGCACCGCCGGCGCAGGCCTTACGCCGGCCTTGCGCCGAGCTTCATGAATCCCGGGGATTGTTTGTGTTCCTAAAGAAATTACTGTTACTTCATGTCAAGTTTTACCACCATTGATGTGTAGTGATCATGGGGTTATAAAGGTTAATATCTTACTAGATAATTCTGCCAAACGGAAATCTAAAGCAATGCACAGAAGATTAATTACAGATTATATGGAAGCAAAACAGACACTATGTACAATTAAGTGGCATGATGTGTTCAGTGAAAAAACTACAGATGGAATGTGGAAAGCTTTGAAAGAGAAACTGAGTGCAAAAACTCAAATATACATTTAACTCAAATATACATTTAGGCATACAAAGTCAAGGGAATAGATTTCCATAAGTACAAGATACCTGATTAAGGCGAGAGACAAAAAAATATAAGAAATGGAAGAGAGGTCAAACTACAACTTTGAAAACTGAAATAAACAAGCTGGACAAATAAATTAAGCATAGTGTGAGACAAGATCAAGAAAAATTTGAAGAGAATGTATATAAAGATATTAAGCATAATAGGAAGCCTTTTTAAAGATACATAAGATGTGGAAGGAATAAAGAGATACAAATTGATAAATGTGTAAAATTTATTCTAAGACACAACAGATTATAGACACATTTAAAAATCTTATACAAAACAGTTTGACTCCACAAAGCAGGTGATAAGTCTTCTTAATGACATCTAGATAACCTCAGATACTGGACTCAAGTTACATTATATCAAAAAAGAATAGCACAAACTAGATCCAAACAAAGCACAGCAAGGAGACAGAATTAGTAATAATGGCCCGAGAACACTTCAGAAAGAACTTACAGTACCATTATATTTATTATTTACTAGGACATACAAATATGGGGAGATCTCTCAAGATTTGAGGCATGCACTTATTAAACCTGTCTTTAAGGGGAAAGTGAAGTAGGACAAACCTAGAGTTGTATAGAACCTTAAGTCTACTTTCATGTTGTAGAAAAAAATGAAGAAGGTAATGTTGGATATGTTATTGTCCGAATCAGATAATTTGAGACTTGAAACCATATAGCAACCTGCATATGTTGAAAATAACTGTATTACCACCTGTAACATGATGTTCTATAATAACATAATGACAACTATGAATAAAAAAATTGTGTTGTGATGTACTTTATATCGATTTAACTTCAGCATTTGTCAGGGCCATATGCAAAACACTGGTCAATAAATTAGAAAAACTAGGTATCGATGTACTCTTGATAAGATGGATAGCTGCATGGCTCAGAAATAGGACATGGCAAATATCATACAGCAAAAGGCAGCCCAAGACAGTGGGCTATGTACATGCTGGTTTACAAAGTCCATTGAACAAGTGGGAGAAACAGACAAAGGTAGGTTTTGTAAAACCGAATTGGAAACAGTCGTACACATTGTTGCTGGCTGCGACACATTAATGGCAGAAGGACTGTATACTGAAAGGCATAATAATGTGGTGAGACTATTGTACTGGGGATTGTGCAAACATTATGGTATCAAAGTTGTTGAAAAACACTGGAAACATGAGCCACAAAGCATCATAGAAAATGATGAAGTTTGTATCACATGGGATCACCCATTACCAACAGTTCAAAAGATAGATGCTAGAAAACCAGATATAGTGGTCCAAGAAAAGAAGACAAAAGTAGCATTGATCATTGAAATCACCACACCTAGTGACTATAGTGTCATGCATACAGAGAGACACAAAGTCATAAAATACCCGGATCTGCAGGCAGAACAAGAGCAATGTGGAAGAAAGATAACCAGACAATTCCATTAGTAGTAGGAGCAATGGGTCTTATAAAAAGGAATTTACAATCATATTTATCTATGTTACCAATCCATGTAACCCCGTATGAATTGCAAAAGGAGTCATTACTGGGCAGAGCACTTTTGGCTGACATCAGATACTGAAACAATACTAATTGATGAACTTTAATCATACTTTGACTTAGGAATGGGTCCATTCCCATCATGGTATTAGAAACACAAACTATTTGGAGAAATTAGAAGAGGCAAATGGACAGGTGAAATTCTTGGTTACAGTCAGGGTGCCCCACAAGGCTCTGTCCTAGGCCATTACTTGTTTAGATTGTATCTTTCAGACCTAACTTTTTCATCTGAGGTGTTCTACAGTCTATATGAAGATGACCTGAAATTGGGTAGACTGATTACCTTTGTTACACATAAGGCATGTCTGCAAAATAACTTGACTAAATTGACCATTTCGGCACAGGAGAATAATATGTTGATAAATACATCAAAAACTACACATATGAAATTTGGGAGACATAAATTGAAAGATGAATATTTAATACAGCACTCAGTGATTGAAACTGTAGATTCATTAAAGGACCTGGGTATATAGGTAGAGCCAGCTTTGAGTTTTCCTAAATCATATCAACCAACTGGATAATGATAGTTATAAAACTATAGGTTGTATAACAAGATGTATAAAGTCTAGGAAATCAGAAATAGTGAAGTTATTGTTTGTTAGTTACATTAGACCCAAACTTGATATGGAATAAAAATATGGAAACCCTATATATTTGCATGAGCAAATCAGAAAGACTACAGCAAAAATTTACCAAGGTTATCTATGGATGTGAAAATTTAAGTTATTATGAAAGACTAAAATATCTGAACTTGTACAGTGGCTTTTATAGATATACAAGAGGAGATCTTATTCAGGTGTATATGGCATTTAGAAACAACTATCTCTGGGAATGTTTAGGGTTATCAAAAAAGTAGTAGGGAATCATCAGATAACCTATGTAGAACATTCTATAGGAATAAGAAGTGCACTAATTGATTCTGAGACAGCAGCTGATGCATGGAATAGACAACAAAATTATATTAAAGCAAATACTAGTTTAGATATGTTTAAGAACAGCCTGGACACTTATTATAGGAACAAGCACTTTGTTATATTGTCAGGCTAGAAGTTGATTTATGTCCATGCTTGAAATATTTGTATGCATGTATATATGTATGTATGTATGTATTGTATGTTAGTTTTCATAGGGGCTCAGAGAGGGCATGTCTGGTGCTGTTGATTAAATAAACAAGGTTATCATCAGGCCTCATAGATCTGGAAATTTTAACTTTAGAGTGTGAAGTTAGAATACATTCCATAATAATACTGGGAAGAGGAGGGGATTTGGGAATTTATTGAACTTCAGTGATTTGATAGTTGTAGAGTTGGCATTAACTTTATCCAGAAGCATATTAGCAATATCTTTAGGATCAGAGTCAATAATACCATTATGAATTAATTTAGTTTATTACCATACATTATTTTTAGTTATCTGATGTTGTTAGAGAAGCATATATGATTATCCTTAGCTTTGCGTGCTAATTATAATTCGTGTTCTGCTCTGACATAGAAATTTAAGATTTCTCCTCATCTTTTTTTGCAGACAGAATTTGATTTATTATAGGCCTTAACTAGCATTTTTTGTTTTGTTTTTAATATAGAGCTTGTTTATTCTAGCATTATAGGTTAGTGGTTATCCAATACATTTAAATCTGATTTGGACTCTTTAGTCTGTTTCCCTAAAATGTCTACCCAGGAGGGCATTATTTTTATAAACTGAGAATGGCAAACATAAACTTACTATTTATCAATGAATCTCTTCTGTTTCATACATTGGAGAAAACTAGTTGATACCTCTTAGATCTCTCTTTCATTCAAATAATCCTCCTTAATGAAATCATTCAAAATCTTATTGACAGCCATTACTTTTGTAACCACTAACTCTGATTTGCAATGAAAGAAGACTTTGCAATCAACTTTTAAACATTATTAAAAAAAAAAAAAGCAGAAAATGTTTCCAGGAATTAGAGAGAGAGAAGAATCCAGAAATAAAGCTCAATGGCTTCACTAGAAAGTGGATAAACATGTAAACAAACACTGTTATTATCTATACTTTTATTATCATTATTTTCAAGAAATGCTTTTAACACTGATTAAAGGTAACATTTTGAACTCAATTTTTGAGCAATACTATTCAAAGAACACTTAAATTTGAATTACAGCAATGAATTTGTGCAACCTGTGTACCAAATGTGATTTTGAGGAACAACCGGAAAATAACATTTGTAGAGGGAATTGTCCAACAACACAGACTAATTTGAAAGAAGGGTTTTTCTATTGCACTAAAAATTTTATGCCAAAATTTCACATAACTATAAAGTTAAAACCCTAAATAACAATCAAATTGTGAAAAATCAGATAAAAGATGAACAAGAACATTATTTAAACATTATTTCAAACAAATGCTCACAACTCTGTCAGAACATAACAAATTAAGCTCAAATTTTCCATGTACCACATATGAACTGTGCCACTGGATATGTGCAACACAGAGCAAAGATGAGATTTATAAATATAACTGAAAAACAACATTTACTAATGGAAGCACACAATGCACATATTTTGCAGAAGGGTTTCTTAAGTAACTACTATGAAAATTCGATAACAAAATTCTGCATAATTTAAAAGTCATTATCCTACACAAAAATCAATTACTAAAAATGGGAAAATTATTTTGCATAAAATGCACTATACAAGGTATATTATTTGTATATGTATGTATACGTACATAACTACATAATGAAAAATTCAAAATGAAAAAAAAAATACAGATACCCATTTTATAAGAGCAATAAGATACTTGAGGATATGCTTGGTATAAATATTAAACACCGCCATGAATTTTATTGCATTCGGATGACTTCTGTCAACACCTCTGCTCATGTAGTAATATCTATACAATGCAACAATCTTCATGTCTTTACTACCATTAATACTTGGATTATCTCTTGTCTTTTGGTTTGTCCTCTATGGGAGTTTGCCCGTCAGCTTGTTCAGTCCTTCCCGGTGTGAGTTGCGGGTATTCCCAAACTGGGAGAATATCTTATTATCCAGTCATTCTTGTACAGGGGGCATTATCAGCCTATTCATACTTCTGAAAGATGAGATACAGATGGTAGGAATCAGGCTAGCTGGTTGCCTTGTCAGGTCCCTGCTTCATTCCAACTAACCCCTCCTCAGTAGGTGGCTTGATCCATGCAACTCAGCAGTAATCCCACCAATTTCAACAACATGATCTTAACCAGCCTCTTCCATGAGCAATCATCTGCTCACAGATAAGTATCATTAATTTTGAGTATCTAGCTGCATGTATCCCACATGAATGGATAAAATATCATTCACGCATTCATGCATGATCCAATCACCCTCACCCCTGACTGAAAATTGCCCAATGACTAATTTGCTTATCTGTTCACAATAAAATAAAATAAATAACTTATCTGTGAGCTAATATGCTGTTTAGTTAAGGTTTTAAAGTCCAAAACTTTAGCACATTATGACAGATTTAGGTAACAAAGCTGAGATTTTAGATAAGTGGAAGAAAGGCATTCTATTACCCAATCAGCTATTGCTTTTTCACATTGTAAGTTTAATAGTTTCACTAGAACAGAAGTTAACTGTTTTTATTTCTACTTTATTTTCAACAATAATAAACGTTTTTTTTCCTAAACTGCTTAAGAGGCCAGAGCAAGATATATTTTTAAAAAAATACAGCCATCTTACTATAGATATTGCAACACAATGATCAACTGAGCATCAACAAAAAGTAACAGAGCTAGCTAAATTATAGCAGCTACTTTCTAATATAAAATGGTAGCACGTAAGATCTTAGGAGAGTGTGATATTGCTGAATAATAGTTTGGGTAGCAGAACTGTTGATGCTACTGTGGTATGTCATATTCTGCAATAAAACATGTTGCTGCATTAAGTATCCTGTATAGAAACTTTCTAATTGCAATGCTGCTACAGAGATTTAAAAAAATGTGAAGTGAACATGCAATCACTTCATTCTGGAAAATTTGGGAGATTATATTACTGGAATATGGGATCATATAACCCTGAATAAACTGATCAATATAGAAAAAAGTTCCTCATGGACTGAAAAGAAGGTAGCAAGTGAATTTAATATTAATGCCATCACACAGAATGGGCACAGAGCCACCACTGGTGTACTTAACCGATCATGACTAGAGCAACGCTATGTCACTGTAATACCAAAAGATGAATCTGAACTTAGAGGATGAGAAGGTTGCAGACCAATTAACCAAGCCAAGAGCCAAGAGATACACAGAGATAGCAGAGTTTCTTGAGCATGGCTGACGGGCAATTCACAACTATAATAGAACACACTAGTCCATATTAAAACATAAAACTGCCTGACACCTCAGATCTCAAGAATTCAATGGGATAAAGCATTCAACCAAGCATGCATACTTAAATATGTTACTAATAATTCAAATATTTTTCTTAAAATGAAAGAATGCAATAAAAAATTCTGTAAAGATTTTTTTAATATCAGCATTCAGTCCATGCAGTTGATAAACTCTGTATTAATTTTAAAGTAAATTTCCTTCTACCACAACTATTTAACATAATTTTTGATATAATTAAGATGTTGCAACAAATTAAAGACCATACGTTGTTTGATATTCTGCATAGTGCTATGCATATACCTTTCCACTATTCATTTGGCATTTACCAAAAATGGACGATTTGGAGAAAAGAGACAGCTGCAATGAACTTTCTGCATGTAGATTGTGATAATGGTAGAAGTTTAGTCAATTCTTTAATGTTAATAATTAATCACTGATATTGTGTTTAAATATGTGTGTGCTTGTTTGAATTCGTTAACCTCCAGAAGACCAAAAAGCCAAGATGCCAGTGAGTTTTAACTAGTCTCAATAAAAATTAAGTTTTAATATAGATGTATGTGTTCTATTATATTGGAGCTCTATAATTAAGATGACTTAAATGTCAGTAGTCTCATAGAAAATGTAAAGCTGACACGCACAACTCAGTGGAATTCCACTGATGATCAGATGAAACTAAATGTAACTTTATAATACAGGAATTGTATCTCATGCAATGCAAACAAAAGTCAAGTAAGACTATTGATGATTTTGTAACTAGATCATATATTTTAGGGTTGAAATATCAGTTTATCAGTGAAGACCTTAGTGAGCATTAGAATGAGCTGATTCTTCATAATATCCCTTGTAATGCATGCAACAATTAACTTTATAGAAACTTACACGGTTTTCCACTGCAGATGTGCTCACTATAGGCTGCAACAATGAAACCCTGCCAGTATGTAATGAACGGTTATTTTAGTTTGTCCTGTCTCACTTTGTAAATATATATGTTGTTACAAGATGAAACATCTGCTGAAAATGTGACACAGATCATAAGCCAAGTTACTGTCCTGCATGTAATAGTATATGCTCTGTGTAAGTCATGAAGGTCATTAAACAAAATGTCATAAAGTAATCAAGTGATGACTGTGATTTATGAGCCAAAGCTGCAAGAGTAAATCTTGACAACCATGTTATAATTACCAAGTGCATGCTAAACCCTAACAAAGTCACAAGGAAAAAAGGCGAGTCTCATACTGATGATGTAAACAACATTTAACACGTTGAGAGGGATTCACAGAACATCTGCTGGTGGTATAACCATCCTGTGTAAGAGAAATGGCTCTGGCTTACCACTTGTTTGAAACCTAAAGGGAACACTTGGTGTTGTATCTAAAGAGCAAAGCCTTGCTGAGCATAAGCAACCATCAGTGTGACCAGCATTAGCAGCTATGAACAACATGTGTGCATATGTGTGCATATGTGTGGGGGTAGTGCATGCAAGCATACCATGGAAAAGCAGAATTAGTGGACCTTGAGAGGGGAGCTACAGTAGTGGATTGGAGCTCTTCAGGGGAGGGAGGTGCTGCTTCCAAATGACTTGCCCACTTTATACTGTCAGTGAATGGATGGGTTGATTATGCCTTAAGCCAGGGAAGAAAGTGGCATACACAAACCAGTTTGAATACATTGGTATATTTGGTTGCACTGCTAAGTGTAACCTGAAGTCAGAAATAAAATTATTCATTGACCCACCATAAAAATGTAGTGTACACAATAAAGACAAACTGCAGTTAGATGTAAATGAACTAGTCAAGCTATGGATTTTCCAAAAACAAAAAGAATATATGGACTGTTACTCCTGACTTTCATTTATCAAAAAGATGTGTTGTACTCTATACATATACTTGGATCATCTAAACTGAAGTGCCAATTCAAATAGATGCCCACAGAATAATTTAGCCTTTAAGGAGGTTAACTCAAATTTTACAAAAGAAGATTATTCAGCAAAACAGGGGTATTTGTCAATATGCTTTAAAGAGTATTCACAACTTTTGACAGAATTTGAGACTCACTTTGGTCGTTACTGTTGGAAGCACTTGCAATTTGTGTCCCACGTACCTTTAAAGGCAAACCTGGATTAAATATTTGAATGTTTTATGAATCATATAGTCAGTATAGCTGAAAATAGAACTTTCTATGGAGAAAATAAACAAGATCATGGCAGAAATCCAGTTACTCCATTGGACAGAGCTACCAAACCAGGGCTAGTATTTCTTAGTAACGGGAAAATAAGCAAGGACTTCATGTTTCAGAAATCTTTATGTAAGCAATGGTATTAGTAGCAGACCAAACAATTTCAGTGACATACAACATATGCTGACTCCTCAAAGCATCACTTGTATAGATTTTTAAAATGTAGAATTGTATGTCACCTTATAGGTTCATAGGTTCATACTAGGCTATGTGCCCTAGGGCATTTATAAGCCTAGCCAGAATGTGTTTGGCTTTCGCCACCCATTTTAAATTTATTTTTCTATGACCTTTTTCGAGGTTAGTATACTGTGCCTCTGTCTAACAGTGACACAGAAGTGATACCCGGGGTAAACCTATGATCTCTCATCCACTCATCAAGATTCCTCTTGAAGAGAGTCAATGAGGGACTCTGCCTAACCTGGATTGGGATTTTATTCCAGAGTGAAGGGAGCCTCTGGGTTATGAATCTGTCCCTCCAGCATGTCCTATTTATTTCAGTGCTGAGGTTCAAGTCTCTCGAGCACGTAGCTCGATGGGATTTGGATTTTCTGAGGTGCAGCATGTCCATTAATTCCGGGTTGGACATGGCTTTATACGTCAGGCACAGATCGCCTCTGAACAGGTGGTATGCCACTGAGTATAGCTGGAGTTTCTTTAACCGGGCAGCATATGGCATCTGTTTGAGCCCTTTGATCCTCTTGGTGAGGTACTTTTGGGGTCTTTCCAGTTGCTGCAGGTGTCTGGTAAGGTACATCCCAAAAGGAGCATTGTACTCAATTATGGGCCTGATGAGGGATGAGTAAAGAGGCACGATGACCTCCCCTGATCTAGATGTGAATCCCTTCATGATTAGGTGGGCTATATAAAATGTTTTTCTAACCACTTTTGCCACGTGGTTGTCAAATGAGAGATTGCTATCAACTTGGGTCCCCAGGTCCCTAATTACTTCTTCTGTACTTAATGGATTACCACCTATGTGGTAATTTGTGGGCACTTTATTTTTGCCAAAGGGGATGACTATACACTTTTTGGCATTTAGCTTGAGGCCATGGCTCTGGCACCAGTTGTCTGTTTCTATGAGCCCCTTTTGGAGGATGCTTGTGTCGGCTGGAGAGTCGATTATGGCGCCCAGTTTGCAGTCATCTGTGAACTTAGTCAGCCACAGTCCTTCTGTGTTGGCCTGTACCTCCGAGAAATATATACCGAACAAGAGAGGTCCCAGGACTGAGCCTTGTGGGACACCACTTGTAACTGGTTTGGAGTCTGACATGGCTCCAGCAATTCTAACCATGTGGGTTCTGTCCTTGAGCCAGTTTGCAATCCATCTAGTGACATAGGGGTTTATATTTAAGCTGGTGAGCTTATCTATAATGCCCGAGTGAGGTATTGTATCGAAGGCTTTTGCGAGGTCCAGGAAGGCTGTGTGGACCACCTTCCCCTCGTCAATGGCCTTGGTGACTGTTTCAAAGAAATCAACCAGGTTTAAGAGGCAGGATCTGCCCTTAACAAAGCCGAACTGGGTAGGATCCAGTGTCTGTAGGTCCCCAATATCTTTATTTATGAGGTCCATGATGATCCTTTCCATAGCTTTGCAGACCAAGCTAGTCAGGCTTATGGGGCGATAGTTTACAGGATCCGTTGAGGCACCACCTTTATGGAGAGGGACCACTGTTGCTGTATACCACTCTTTGGATGCATATCCCATAGTAAGGCTGAGATTGAACAGTAGTTTTATGTTTGGGTTTAGCTCTTCTTGGAGTTCATGTAGGACGCAGCCCGGGACACTGTCTGGTCCCATTGATGCTGTGTTTTTTGCTTTGGAGAGGGCGGCTCTTACCTGAGCATCTGGGATGTCAGGGGGGCAGCACTCTGCTGGGATAGATATTTGCCCTTTTGGTGGGGAGGGGGGAGAGAAGTTTGCACTGAACCTGTCAGCTTGGATGTTGGCAATGTCTGTGGGTTCGGTATATTTTTTGTCATTTTGGACTAATTCTGAGCATATCTGGGAATTACCACCCAGGTTCCTAACATAACTAAAGAAAGCCTTGTGATTATCCTTAGTGTCCTGTGCAATTTTTCTCTCGAAGCTGGCCTTAGACAATTTTATGAGTGCCCGTAGTTTTTTGCTAATACTGATCAGTGATGCCTTCCCTTTTTGGGATTTTGCTCTATCATTTAGTAGCTTCCTCCTTCTATTGTATAGTTTGTTTATGGCTGGGGTCCACCAGATAGGACGTCTGCCTTTGGAGGATTGGGTCTTGGTTTTATTTGGGATCGCATGATCCATGCATTCCTGAAGGTGTTCATAGAATGCATTTATAAAGGATTCTGTGGTCTGGGCCGTATTTTCCACAGGCCCGGGGCCTTTGAAGGATTCCACCTTGGTTTTGAGGAGTGTGAAATTTGCTTTAGAGAAGTTTTTCACTGTGGTTTTCTGGGCAGGGGGTGGGGTCGGGATGTGAATATCCAGTGAGATTAGTTTATGGTCTGATCTTACCAGTGAGGGATACACTTCTGGTCTGGAGCATAGAGTCCCCATGTTGGTGATGATCAGGTCCAGTATGTTTTCCCCTCTTGAGGGAGTGGTAACAAGTTCCATAGCATTTGAGTTTATAAATTCTAGGAACCTTTGGGCTAGGGTGTTGGAGCTAGAGTAATACTCCCAGTCTATGTTTGGGTAGTTGAAGTCGCCCAATATAATGGTGTTTGGAGAGACCTTCATATTTTCCAGTGTTCTCAGGAAGGCCGAGTGGGGTTCCTGGGGTTGGGAGGGTGGTCTGTAGCAGGCTATAAACTGGAAGGCAGTTTTACCCACTGTTAGTTTCACATGGATAGTCTCTGATGCTTCGTGCTTTGCCACCAACCTGGAGGTGTTCTTTGATGAATATCGATACTCTCCCTCATTTTGTGGTTCGGTCCAAGTTTTGGGGCCGAAAAGCATGGTATGAGGTATAACCTGGTAGTGCTGGGGTGCTCTCGGGAGCCCTGGACCAGGTTTCTGTTACTGCACAGATATCAATGTTCTCCATGCTAAGGAGAGTTTCAAGTGCGTGCATCTTGAGGTTTAGACTTCTGGCATTGAGTAGCATTACGCTTAGTTTCTTATCCCTTGTGATACCTATGAAGGTGGGTTTGTCTTTTGAGCCTTGCCTAAAAAAGGCACTATGGGGGTAGCAAGAGCCTTTGCCAATATCCAAAAGCCCAGGGGTGACAGGTGCAAGCCGTCCCTAGCGAAGCATCGTGGCTTGTCGAGCATATCATCCCAAGCTGACAGGCATTGGATCCCCTTTGAATGACACCAGTACTTAAGCCAATTGTTGAAATTGATCATCTTGTCTTCATATTGTGGCATCATTCTTGGTGAGGGTAAGATGCTACTCAAGGTCAGGGTCATACCGGCCTGGGCTACATGCTCAGAGAGCTCCTCTATGTCTCTTTTCATGTAGTCCAGGGAGGTACGTCTCAGGTCATTCACACCAGCATGGACAATGACTGAGTCATATTTGTACTTGCCTTGGAGTGACCTGAGTGGTTGTGTTATGTGGCGGATCCTAGCGCCCGGCAGGCTGCTCACCGTGACCCTCTCCTTGTTCAGCCTGGTGAGCGGGACGTCAGTGTGCCTGATGATAGAGTCACCTATTACAAGTGTATCAGGTGTGTTGTTTAGTCTTAAGGGCTGTGACTGTACGGCACACTGGCTTTGTGAGATATGTGTTGCACGTGTTTTGTTCTGGGGTAGCGGTTGCTTGGGTGTCTGCTTTGGAGATCTCTGCTGCTTAGGCAGATCTTTATTTAGAGCCTCCGAGTATGTTTTTGTGTGATTATGTGTTCGGTTCGCTGTCGTGGTAGGTCTATGTTAGACTGGAATTGTAGTGAGTGTGGTTTCCTTCTCCTCCTGGCTGGTTATGCCAGTACTGAGTTGAGAGAGCTTAGCCTCCAGTTTGGCGATATGGTTGCATCTCTCACATGTGTTGGAATTTGTTGGGAGGAGGAGAGGGTTGTCTGTGTACATGAGGCAGTTGTAACATTGCCTTAAGATTCCCAGATTCACCAGCTGGACTGGAGAGGAGATTGACAACTGACCTTTGGACATGCTAGAATAACATTGGGAATTCCTTTATAATTGAAAACAAGGGCCAGTGGGGAGTGAGGGTGTAGTGCTTTTAATTTTTAGTGCTGACTTATATAATTGTTTTAGTGAGCAAGTGCCAGGCAACTTAAGTGCAATGTGTTACAGGTAACTTAAATGCAAAAATGACAAACAGTAACTTTCTTTCAAGTGAAACAAGGAAATAAGTACAGTAAGCAATGCAGATAACAGTAGTGATCCACAGAAGCACTGAGAAGCCGCATATTAGGTGGAATTAGCGTTCCAGGGAAATAACAAGCAAACAAACAACAAGCATATAAACAAAGCTAGATTCAGCAGGCCTGGATCTAGTCTATGCTACAGCAAACAAGGTGTACCAATTTCAGTAAGATACAGTTCAAATATTCAGGCATTATAAATCTTTAACCAGAAATTCCCAGCTCAGAAGGGCAGAGTCCAGCCTCTTCTCCCACAAGAGTGCAGACCACGAACCTTCTTAATGTAAAATAACTGGCCTGAAGCCCAATTGCTTAAACCAGAACTAATACACTTTAAGAATAACAGACACTGGGCTCTCAATCAGCAGTTCCCAACTTAGAAGGATGAAAGCTACCTGTCCTGCCACCACAGTGCATGCCACAAACCTTCCTAATGTAAAACAACTGGTCTGAAGCCCAAGTGCTTAATCCAAAAGACTTAGAATGATAGCTACACTTTAATCAAGTTACTACCAAGCAGTAATAAATACAATTGAATACTTTGGAGAATGCCTGGATTAGTGCTCAAGTTACACAAACAAAGCTAGATCCAGCAGGCCCGAATCCAGTCTATGCCACAGCAAACAAGGCACACCAACTTCAGTAAGACGCAGTTCAGATATGCATGCACTATAAGCCTTTAACCAGAAATTCCCAGCTCAGAAGGGCAGAGTCCAGCCTCTCCTCCCACAAGAGTGCAGACCACGAACCCTCTTAATGTAAAATAACTGGCCTGAAAGCCCAAGTGCTTAAACCAGAATTAATACACTTTTAGAATAACAGACACTGAGCCCTCAATCAGCAGTTCCCAACCTAGAAGGATGTAAGCTACCTGTTCTGCCACTAAAGTGCAGACCACAAACCCTCTCAGTGCAAAACAACTGGTCCGAAGCCCAAGTGTTTAAACCAAAAGGCTTAGAATGAGTTACACCAAGCAGTAATAAATACAATTGAGTACTTTTAAGATGATGCAAAAGTAAAATAAAGTAGGTAGAAACACAAGTACAGTAAAAGCAGATGACTTTTTTTTTTTTTCTGAACAAGTGCTGAGATCAAAGAAACAGATTTGAGTGATGAAACTAAAAAACTGGCTAGTTATAAGAAAAAAAAAAAACTAAGCTAGAAGGCTTCCCTCCAACACAGAAGGGCTTGGGGGCTCAGAAGCCTACAAATAGTCTATACCACTTAACAGGAAAGGCAGGAAACAAGCTTAATTTTTTTTTTTTTTGTTTCCCAGATACTCTCTTTGTACACAGTAGGAGTGCCTGAAATCAGAATATGATCTCACTGCACTCAGTTGAGTGAGCAAATGAGATGGGCCCAGAAGGAGTATCCAAACACAAATTTACAAGAGGGGCGGGCGATTTCAAGGCCACTAAGATTAACACCAAAACAAAAATGGAGGGTGGGAAGAGGAGAGTCAAAACTTCCAGTTCAGTTAATATTTCTGCAACACAGTTAAAATCAATTTAAATACTGTATTTTTTGAAAAAAAAAGTGCAGATAAAGGTACTTAAATTCTCTTATACGTCCTGTTGAATACAGCTAGTTCTTAGACAGCCAAAGCTGAGGTTTTCAAGCAGAAAATATTTCACACTGTACCACTTAAATAGGCAAGGACAGGAAATCAAAGAATGTGGCTACCCCACACCTGTAATTACTAGCAAATAACAAAATTCAGCAAACACTGACTAACTTCCAGTTCAGTTAATATTCCTACAACACAGTTAAAATCAATTTAAATACTGTATTTTTAAAAATAAAAGTGCAGATAAAGGTACTTAAATTCTCTTATACGTCCAGTTGAATACAGCTAGTTCTTAGCCGGCCAAAGCTGAGGTTTTTAAGCAGAAAATATTTCACACTGTACCACTTAAATAGGCAAGGACAGGAAATCAAAGAATGTGGCTACCCCCACACCTGTAATTACTAGCAAATAACAAAATTCAGCAAACACTGACTAACTTCCAGTTCAGTTAATATTCCATTAAGAAAGCTACTTCTGATGGAGTATTTTGAAAGAAAGAATGTCCAAGACATGGAGCATTAAGTCACTGAGCATTGTGGATATCTGCATTATGATTCAAAGCAGTCCCTAGGCTTGGCATTAGATGTGTCTTTGAAAGGCTTTACATGTTAACACTGCCAATCCTGGTACAGGAATACTGAATCTGAATGATTGCAGTTGCCTTTGGAATACAGAGCTAGCAAATGTGTTGTTGACAAGTTATTCTTCATTGTAATAGAGCATGACCATTTCCATGAAATTACTGCAAGCCACACCCACTAGGCTACAATGTATGCTTTACAATACACAGTGATATAACTGCAGAGTGATTTATTGATCTGGATACCTCATGATCCTGGCAGATAACCTTAGTGAAGTGCCTAACCTATAAAACCAAGGTGATATTGAACCAAGAAGAAACTAAACATTCTGCACAGAGACTCCTCAAATGTCATCAGTCAATACATTGAAGAAAGTGCTCCACTGATGTTCAACAGAAAGGATACATCAGTTTCCAAACACGTATTGCCGACTAGTCTTCCAGGGATGAGCTATCTATGAGAACAGGAGTAAAATGCAAAGGTAGACAATTATTTGCTCCTCAGACAATTAATTTAAATATTTTGAAGCAGCTTTACAAAAGTTATCAAGGTATTCTAAAAGCATGATGTCTTGTGAGAGAAAGAATTTATTGAACTGATATGAATGGATAACATTGAAATAATAGGAACATGTTGTACTGTATATACAGAATACTGAGATGCCAAAGCAAGAGGACCTTTGGATTCTGAAATAAGTGGTTATCAATACCTGCTGAATGTAGACAGATACTTTAAATATCCAGTTGACGTTGAAATGATCGTGCCTGAATCATGACCAGAAGTTGTAAAGACATTGGAATGCCATGTATCTCTGCAAGACCTGAGTAAAAAAATGACTGGCAATGGACATATCAAGTATTTCAAACATTTGCAAGGAAAATGGGGAGCCAGACATGTGATGAGCTCACTCCCTTACCCACAAAGTAATAGATTTATAAAATAACATGCAAAACATAAAATAAATTATCAAGGAAACCTTGAAGCATGGAAACAATCTACAAAAAAAAAAACTGCTAAATGTCAAAGCAACCTTCATTGGTAACAAACTACAATCATCTGCTTGTCACTACTTTTCTACTAATCCGTGGTATCCCAGGCAAAGGGGGACATCAACGTCACTGAGAGGGAAGATCTGCAGATGTGCAAACATATCATGTGTGTAGCAGTTGCAAAGTTTGTTCACTAGCCTACCCCTGATATTGTGTGAAAGTTTTAGAGTTCAGCGCAAGAATTTGGTACACATGAACTGTTTTACAAAAAAATGTATATATGAGGAAATAGAGTTTTATTGCACAAACTCCAGCTGGCAACAGAATATAGTTGATTGTAAATGGCATTTTTTAGTAATTTTATCAGTCAGGATAGGATGAACATAAGTCTATAGGTATGAATAGAAGCAGAACAACACTTATGTAACAGCAGTAGTATTGGTTATTTCTAGTTAAGGAAAAAAAAAATAACCTGGAGCAGAGCAATTGAAAAGCACTGAGATGATTTCTAGTCTGGGAATGCTTAACTTAAAAAATCTTGTAATAACTGTTGGTTTGTGTATCTGAGAATAGTTAGAGCCTGCAGCTGAAATGAGGCACTGTTATTTGCATCTACTAGACAGCTCCTTGAGTTCCTAGTGTTGCTGTTTAATATAGTCACCCTGGGAGTATAAAAATAAATATATAGCAAGGGCTTAACTAGATACTTGGTTTTGGATAGTTATTAACTAATGGAGTTATTCTGTTGATAAATTGTATTAAAGTCATATTCAGGTGATAAAAAATTTTGACTGAGTCCTGTCCAGATTATTTTGAATTTCCATCTATCAAATGGAGGCAGCACAAAATAGAGAAATATGGTGACAATCAGTAAAGTGTAAAAGGACTGAAGACAAATAAGACAGTGAGCAGCACAAACAGATTTGATTAAATAAAATGATGATAAGAAAGAGAGAAAACAGATTGAAGTATATGACAGGCACTGCGCTAAAATGAGATAAATCAAATCTGAAATGATAAAACAAAAGTTTACATTTAGAATGCTGAAGTAAAATGAAAGGATCTTGTTAATAACCCATAACTGACCCGTGACAAAATAAATATGTTTGAGTCTGCTCCCAAACTACTGAAGTATAGACAGAATGACGTAAACAGCTTTGAGACTACTATATGGTTTTCCTTTTCTTTTTGCTTTTCACACAATTCCTGTGAATCAGAGGCAAAACAATTAAATAATAAACCTCTTAGAAGGCATCACAGCTATCTTTAAACAGGTTAGCGTAGTGCAATCAGCAACTGCATCAGTGCTTAGCATAGTAATTGGGTTTAAGCAATTTATGCCTGCAAGTTAGTTAGAAATCCAAAGATATAGACAGAATAATCAAAGTTATTTTCAACAGTTAAATGAAGTGTTATTTCAGTGAGCAGGTTTATGAATATTTCATGTTATTTATTTAATCAATATGTGTGTTTATTGTATTTATTTCATGTTATCAAGTGTGCATTCAGGATTATGCAGTCAAATGTATAAACAACCTGTTACTACTGTTTGGTCAGGAAAATGAATAGCTGGAATGAATTTAAAATCATACTTCTCATCTACTTAAAATCGATTTGCTAATTTACTTTTACTGAATTCAGTCTTTTTCTATCGATGAATCTAATCTATTTTTTTATTTTACTATGGTATTCTTTCTGTAAATATCTTTGCCAGGTACTGGAATATGATCTAAATCTTTAAAACTTAAACCAACACAGGATTTGCATAAATATGCTTGCATGCCCAATAATGATATTTTTGTAAGTATTCTTAGGTGCATTATTCATTGCCTTTTTTATATGCAATATTACAATGTTTTTATCGATTTCTTGTTATAACATGAGAAAAATGAAAAACATATTAATATTAAACATTTCTACTTGTTAAAAATTATGAATTACTGCACTTAACATTTGTTATGGACCTGTTTTGAAAACTGAGCATTGTGGCTAAATGTGGCCATTTTTAAAGTTTCTGAGATCTACCTGCAAATATTTGTATGTGTATTGCCAACAGCATATCACAGGGAACCTAATTTGCCCCTACAGTGATAGGAAGTGATTTCAGGAACAGACCTCTTTTAAGTTTGAACAATCCATGGTGAACATATTTAGTAATGACAGGAAAAATCATGCTGCAAAACTCCACTTCTCATTCTTGGAAGAAATATGCTGGACGACCCTTAGCAGTTTTGCTCTTTAGTTTATCATCACTACTGAGGGACAGGCAGTTGCCTTATGTCATTAAATGCACACTTGACAGCATACCTGCCTTTCACATTACCACATTGTATGGAGTCTATGCAGAGGGTCTGGAGAAGTAGACTTTCTGGCTGTCATTACCAGCTAGCAATACACATGGCAAGTTGTATTCTGTTTTGAAAGTGAGACCATACCTCTTATTCAAAGGAAAATAGAACACATCTAGTTCAGTGGTGGGAGAAAGCAGCTGATGCTTGGTATAAAGCAATGCAGCAAGAGGGGTACACCCAAAAAACAAATCCCTGCTACCTTTACCCATGTCAGATGTTCATAGGTCAATAGGTTCATAGGTAGGTACTAGGCTATCAGCCCAAGGGCCTAAGTAAGCCTAGCCAACAAGGTTCTCTGGTTTACGCCACCCAAGAAAGTTATTTTCCTGTGCCCCTGTCAAGCAGAGCCACAGAAGTGATCCCCAGGGTGTATTTCCTTTTTCCCATCCACTCATCAAGATTTTTCTTGAAGAGTGCTAATGAGGTACTTTGCTTGACATAGATGGGTAACTTGTTCCAGAGTATGGGAAGTCTCTGGGACAGGAATCTATCCTTCCAGAATGTCCTGTTTATTGTGGTGACAAGGTTTAGGTCCCTAGAGTGTGTAGCTCGGAGGGATTGGGATTTCTTTAGGTGTAGCATGTCCAACAGCTCTGGGTTTGACATAGCTTTATATGTTAGGCAGAGATCACCTGGGCGTAGGCGATATGCTACGGAGTAAAGCTGGAGTTTTTTGAGACAGTCAGTGTAGGGCATCTGTTTGAGGCCAGTAATCCTCTTTGTGATGTATTTCTGTGATCTTTCCAGTTGTTGTAGATGTCTTGTGAGGTAAATACCAAAAGGGGTGTTGTACTCTATAATGGGTCTAATGAGTGATGAGTAGAAGGGAACAATGACCCCTTTTTTCTTGGATGAGAACCCTTTTGTGATGAGGTGTGCCATGTTGGAGGATTTCCTGACTACTATGGTGATGTGATTATCAAAGGAGAGATTACTGTCCCCCTGGGTCCCAAGGTCTCTAATCACACATTCGGCATTAAGTAGACTGCCGCCTATGTGGTAGTTCATGGGTACAGAGTTTTTACCAAAGGGGATGGCAGTGCACTTTTTGGCATTGAGCTTGACACCAGGCATCTGTCTCAGTGAGGCTCTTCTATAGGATGTCCACATAATTTGGGGACATGACTATGGCTCCTAGTTTGCAGTCATCTGTGTACTTCATTAGTCAAAGGCCTTCTGTGTTAGCCTGTACATCAGAGAAGTAGATACCAAATAGGAGAGGTCCCAGGACTGAACCCTGTGGTACTCCACTTGTCACTGGTTTGAAGTCAGATTTGGAGTCTACAACTTTTACAGTGTGGGTTCTGTCATTGAGTCAGTTGGCAACCCATCTTGTGATATAGAGATTTATACCTAGTTTAGTGAGTTTAGCTATAATTCCAGAATGGGGGGTGGTGTTGAAAGCCTTGGCGAGGTCAAGATAGCCTGTGTGAACCACCTTACCCTCATCTACGGCTTGTGTGACTGCCTCAAAGAAGTCGATCAGGTTTAGGAGGTATGATCTGACTTTCACAAATCTGAAATGTTTGGGGTCCAGAGTTTGGAGGTTACCAATGTCTTTGTTTATGAGCTCCATGATGATACATTCCATGGCCTTACAGACCAGGCTCATCAGGCTAATAGGGTGATAGTTCTCAGGATCAGTGATGACTCCCCCTTTGTGGAGTAGGATAACTGTTGCCGTGCACCATTTAGTGGGCACAAAGCCTGATGTGAGGTCATGACTGAACATGGTGCTTAGGTGGGGAGCCAGTTCGTTCTGAAGTTCATGTAAAACGCAGCCTGGGATGTTGTCCAGTCCCATAGATGCTGTGTTTTTGGCTTTGGAGAGTGCAGCTTTTACCAGCTTAGTTGTGATTACAGGGACTCTGCATTCTTCCTGTATAGATATGGGCACTTTAGAGGGTGAGAGAGGGGTAAAGTTAGCACTGAACCAATCTGCCAGGACGTTGGCAATATCAGTTGGTTCTGTAATTTTTGTGCCGTTGTGCTGTAACTCAGAGCAGATCTGGGTGTTGCAATTGAGATTCTTGACATAGCTATAGAATGCTTTGTGGTTGTCCCTAAAATCAGTGGTGATTTTGTTTTCGTAGCTAGCTTTGGAGGATGTTATAAGGGATCTCAGCTTCTTACTGAGGCTGACCAGGGAGGTCCTCCACTCATGTTATTTTACTCTCTTTTGCAACAATTTCTTCCTTCTGTTGTAGAGTTTGTTCATGGCAGGGGACCACCAGATTGACTTCCTTTTTTTGGAGGATAGCATCTTGGTTCTGTTTGCGATGTCATGATCCATGCACTTGTGTAAGTGCTTATAGAGTGCATTTGTGTAGGATTCAGCAGTCATAACTGTATTGTCCAGCTGCATGAGTGTCATGAAGTTTGCCACTTCTGTCTTAAGAAGCATAAAGTTGGCTTTTGAGAAAATTTTTACCATGGTTTCCTTAATGGGGGGTGGGTGTGGGATGTGGATATCTAGGGTGATTAGCTTATGGTCAGATTTGACCAACGAGGAGCTGACTACATGTGTGGAACACTGGTCACTCATGTTAGTAATGACTAGGTGTAGGATATTGTTGCCCCTGGTGGGGGTATGGATAAGTTGATCCAAGGCACTGGAATTTATGAATTCCAGAAAGCGTTGAGTGAAGGAGTTGGTATATGAGTAGTTTTCCCAGTTAATGGTGGGTTAGTTGAAGTCGCCCATTATTAGGGTGTTTGGTTGAACCCTAATATTTTCCAGTATATCAAGAAAAGAGGAGTGAGAATCCTGGGGCATGGTGGTAGATCTGTAGCAAGCTGCAATTTGGACTGCAGTTTTGCCCAGAGTTATTTGCACTTGGATAACCTCAGATGCATTATGCTGAGCAACTAGCCTGGTGGTGTGGATATCCTTAATGAATATGCACACACCTTCACCTTTGGTGTTCTGATCCCAGGTTAGATGGCTGAAAAGTGTGATATGAGTTATAGACTGGTAATGCAGGGGTGCTCTCTAGAGCCTTGAACCAGGTCTCAGTCACTGAACAGATATCAATGTTCACCATTTTAAGGAGTGCCTCAAGGGAGTGCATTTTGAGATTTAGACTTCTAGCATTGAGTAGCATTACCCTCAGTTTTTGCTTGCCTGTTTCTGTTGCAGTGGTGAATTTGTCATTTGAACCTTGTCTAAAAAAGGTACTATAGGGTTGGCAAGGACCTTAGCCAGTATCCAGAATCCCAGGGGTGACAGGTGCAGGCCATCTCTGGCAAAGCATTGTGGTCTGTCAACCATGTCATCCCAGGCAGACAGATACTGGATCCCCTTAGAATGACACCAGAAGCTTAGCCAATTGTTGAAGTCAATGATTTTGTCTTTGTACTGTGGTATAATTCTGGGTAATGGCAGGATGCCACTCAGGTCTAGCGTCATACCTGCTTGGGCTACAAGATCAGAGAGCTCTTCTGTGTCTCTTTTCATGTAACGCAGGGAGGTACATCTCAGGTCATTCACACCAACATGGACAATGACAGAGTCATATTTGTACTTGTTGTGGAGTGACCTGAGTGCATGGTTTATGTGGTGGACCTTGGCACCTGACAGGCAGATGACAGTAACCTTCTCCTTGTTTAGCCTGGTGAGTGGGGCAGCAGTGTGCCTGACTATAGAGTCACCTATGACTAGAGTGCTGAGCACATTGTTATGCCTTATGGGCTGTGGTTGAGTGGCATACTGAGTTTGTGGGCTGTGTGCCATTTGGATTCTGTTGGAGGGTGGAGGTAGCTTGCATTTCTGCTTTGGAGTTCTCTTTTGCTTAATCATATTATTATTGAGAGCCTCCGTGAATGTTTTTGTGTTTCTGTGTGTGGATTTTGGTGGTGTAGGTTTAGTGGGACTATGTGATGAGTGTGGTGTGATGCAAGCGTTTACCTTTTCATCTTGACTGTCAAGTTCAGTCTTGGTTGGAGAGAGCATTGCCTCCAGTCTGGCTAGAAAGTGCATCTCTCACAGGTTGTAGTGTTGGGTGTTAGGAGGAGAGGGTTGTCTGTGTACATGAGGCAATTGCTACATTGCCCCAAGATGCTCAGATTCATCAGATAGACTGGAGAGAAGCTTGGGAGCTGACCCTTGGACATGCCTGAATAAAAAAATTATTTTTCTCTAAACAAGTGAGGAAAGTGAGTACAAAAACTGTTTTCTTCTAGGTAATTAGGAAGGATGAGTGCTGTAGTAATTTGTAGCTTATTTAGTGCTTACAACAAGTTCAGAACAAGTACTGAGCACAAATAAGCAAATTCAAGTGCTAAAACTCAGAATTTGTATCTCAACTAGACTAGTTACAGGAAAGAAACAAGTGCAAATTTGGGCTTAAGGAGTTAAGGTTTAAATATCAGAAGATACAACCTTAAACAACTTTTTAAGAACCAATGAGTGCTTACTCGAAGCCTTAGACCATTCAGCCTCCACCAGCCAGCAGCCAATTAACACAATCCTGCCCCAAAGGTAAAGAAAGCCTTCTGCTAATTCAAGATGGCCTGGTCATGTGCTCAGAACTTCCACTGCAAAACCAAACAGGCCAAGAAACAGCAAATCTGAACTGGGACAATACTAGAGCTACTAGCCTACAACCTTTTAGACAGTAAACACTACAGAAATGTTTATCACAGCAGAAGAACAGCAGTGAGCCACAAAATGAAAGTTTTAAACAGATAAAGGAGCAAGGAAACTCTACAGAATGCTTTTAACTGCAAACAAATCAGATATATGATACACTCCTTCGCAGGAAATCAGAACAAACAAATAGGTGCTTAACAAGTAGAGATGATTTCCCATCAATACCTTTCACACAGTGAAACTAGCTAAAACGTTTTACAGTGTGACAGTAAAAACCTTATTTATCAGGCCCTGTAAGGCAGACAATTTTAGTTTAACCATGCAGATTAGTTAATAGCAATAAAATGCAGTAAAAAGTATGCAACAGGCAATAAAAAGTGCTATATATAAATTGATAAAAGCAATAACTACTAAAAATAAGCAAAAAAAAAGGATACTTATTGTTATATATCTTAGATCAGAGTTGTAGTCAATACCCCTCCTCCACTCGGCACAGTGTGTCTACATTTGCTGGTAACCAACTGCACATAGCTATGCTTCCTATAAACATTGCATACTTGTGTTTTCTGTAAATTCAATGCCATTGCAAAGCATATGCAGCAGGCATGACAATGTAATATCAGTATTTATGGTTACAATTCAACAATAGTTTCACAGCTTGATCTTGCATGTATTTAACTGAATGCGCCAATACAAGAAGTTGTATAGATGTTGGATCAAGTGAAGTAACTTTAACAAACAGAAAATTGCCATGCCTTATTACAAAATTCTTATCCAGTTTACTAATCATTCTGAGAGTTACACTTAACACTATATATATATATATATATATATATATATATATATATATATATATATATATATATATATATATATATATATATATATGGATTCACTTCATAACACTGAAACTTCAAAATACTGTAAATGACAAAACTTCATAATACTGAAGACCAAAATACTGAAAGCTCAAAATACTGATTACTCAAAATACTGAAAACACATATTATGCATAAACTCACCTTAAACAACATAAATCATAACAATTTCTACCAAATTTATGCAGGGGGGAAAGCCCCCCTGCACCCCCCACACCCCTGCTAATTATATATATTTACTCCAAGATTGCACTTAACTACACTATGTGCAATCTTGGAGTTGATATATTTAATTAGCAGGGGTGAAGCAACCCATGGGGTGCAGGGGCTTGCCCCCCTGCATATATTTGGTAGAAATTGTTATGCTTTATGTTGTTTAAGCTGAGTTTACGCATAATATGTGTTTTCAGTATTTTGAGTTTCAGTATTTTGAGTATTCAGTATTTTGAGCTTTCAGTATTTTGGTTTCAGTGTTTTGAGTTTCAGTATTTTGATATTTCAATGTTATGAAGTGAATCCATATATATATATATATATATATATATATATATATATATATATATATATATATATATATATATATATATATATATATGGGTCTACCTGAGTTAGTCAAAACGCCAGAAGACCGACAAGCGAATCGCAGGCCCAGAAGATCGACAAGTCAGAAGACTGACGCGACGGATGAAAACACCGACGCCGAGGATGTCGACATGGGAAAAGGCTGTGTAAGTATGCGGTAGTGACGGACGTTTGGGTGCGAGTAAGGTAAGTATGGATATTGACGGTGTGTGGGGATAGGGGTGGGTTAAGTGAGTTAGGGTTAGGGAGCGGGTCAGGTAAGTGTGCGGTAGTGATTTTGTTTGGGTTAGGGGTGGGTTAAGTGAGTTAGGATTAGGGAGCGGGTCAGGTACGTGTGCAGTAGTGATTGTGTTTGGGTTAGGGGCGGGTTAAGTGAGTTAGGGTTAGGGCGCGGGTTAGCTGAGTATGCGATAGTGACGGACTTTAGGGTTAGGGTTTGGGTTAGGGTTGTAGATAGTTGTGTATGTGAGGTTTAGTGTGGGTTTGTAGGGATTTTGGTGTGCTTGTGTTGTGTGTGGTTTTTGGACAGGGAATGTGTTTTGTTTGTTGATTGTTGTGATTGTGGTGTGTGCAGTGTATGAGGTTTCGTGTTTGTGTACCATTGGTTATTTCATTGGGCATGTGGGGTTTCGTGTTTTTGCACTGTCGGTTATGTGGTTTCGGTGATTGCGTTGTCGGTCTTCTGGCGTGTCGATTATGTCTGGTAGAACCATATATATATATATATATATATATATATATATATATAAATATGTATACATATATATATATATATATATATATATATATATATATATATATATATATATATATATATGTATATATATGTATATATATATATATATATATATATATATATATATATATTAAGAAATGAATGTGACAATAAAAGCATTCAAAAAATAGTAAATCACACCAACAACTCTTGTAGAACTTTAGCGCTTTCGTCTTATTTATTATCAAGACTTCTTCAGAAAGACATGTTTCATAAGTATGAGCAACCATTTTCACTTCCTTTATATACATTAGCTCTAGCAGGCCATTTAAATTAACAACAGTTCCTTTCCAATAGTAAAGTGTGAACAAGCAGGGTGCTGTGTGCATTTTCATTAACATTACAATCGCAGTTACATAAGGTAAATTAGTCAGACAGTAATAGCCATGTGGTGCCGTGTGCATACTAAAAGGGATTGTGTGCAGAAAGGGATCATGTGCAAAAAAGGGGATTGTATGCAAAAAGGGACTGTGTGCAAAAACGGATTGTGTGCAAAAAAAAAAAAATGATGTGATGATTCTAATATAAACACATTACTTATGAGTCTTTGTCTCCAAAGGTAAGTAAAGAAGGGAACGGAGGAAGATGGAGGAGTCAGGTAGAGAGTCCTACTATGCTTTGGTATCGGTGTGTGTGTAGAGTAATGTGTGGGTATGCCACCTGATGGGGGAGTGGGAGGAATGCGGTGTGGTGTGGACTTGAGGGGGGGCTGGTAGGGAGCCTCCCATGACAAGGAGCATATGAATGACAGAGTGTCCCAGAACACTGTCAGTGCGGATGGTACCAGCTGTGGGCTGGTTTGGGTGGTATCACCCCTTGAATGGCTGTGTGAAAGAGTGAGACCGGGGGGTATAGTTGGTGCGGTCAGTGGGGACTAGCCTGGTGATTGAGAGCATGTGTGTAGGGGGTATGGGGGAGTCAAAAGTCAGAGAGAGAGAGGAAACACATTATATTCACTTGCACAGTTGTAAATCCATAAACACATTAAATCTACTTGCACAATTCTTCAAACCCTCTTGCACAGTTCTTCAAACCCTATCACATTTCAATCTCTATACCATTTAAGTGCACATTTAATGTTCAGTGTCTCGTTGAGACCTGGATAGACATCAGCTCTCAGTTCTATCTGCCATTTTAATTCCCGGACTTGCAAGAATGTGTCCATGTCCCCTACAAATTCTGTTATTTTTTCCAGCACTGTGAATTTGAATCCTGTAAAGTTTGGGCAAATAGCACTGTGTTTAGCCAAGGCATTCAAACTGCCCTGTTTGTGTATTGCTGCAGTGTGTTCTTTAATATGGCTACTCAGCTTCCTGTTCGTTTTGCCGATATAGAAATTCCCACAGTGTTTGCAGGAAGCACAGTAGACTACATTTTTTGTGTTGCAGTCATAGTGGTCATGTAGTCTGACAGTTCTGTTGCAGTGTGGGAAGGTGACGTTGTTGTTTTTTCATATGTGTACACAAGCAACACACTTGCCGCAGTCAGACATTCCAGGTTCTGTCGATACTTCGCTCTGTGGGGATGGGCTTTTATTCCTCTCGAACGCACCACCAAAAGAAGAGGTTCGTTCGAAACAGAAGTTTGGGGATGTCCCAAGTAACTTTGTCAGACCTTTTTCTCCTCCCAAGATGTCCCAATTGTTGGTGAGGACCCCTCTGATTCCAAACATATCAGTGGAAATTGAAGGGAAACTTGACACCCAGTCCTTTTTGTTCGGTCCGTTCTGTGCCCTTGCTGTGAATCCCTTTTCCAGGATTGGTGGGTACCTGGAGTGTCTGTGCTGTATGATCTCTTAGAACAGGTTGTCCACTAGATACTCTGGGTATTTTCTTTCTAGGAACAAGATTCTGAGGTAAAAACC